>NC_092720.1:20387257-20697882 GCF_047496885.1 Scyliorhinus torazame | reverse complement strand
TGGGCCCGGAGATTTGTCAATTTTTAGACCTCTTCGTTTCTCTAGCACTTTCTCCTTTGTGATGGCTACCATATTCAACTCTGCCCCCTGACTCTCCTGAATTGTTGGGATATTATTCATGTCTTCTACTGTGAAGACTGACGCAAAGTACTTATTTAGTTCCTCAGCTATTTCCTTGTCTCCCATCACTAGATTACCAGCGTCATTTTGGAGCGGCCCAATGTCTACTTTTGCCTCCCGTTTGTTTTTAATGTATTTAAAGAAACTTTTACTATCATTCCTAATGTTACTGGCTAGCCTACCTTCATAGTTGATCCTCTCTTTCCTTATTTCTCTCTTTGTTATCCTCTGTTTGTTTTTGTAGCCTTCCCAATCTTCTGACTTCCCACTACACTTTGCCACATTATAGGCTTTCTCTTTTGCTTTAATGCATTTCCTGACTTCCTTTGTCAGCTATGGCTGCCTAATCCCCCCTCTGATAACCTTTCTTTTCTTTGGGATGAACCTCAAACTGTGTCCTCAAATCCTCCCAGAAACTCCTGCCATTGCTGTTCTACTGTCTTTCCCACTAGGCGCTGCTCCCAGTCGATTTTCGTCAGTTCCTCCCTCATGCCCCTGTAGTTACCTTTATTTAACTGTAACACCTTTACATTTGATTCTACCTTCTTTCTTTCAAATTGGAGATTGAATTCTACCATATTATGATCACTGCCTCCGAAGTGTTCCCTTACTTTAAGATCTTTAATCAAGTCTGGCTCGTTACATAACACTAAGTCCAGAATGGCCTGTCCCCTCGTGGGCTCCATCACAAGCTGTTCCAAAAAGCCCTCCTGTAAACATTCAATGAATTCCCTTTCCTTGGGTCCACTGGCAGCATTATTTACACAGTCCACCTGCATATTGAAGTCCCCCATGATCACTGTGACCTTGCCTTTCTGACATGCACTTTCTATTTCGTGGTGCATTTTGTGCCCCTGGTCCTGACCACTGTTAGGAGGCCTGTACATAACTCCCATTATGGTTTTTTTGCCTTTGTGGTTCCTCAACTCTACCCACACAGACTCCACATCATCTGACCCTATGTCGTTTAGTGCTATTGATTTAATTTCATTCCTAATTAACAAGGCAACCCCGCCCCCTCTGCCCACCTCTCTGTCTTTTCGATAGGTTGTGAATCCCTGGATGTTTAAATGCCAGTCCTGAACCCCCTGCAACCACGTCTCTGTGATGCCTACCACATCATACCTGCCAGTCACAATCTGGGCCACAAGCTCATCTACCTTGTTCCGTACACTGCGCGCATTTAAATATAGCACCTTTAATTCTCTATTGACCGTCCCTTTTTGTTTTCTTAGCGTGGTGGACCTTGGTTTACTGAGCCTTTCCATACACTGTGTCATATTTTGTGGGATGGGGACTAGCGGAACCTCTCCTGAGTTCTGTCTTTTCGTGCTTTTTTGTATTCCTAAGCAGCTACGCTTCCCACTGATTACTTCACCTCTTGGTTCCCTGACTTTCCCTTCCCCCCCAATCTCTAGTTTAAAGTCCTATTGACCACCCTATTTACTCCTTTCGCCAGAACAATATAGACCCATTTGTGACAACATTCAAGATTATTATTACTAAAAGATCTTCTGGCAGTCCCCTGCAAATAGCACTCCCCCAGCACGATTTTCCCGGCGGTGTGAGGTTGGTTCAATGGGAAATCCCATTGACTGCGGCAGGAACAGAAGATCTTGCCACCTGCCAATGGTGCGTCACCTCCGGCCGACGGGAAACACACCACGAGGAGGCCAAAGAATCTTGCCGTACATCGGCCACTGTTGCTTCACTGTCGCCAGGTCAAAATCCTGAACTCCGACCCGACCAGCAACTTGAGTCCACATAGACTACAGCGGCTCAATACAACAGCTCATCACCACCTTCTCAAGGGTAATTATGCAATAACCTTTGGCCTAGCCGCCGACTCCCACATCCTGTGGAAAAATACATACGTTCATTCTCGTGACCACCAATTACAGGAATGGTCATTATTTAATTGATGAATTTATGGGGTTTTTTAGGTTGTAATTTATAGCATAATCAGGTGCTGGATTACTAATGTAAAAACACTGTAGAGTTGGCAGTTACGGATAAGTTTAATCCCAATGGGCAGGATTCCAAAGCAAATATTTGGCTTTATAATGTTCTGTGGTCAGACTATTTAATCATTTTTAGAAATTCACTTTGGTTCACTTAGTAGGAAGTCTGACAACACCAGGGTTAAAGTCCAACAGGCTTGTTTCGAATCACTAGCTTTCAGAGTGCAGCTCCTTCATCACTTAATTACTGTGCCCACCCCAGTCCAATGCCGGCATCTCCACATCATAAAACATAGAACATTCAGTGCAGAAGGAGGCCATTTGGCCCATCGAGTCTGCACCGACTATCCCAAGCTCCCACTTCCACCCTATCCCTGCAACCCAATAACGCCTCCAAATCTTTTGGACACTAAGGGCAATTTAGCGTGGTGTGTCTTTGGACTGTGGGAGGAAACCGCAGCACCCGGAGGAAACCCACGCAGACACGGGGAGAACATGCAGACGCCGCACAGTGACCCAAGTCGGGAATCGAACCTGGGACCCTGGAGCTGTGAAGCTACAGTGCTAGTCACTTGAGCTACCGGGCTGCCCTGCTCATAGGTTCACTTAGGGTGGGGGCAGAGGAGGAAGGTACAAGAGACACACAGAAATCAGGCCAGAGAGAAGAATGGAGCTTCTTCACAGCGGAAGAGCAGTGGTCCTCCAGTTGGGTCAATGCAGTGGCTCAGGTGACAATATTTTCCCCTCTGGATTGGTCCTGTTTGCAAATCCCGTTCCAGAGACTTGGGTGGAAACTCCAGGCTGACCCTCCAAGGGTCCCGAGGGAATGCCATACTGACGCTTGTGCCATCTCTCAAAGGAGATGTTAAACTCAGGCTCCCTCAACTGGATGCAAAATGTCTGACAGAAATATTTCACAGTGTTCCGCCTGGTGCAAATGTTAATTTATCCCTCAACCAACATGATTAAAAACAGATTATGTACTCATTATCTTACTGGTCGGGTCTTGCTGTGTGTAAAATTGGCTGCCACATTTCCTGCATTAGCACACTAACTACACTTCAAAAGTACTTCATGGGTGATAAAGCTTTTTGAGATGTCATGAAAGGCAGTGTATAAAAGTAATTATTTCTTTTTTCTATTCAGGATTGCTTTTGTGGCCTAATCAGCAGACATAATCGGCAAAAATCTTGATGTCATAGAGCCCATAAACAGGCCATTCGACCCACCATGTCGGTGTAGACCGTTAAATACCAATCTATACTAATCCCATTTACCAGCTCGTGCAGATGCTTCTTAAATGTTGTGCGGGTACCTGCCTCCACCACCCTCTCAGGCAGCGCACTCCATATTCCCAACACCCTCTGGGTGAAAAAATGTTTCCTCAGGTTCCCCTCTAAACCACTTACTCCCCACCTTAGACCTATGGCCTCTGGTCTTAGACACCTCTGCCATGGGGAGAAGTTCTTACGATCTACCCTATCTACGCCTCATTATTTTGTGTACCTCTATCAGATCCCCCCTCAGCCTCCTTTGCTCCAGGGAAAACAGACCCAGCCTATCCAGTCTCTCGTCATAGCTGAAACTTTCCATCCCAGGCAACATCCAGGTGAATCTCCTCTGCACCCCCTCCAGAGCAATCACATCCTTCCGATGGTGTGACGACCAGAACTGCACATAATGCTCCAGTTGTGGGCTGACCAAAGTTTTGTAAAGTTAATAATGAGAATAACCTTTAGTGTCACAAGTAGGCTTACATTAACACTGCAATGAAGTTACTGTGAAAATCCCCGAGTCGCCACATTCCGGTACACAGAGGGAGAATTCAGAATTCAGAATGTCCAATTCACCTAATAAGCACGTCTTTCGGGGCTTGTACCAAGACCTCCTGGCTCCTATATTAGGCGGCACGGTGACACAGTGGTTAGCACTGCTGCCTCACGAACCAGGGACTCGGGTTCAATTTTGGCCTTGGTAACTGTCTGTGTGGAGTTTGCACTTTCCTGCGTAGATTTCCTTTGGGTGCTCGAGTTTCCTCCCACAATCCAAAGATGTGCAGGTTAGGTGGATTGGAATTGTTAAATTGCCTCTTAGTGTCCAGGGAAGTACGGTTTAGTTTCTGGGGATGGGGCAAGAGAGTGGGCCGAGGTAGAGTGCTCTTTCGGAGGGTCGATGTAGACTCAAAGGGCCAAATGGCCTCCTTCTGCACTGTAGGTATTCTACATTCTACGCCCCGGCGAATGAAGGCAAGTAATCTGTATGCCTTTTCACCACACTACCTACCAGTGCTGCCACCTTCAGGGATCCATGAACTTGTACACCAAGGTCCCTTTGTTCTTCAACAGCCCCTAGCGACCTACATTCATTTTATATGTCCTACCCTTATTAGATCTCCTAAAATACATCACCTCACACTTACCAGTATTAAATTCCATCTGCCATTGCTCTGCGCAACTTACCAGCTGATCAATATCAGTCTGTCGCCTCAGACTATCCTCCTAGCTATTAACAACACCACCAATGTCTGTGTCATCTGCAAACTTACAAATTATACCTTCTACATTCACATCCATGTCGTTAATGAATATAACAGTGAGCAAGGGCCCCAGCACTGATCCCTGTGGTGTGCCGCTGGTCGTCGGCTTCCAATCACAAAAGGCTCCACAAATATCCCCATTCTTAATGAAATGAAAATGAAAATCACTTATTGTCATGAGTAGGCTTCAATCAAGTTACTGCGAAAAGCCCCTAGTTGCCACATTCCAGCGCCTGTTCGGGGAGGCTGGTACGGGAATTGAACCGTGCTGCTGGTCTGCCTTGGTCTGCTCTCAAAGCCAGCGATTTAGCCCAGTGTGCGAAACCAGCCCCCTCCAATGATGGAGGAGCCCAGCACCCATGTGAAAAAGACAATGCTGAAGCATTCGCAAAAATCATCAGCCAAAAGTATCAAGTGGATGATCCACTTCATTCTCCTCCAGAGGTCACAGGTGTCAGTCTTCAGCCAGTTCGATTCACTCCACGTGATTTCAAGAAATGGCTGAAGGCACTGGATGCTGCAAAAGTTATGGGCCCTGACAATATTCCGGCTGCGCCCCTAGCTAAGATGTTTCAGTACAGCTACAATGCTGGTATATACCTGGCAATGTGCAAAATTGCCCAGGTGTGTCCTATGTGGAAAAAGCAGGACAAATCCAACCTGGCCAATTAGCTCCCTATCAGTCTACTCTCAATTGAAGAGAAGGAAAGTGATGGAAGGAGTCATCAAGAATGTTATCAAGCGGCACGTACTCAGCAATAACCTGTCCATTGATGCTCAGTTTGGGTTCCGCCAGGGTCACACAGCTCCTGACCTCACCACAGCCTTGGTTCAAACATGGACAGAAGAGCTGAACTCCCGTACCAGCTTCCCTGAACAGGCGCCGGAATGTGGCGACTAGGGGCTTTTCATAAGTAACTTCATTGAAGCCTACGCGTGACAATAAGCGGTTTTCATTTCATTTCATTTCAACTCCAGAAGTGAGGTGAAAGTGACTGCCCTTGACATCAGGCAGCATTTGATCAAGTATGGCATCAAGGAACTCCAGCAAAACTGGAGTCAATGGGAATCATGGGGAAACCTCTCCACTGGTTGGAGTCATACCTAGCACAGAAGAATGTAGTTGTTCTAATAGTTCTAGGGATGTAGAGGAAAGGATGGCGAAGATGATTCTGGATATGAGCGAAAGTAACAGGGTAGTTATTATGGGAGACTTTAACTTTCCAAATATTGACTGGAAAAGATATAGTTCGAGTACAATAGATGGGTCGTTTTTTGTACAGTGTGTGCAGGAGGGTTTCCTGAAACAATATGTTGACAGGCCAACAAGAGGCGAGGCCACGTTGGATTTGGTTTTGGGCAATGAACCAGGCCAGGTGTTGGATTTGGAGGTAGGAGAGCACTTTGGGGACAGTGACCACAATTCGGTGACGTTTACGTTAATGATGGAAAGGGATAAGTATACACCGCAGGGCAAGAGTTATAGCTGGGGGAAGGGCAATTATGATGCCATTAGACGTGACTTGGGGGGGATAAGGTGGAGAAGTAGGCTGCAAGTGTTGGGCACACTGGATAAGTGGGGCTTGTTCAAGGATCAGCTACTGCGTGTTCTTGATAAGTATGTACCGGTCAGACAGGGAGGAAGGCGTCGAGCGAGGGAACTGTGGTTTACCAAGGAAGTGGAATCTCTTGTTAAGAGGAAGAAGGAGGCCTATGTGAAGATGAAGTGTGAAGTTTCGGTTGGGGCGATGGATAGTTACAAGGTAGCGAGGAAGGATCTAAAGAGAGAACTAAGACGAGCAAGGAGGGGACATGAGAAGTATTTGGCAGGAAGGATCAAGGAAAACCCAAAAGCTTTCTATAGGTATGTCAGGAATAAGCGAATGACTAGGGAAAGAGTAGGACCAGTCAAGGACAGGGATGGGAAATTGTGTGTGGAGTCTGAAGAGATAGGCGAGATGCTAAATGAATATTTTTCGTCAGTATTCACTCAGGAAAAAGATAATGTTGTGGAGGAGAATGCTGAGCCCCAGGCTAATAGAATAGATGGCATTGAGGTACGTAGGGAAGAGGTGTTGGCAATTCTGGACAGGCTGAAAATAGATAAGTCCCCGGGACCTGATGTGATTTATCCTAGGATTCTCTGGGAGGCCAGGGAAGAGATTGCTGGACCTTTGGCTTTGATTTTTATGTCATCATTGGCTACAGGAATAGTGCCAGAGGATTGGAGGACAGCAAATGTGGTCCCTTTGTTCCAAAAGGGGAGCAGAGACAACCCCGGCAACTATAGACCGGTGAGCCTCACGTCTGTAGTGGGTAAAGTCTTGGAGGGGATTATAAGAGACAAGATTTATAATCATCTAGATAGGAATAATATGATCAGGGATAGTCAGCATGGCTTTGTGAAGGGTAGGTCATGCCTCACAAACCTTATTGAGTTCTTTGAGAAGGTGACTGAACAGGTAGACGAGGGTAGAGCAGTTGATGTGGTGTATATGGATTTCAGCAAAGCGTTTGATAAGGTTCCCCATGGTAGGCTATTGCAAAAAATACGGAGGCTGGGGATTGAGGGTGATTTAGAGATGTGGATCAGAAATTGGCTAGCTGAAAGAAGACAGAGGGTGGTGATTGATGGGAAATGTTCAGAATGGAGTACAGTCACAAGTGGAGTACCACAAGGATCTGTTCTGGGGCCGTTGCTGTTTGTCATTTTTATCAATGACCTAGAGGAAGGCGCAGAAGGGTGGGTGAGTAAATTTGCAGACGATACTAAAGTCGGTGGTGTTGTCGATAGTGTGGAAGGATGTAGCAGGTGACAGAGGGATATAGATAAGCTGCAGAGCTGGGCTGAGAGGTGGCAAATGGAGTTTAATGTAGTGAAGTGTGAGGTGATTCACTTTGGAAAGAATAACAGGAATGCGGAATATTTGGCTAATGGTAAAGTTCTTGAAAGTGTGGATGAGCAGAGGGATCTAGGTGTCCATGTACATAGATCCCTGAAAGTTGCCACCCAGGTTGATAGGGTTGTGAAGAAGGCCTATGGAGTGTTGGCCTTTATTGGTAGAGGGATTGAGTTCCGGAGTCGGGAGGTCATGTTGCAGCTGTACAGAACTCTGGTATGGCCGCATTTGGAGTATTGCGTACAGTTCTGGTCACCGCATTATAGGAAGGACGTGGAGGCTTTGGAGTGGGTGCAGAGGAGATTTACCAGGATGTTGCCTGGTATGGAGGGAAAATCTTATGAGGAAAGGCTGATGGACTTGAGGTTGTTTTCGTTGGAGAGAAGAAGGTTAAGAGGAGACTTAATAGAGGCATACAAAATGATCAGGGGGTTAGATAGGGTGGACAGTGAGAGCCTTCTCCCGCGGATGGAAGTGGCTGGCACGAAGGGACATAGCTTTAAACTGAGGGGTAATAGATATAGGACAGAGGTCAGAGGTAGGTTCTTTACGCAAAGAGTAGTGAGGCCGTGGAATGCCCTACCTGCTACAGTAGTGAACTCGCCAACATTGAGGGCATTTAAAAGTTTATTGGATAAACATATGGATGATAATGGCATAGTGTAGGTTAGATGGCTTTTGTTTCGGTGCAACATCGTGGGCCGAAGGGCCTGTACTGCGCTGTATTGTTCTATGTTCTATATGTTCTATGTTGTGGTTGTTGGAGGTCAGTCATTCCAGTCCCAGGACATCACTGCAGAAGTTCCTCAAAGTATCGTCCATCTTCAGCTGCTTCATCAATGACCTTCCTTCCAATTTAAGGTCAGAAGTGCAAATGTTCCCTGATGACTGGACGATGTTCAGCACCATTCGGGGCTGGTTTAGCTCACTGGGCTAAATCGCTGGCTTTTAAGGCAGGACAGCAGCACGGTTCAATTCCCGTACCAGCCTCCCCGAACAGGTGCCGGAATGTGGCGACTAGGGGCTTTTCACAGTAACTTCATTGAAGCCTACTCGTGACAATAAGCAATTTTCATTTTTCATTTTCATTCACAGCTCCTCAATCACTGAGGTAGACCATGTCCAAATGCAGCAAGGCCTGGTCAATGTCCAGGCTTGGGCTGACAAGTGTAAGCAACATTCATGCCACGCCAGTGCCAAGCAATGACCATATCCGTTAAGAAAGAATCAAACCATGGCCCCTTGACATTCAATGACATTACCATCACTGAATCCTCCACTATCAACATGATTGAGCTAAATTGAACTGGACTCGCCATATAAATACTATGGCGACTAGAGCAGATCAGAGGCTAGGAATCCTGTGGTTAGTAGTTCACCTTCTGACTCCCCAAGGCTTACTCACTCTTCCAACTTCTTCTATCGGACAGAAGATTCAAAAGTCTGAGAACATGCTCTAAGGTTCAAAAACTGCTTCTTCCCCGCTGTTACCAGACGCCTGAATGACCCTCTTATGGACTGATCTGATCTCTCCACACATCTTCTCTACTGAGTAGTACTACACTCCGGATGCTTCACCCGATGCCTGTGCCTATGTATGGATTCTGTTCCTTTCTGCGTCAAGGGGTATTTGTGATAGGTCAGCAAAACAAAATAAGTTTTGTTCGATTGGCAGTTTCTCTGTGATGAATCTGTGGAGATAGGGGCAGCTTATGACATAATACTGGGGCGCAAACTATCCCAAATTATCTGAAATTCCAAAAGCTGAAAGGTAACAGTTAAATATTCTCCGCTGAATTCTCCATGCTAATGCTTCTACCAATCAGAGTCCATATGCCAACCAATCAACACTCTCTTCTCATGCAGTATAAATTGTTAGAGTCATAGAATCCCTGCAGTGCAGAAGGGGCCCATTCAGCCCATCTGTTCTGCACCGATGCTGTGAAAGAGCACCCGACCTACACCCATCCCCTCCTTAATCCCTGTAATGCAGCAACCCACCTAACCTTTTGGACATTAAGGGGCAATTTAGCAGGGCGAATCCACCTAACCTGCACAACTTTGGACTGTGGGACGAAACCGGGGCACCCGCAGGAAACCCACGCACACACGGGGAGAACGTGCAGACTCCGCACAGACAGTGACCCAAGCCTGGATTTGTAACCGGGTCCCCGGCGCTGTGAGGCAGCAGTACTACTACTGTGCCACCCTGTCACTCAACCCCCCCCCCACCCCCCCCCCCCCCCCCCCCCCACCCCCACCCTCCTCCCCCTGGCCGTGTTGATCTCTTTATTGTTGGTTTACCTTGCGGACATTTCCTGATGCAAGACAACAAACTTTGATAGCATGAGCAATTTAAGAATTATTTATGTTTTGCACAAGGAATGTTGCGCCTTCATTATCGAAACAAGCTCCATGGAAGTGCTGGCATAGCGCTAGCATCTTAACTAGTCTTCTTGCGCTTCAACAAATAACTCTCGATCTCCTAAGGAAACAACATTTCAATCATTAATCAGTGCTACATTTTTAGAACGTATTTCATTGTGAATGTGCGTGTGGGGGTTCCAGACGCATCAGTTATTGCCTTCGGGGGAAGTGGGGGACCTGGCACGCTTTCACGTGAACAAGGTGCCACATCTCCACCTGCCAGTATCATACTTCATCAGAGAGCAAGAGATGAGAGAGGACGAGAGCGACGGGGTTTGGAGAGCGGGTGTGAGAAGCGACAGGAGTTAACTGACATTAATGTTGTCAGTTGTGTAAATCACTGAGAAACACACGGAGACTTGCTTTTCAATATTTTTTATATCTGTTCATGAGATGTCGGCAATTGCCCGCCCCTAATTACCCTTGAGAAGGTGGTGAACTGCCTTCTTAAACTGCTGCAGTTATTGTGGTGTAGGTACACCCACAGTGCTGTTAGGGAGGGAGTTCCTGGATATTGAGCAAACAAAAGGCGGAACAGTGATATATTTCCAGGTCAGGATAGTGAGTGACGTGGAGGAGAAGTTGCAGCTGGAGGCATTCCTTGGCCTCTGATATCTTTGTCCTGCTCGGTAGTAAAGACCACAATTCTGGTAGGTGCTGTGGAATAAAGCTTGACAGGAGGAGACAGTGGTATGGCCACTGGACACGTAATCCAGAGAACCAGAACAAGATCTGAAGACCCAGGTTCAAATCCTGCCATGGCAGATGGTGAAATTCAATAAAAATCTGGAATTAAGTGTCTAAAGATGACCATGAAACAATTGCCTTAGAAGACCCATCTGGTTCACTCATGTAATAATGTCCTTTAGAGAAGGAAATCTGCCATCCTTACCTGGCATGGCCGACATCTGATCCAGATCCACAGCAATGTGGCTGACTCTCGAGTGTTCTCTGAAATGGAAAGCAATTAGGGATGCTCAGGAACTGTTAACTGGATGTAAAAGAAATACACCATTGCTATGCTGTGCCGGTAGTGGAGGGAGTGAATGTTTGAGGGGATGGATGGGGTGCCGATCAATGGGCGTTATGTCTTGAAGGGTGTCCAGCCTCTTGAGTGTTCTTGGAGTTGCACTCATCCAGGCAAGTGGAGAGGATTCCATCACATTCCTGCCTTGGAGAGTCAGGAGGTGAGTTACTGCGGAATTCTCTCTTTTAATCTTCTCTTTTCGTCACAATATTTATATGACCGGTTCAGTTAGGTTTTGTGTCAATGGTAAGCTCCAGGATATGGATATAGGACTTTTTGTTACCTGAGGGTGCCAAGGTAGCATGGTGGTTAGCACTGTTGCTTCACAGCACCAGGAATCCGGGTTTGATTCCCGGCTTGGGTTACTGTCTGTGCGCAGTCTGCACGTTCTCCCCGTGTCTGCGTGGGTTTCCTCCGGGTGCTACGTGTCATGATATTCATGAGAACATCACAGCACATACACACACACATAATGATGGACAGATCAACGGACCAATCAACACACACAACACGACAGCCAATCACGGACAAGAGCATACACAGTACAAAGCAGGGATCACAACACTTCCTGGGCACTCGAGCAGGAGAGAACTCAGGGCACAGACCTCATTGCCAGGCACTCAGAGGTTTACCATGTGCTGAATACCAGAGTTTACTATGTTTATAGTTCAATTAAATAAAACTGCGTTGTACCATACGCAACCGTGTTGGTTCATCTGTGTGTCAGAGTACCCAACACTTCATGGTACCAGAAGTGAGTTGACACCTACCCACAAATCTACCAGCCTGCGCCATGGACACCGTCAGCACACCACAGCCGCTGCAAGTCGCTGGGAACCTCGGCATAAATTGGAAGCTATTCAAGCAGCCCTTCCAGCTCTTTCTGGAAGCCAACGAAAGAGGGAGCGCCTCGGACACCAGAAAGATCGGCATCCTCCTCACCACCGCAGGGCAGCACGCCATCCATGTCTACAACTCCCTGGTGTTCGAGGAAGGCGAGGACAAATCCAAATACGAGACGGTCCTTCTCAAGCTCGACCAACACTTCAACGTCGAGGCCAACGAGAGTTTCGAGAGATATGTCTTCCAGCAGCGCCTGCAAGGGAAGGATGAGCTCTTTCAGTCATTCCTCACCCATCTCCGCATCCGCGTGCAGTCCTGTGGTTACGACACCACCTCAGACTCCATGATTCGGGACCAGATCGTTTTTGGGGTCGCCTCGGACACCTTACACCAGCAGCTTTTAAAAATAAAAGGCCTAACCTTAGCCTCCTGCACGAAAACACGACTAGCCGCTATGCACAATTTCAGGTGACCGAATCGGCGCGGCGGGGGTCCTACGCGGTCGGATCGGCGAGCCAGGTCCCCCACGAGGCCGTACAGGTACAGGTGATCCAGTTTCTCCCGGCCCGCGGCCCGTACGACGTCGGCCATCTCGCGCGCTTTTCGGGGCCTCCTGCGCTTGTGCGCGCCAAAACCTACGGCAACACTGAGGGATGTGATGCGCAGGCGCGCCCGACGCAAGATCGAACTGCGCATGCGCAGTGGCGCAACGAACATCATGACATCACGACGTGCGGCAACTGTGGAGCTGCACATTTAAAGCGGCAATGTCCCGCAAGAACCTGACAATGCCTACGCTGTGGCAAGGTGGGCCACTACGCTGCTTACTGTCGAGCAGCTCAACCTGTCAATCTTCCACAATTCCGATAACCTCGCAGGGACGTGCGGACCATTCAGCCTCCCCATTACGAATCTTGTCCAGACGACATCCAGACTGGTGACACAGATGACCGAGATGCCTTCCGTGTTGCGGTCATTGATTGGAACCAAGTTAACACGATCAATCCGGGTGATGAATGGTGTGCCACCCTGACAGTCAACCCGAATTTGTCACCCACCTACTAGACTGGATTTATGAGACTGTTTATACATTGAACTCATGCAACCACTTTGTTATTATGTTTATGTTCATATCGTTACAGGAATTCGCTTTATCGTTCAACGTTTCCCCGTTCTCTGTTCATGGTACAACATCGTTGTTATGTCACACCCAACATCGCCCCTTGTATATAGTTAAACCCCATGTACATGCTGTAAATATTGCACACACACACATTTAGCTACACTCAGTACACATCTCTATTTATAACCACGTAGGCACATAATCCTGTAAAAAAGGGGGGATGTCATGCTATTCATGTGAACATCACAGCACATACACACACACATAATGATGGACAGATCAACGGACCAATCAACGCACACAACACGACAGCCAATCATGGACAAGAGCATACACAGTACAAAGCAGGGAACACGACACTTCCTGGGCACTCAAGCAGGAGAGAACTCAGGGCACAGACCTCATTTCCAGCCCCTCAGAGGTTCACCGTATGCTGAATACCAGAGTTTACTATGTTTATACTTCAATGAAATAAAACTGCGTTGTACCATACGCAACCATGTTGGTTCGTCTGTGTGTCAGAGTACCCAACACTTCACTACGGTTTCCTCGCACAAGTCCTGAAAGATGTGCTTGTTAGGTGAATTCAGAATTCTCCCTCAGTGTACCCGAACAGGCGCCGGAATGTGGCGACTAGGGGACTTTAACAGTAACTTCATTGCAGTGTTAATGTAAGCCTACCTATGACACTAATAAAGATTATTATTGTTATTCAGGTTGTCCCAAAGCACTTTACAATGAACTACATGCACACACATGCACACACACACATGTGCACACACGCTTACACATGTACACACAGACATACACACACGTGCATATGTGCACATGTGCACGCACACACAAACACACACTCCAATAAATCTAACATTGCAGCTCAGGAGCGAAATTCTCCCAAAACGGCGCCAATCAGACGGGCGTCGCGCCGCCCCAAAGGTGCGGAATGCTCCGCATCTTTGGGGGCCGAGCCCCAACATTGAGGGGCTAGGCCGACGCCGGAGGAATTTCCGCCCAGCCAGCTGGCAAAAACGGCCTTTGTTGTCCCGCCAGCTAGCGCGGAAATTACATCCCCGGGCGGCGCATGCGTGGGAGCGTCAGCGGCCGCTGACAGTTTCCCATGCATGCGCAGTGGAGAGAGTCTCTTCCGCCTCCGCCATGGTGGAGACCGTGGCGGAGGCGGAAGGGAAAGAGTGCCCTCACGGCACAGGCCTGCCCGCGGATCGGTGGGCCCCGATCGCGGGCCAGGCCACCGTGGGGGCACCCCCCAGGGCCAGATCACCCCCCCAGGACCCCGGAGCCCGCCCACGCCACCTTGTCCCGCCGTTCAAAAGGTGGTTTAATCCACGCCGGCGGGACAGGCAATTTATCGGCGGGACTTCGGCCCATCCGGGCCGGAGAATTGAGCGGGGGGTCCCGCCAACCGACGCGGCCCGATTCCCGCCCCCGCCGGATATCCGGCACCGGAGACTTCGGCAACCGGCGGGGGCGGGATTCACGGCAGCCCCCGGCGATTCTCCAACCCGGCGGGGGGTCGGAGAATGACGCCCCAGATTTTCATACCCAGGCTGAGTGCACGGAGTCGGGAGATCTCGCAGCTCGCTGAACCCGACCTTTAAAAATGTCCACCTGCAGCTCAGATTTTCTTTCTGGGGCAGTGGGGGTGGGGGATGTGAGGAGGGGAGGGCAGTGCCGTGAGCTGACTGTGTGCAGTGGCTGCCGGGAGCGGAGGCAGGCTGTGAGTTAGGCCTGTCTCTGTGCGCCAGAACTGTGTTTAAATACATAAACGAATACAAAAGCCAGCCCTCACCCCCTCACTCCTCTATACACTCCCGATGCCCCATCTATGCCAACCTGTGCCAACTCTTGCCTGTGTACCCACCACATCATAGCTCCTCATACCCTCACGACGAGAATGAGGATATGAGTAAAGGGATTCGCCACCGTCCTCCGGGAGAGGAGTTCCTGATGTGGTGGAGAACCCAGCCATGCCCCGATCTGTTTCCAATACTCCGGCTCCCCGCTGGCACCAGAATCGAGGATCGGCCCCACGCCAGTGGGAGGATGCAAATGCCTCATTCGGACCAATTTGCGTCCTATTCATAGAATCATATCATAGAATTTACAGTGCAGAAGGAGGCCATTCGGCCCATCAAATCTGCACCAGCTCTTTGAAAGAGCGTCCTACTTAAGCCCACGCCTCCACTCTGTCCCTGTAACCCAGTAACCCCACCCAACCTTTTTTGGACAATAAGGGGCAATTTAGCATGGCCAATCCACCTAACCTGCACATCTTTGGAGTGTGGGAGGAAACAGGAGCACCCGGAGGAAACCCACGCAGACACTGGGAGAAAGTACAAACTCCACAGTGACCCAAGCGGGAATCGAACCTGGTACCCTGGAGTTGCAAAGCAACTGTGCTAACCACTGTGCCGGGCCGAGCACCATATTCTCCAGGCCCTCGTGATTCTTAAGTCCTCTGAGCCGGATATCATATGGATGAGAATTGATGCAGGTGTTGATAAGCGTGTAGAGGACATGGTGGACCGCACGTTGCGTCAAAGGGATAATTCTTTAACGGTGTTGTTCCCAAAGCCAATCTCAGGACCACCCTCCCTCCACCACAGTGCAAGACCTGCCCACGCCACCCCCACAAGATCCCCCCTCCTCCCCCGCATCAGGGACCCCTAATTAAAAAGACTCCCACCAGAGACCCCTTAAATAAAGAGACCCTTGAGACCCCCTAAATAAGGAGAGTCTCCACAGAGATCCATTAAATAAAGAGACCACCCAAGACCCCTTATTAAAGAGACCCCTCACAGAAACGTCCTAATTAAAGGGACCCCCCCGAGACCCCTAAATAGAGACCGCCACAGAGACTCCTGAAATAAAAACACCCCCACAGAGGGGTGTTAATAAAGAGATGCCCCAGAGACCGCTAAATAAAAAGACCCTATTGGAGGGTCTCTAATTAGGGGGTATTTGGTGGGGGTCGGTCGGCTCACCCCCACACTGCGTGAGAGGGGCAATGTGGGTGATCCAGAAAATCCCAGGGTGGGGCCAGATTACACTGTGGGAGGTGTGTGTGTGTGTGTGGGGGGGGGGGGGGGGGTGCGTGGAGGGTGCTGACCTGCATTGCAGGGGAGAGGGGTGCCAAGCCTGAGATCTTGTTATTGGGCCGCCCGCTAAAAATGGTGGCTCGAGGAAATCCCTCGCAATCTTCGCCATGCAAAAGTTTGCATGGCTAAGGATTGGGAATCGCTCCCTGATTTGTGCTCTCACCGGGAGAGGAAACCAGGTGCAATTCAGCTCCAGCGGGAGAACGAACGAAGAATCCTGCCCAACATATCAAATCGATAAGCATCAGTGATAGATAATAATCATCTTTATTGGTGTCACAAGTTGGCTTACAATAACGCTGCAATGAAGTTACTGTGAAAATCCCCTCGTCGCCACATTCCGGCACCTGTTCGGGTACACAGAGGGAGAATTCAGAATGTCCAATTCACCTAACAAGCATTTCGGGACTTGTGGGAGGAAACCGGAACACCCGGAGGAAACCCGCGCAGACACAGGGAGAACGCGCAGACTCCGCGCACAGTGACCCAAGCGGGAATCGAACCTGGGACCCTGGTGTTCTGAAGCAACTGTGCTAACCACTGTGCCGCCCAGGAGAAATGGAGGAATGAAATTTGTAAAGCTAATATCCAAAGTAAATGAAAATGGCAAGTAGATTCATTTGCGATCGTGTGACAAAAGCAGGTGACATGAGTTAATAGAAAAAGTCATTTCATATGTCATAATGTCTTTGTAATCAGACATGAAAGCCAACTGCAATTGTTTGGGTGTTATTAGTTTTAGATTTTCAGACACCTCATCAGGAATCTTATCTTGTCATGGTCACAGACAACTTCCATTAGCCTTCTAATCATCGACTCATCATTGCATTGTACCTTTTGGTGTTATGTTATTTCCACAAGCTAAAGCTAATCTGAGGTTGGTTTAACCCAATAAAGTCAACGTCAACTGAATTCCTCCTGGGCGGCATGGTGGCACAGTGGTTGGCACGGTGGCAGAGTGGTTAGCATTGCTGCCTCACGCACCGAGGACCAGGTTTCGATCCCGGCCCCGGGTCACTGTCCGTGTGGAGTTTGCACATTCTCCCCGTGTCCACGTGGGCCCCACCCCCACAACCCAAAGATACGCAGGGTAGGTAGGTTGGCCACACTAAATTGCCCCTTAATTGGGAAACAAAAAAAATTGGGTACTCTAAATTTATTTACAAAAAAAATGATTTCCTCCAAGTGCTTCATTGATGTGTCTGCTGGTGACTCTGATATCAATCTGCAGCGAATTCAACAAACATTGAGTTATAGAATCCCCACAGTGCGGAAGGAAGCCATTCAGCCCATCAAGTCTGCATCGAGCCTCCAAAAGAGCACCCCACCCAGGCCCGCTCCCCTGCCCAGCCAGGTATACCCGCATACAGTCAATAGAAAACAAAATACCTTTACCTAGCCTGACCTTGGGAAGCAAGAACAAAACCAATTCAATGGAACCCTGAAAACAAATAGAGTGTGCTGAGGCTCAAAGTGGAACGACACATTGGAGCATCTGTAACTGGAGGTCGAAGCTGACTGCCACCAAAGAGAACATTCATTAGTCAGTAGAAGAGTGGATTAGGGTTTCAGCAGCAATGGTGGGGGTAGGGTAATGGGTGCAGATGGACAATATTCCACAATTGAAAGGAATTGATATTTCATACATGGCAGACAAAACCTTGCTTTGGGTTATACTATGCTAGAGGCTAAGATTTTGCACCATGTGCTTGGCCCGTGTTGGCAGCTGAGCTGTCCTATGGGGGAGGTGGTGGCGCAGTGGCATTGCCACAAGACTACCAACCAGAGAGCCAGGGTAATCCTCTGGGCACATGAGTTCGAATCTCACCATGGCAGGTTCACTAATGTCCTTCAGGGAATGAAATCTACTGTCTTTACCCGGTCTGGCCTACGTGTGACTCCAGACCCACAGTGGTGTGGTTGACTCTTAACTACCCCCTCAAGGGCAATTAGGGATGGCAATAAATGCTGGCCTAGCCTGCGATGCCCACGTCCCATGAACGAATAACAAAAGAAAATGTAAAAAGGCCAGGTTGAAGGAAATCGTATCTCCTCTATTTATTAATATTGAGCAGAAATTGGAAGAAGAGCAGTTTTGGGTTAAGGGTGAAGGTGGAGACGCAGAGCTAAGTGCCACAACAGCGATCAGTCTTCGAAAGTATTCAGTTGGCTGCCTGAGATTGGGAAAGATGCTCCATAAATGCACGTTCTTTTTATTTTCCAGTAGCATATAAAAATGAGTGCTTGACTCCAGATCGCACTCAGATATATGACAGATGAAGAATGCAAAAATGGGTCTGTAGCCTGCACAAAACTGGCATTTTTCTCAACATACTTGGATTGTGCTGGATACGCAGAGCTGACACAGTGTGCACTGTTTATAGTACAGGTTTGAAGCTCGGAATTCAAACCAGCACAAGTCACTATTTCATATTACCATGCATCACTTCCAAATCTTGCCTCCAAAAAAAGCTGAACTTTAAAGTGGAGGGCCATTGCAGTTACCGTTACTTCTCCATTGATTTGGAACACACAGCTTAGATTTTGCTGTCAGCAGCTAAGCAATGACACTTGCCACTGACCATGAAGAAAGCTGCTCTGTTGCACTTACTTCTCTCTAAAGACTCTCTAGGCATCCAGCAATGGTGTTGTCATTAAGCAGGATAAGCAACCAATCACATTGAAGTCTTCTCACAGGCAGCAAAGCAGGAAGCAACAAGAATTATTTTCTTTTTCATTTTTACTTAAAATTGTGCAGAGGGTGAAATAAATGTTTGTGACACCCACCCGAGTCACTGAACTGCCACAAACAAAGCTCTGAAAAAACCCCACAAAAATTATCTAAATTTGTGTGGACATTTTTATAATATTGGGGAAATTTGACATTCCACAAATGTAAAATTTGTCTTCAGGAACATTGATTTCCTCCAAGTGCTTCATTGATGTGTCTGCTGGTGACTCTGATATCAATCTGCAGCGAATTCCACAAACATAGAGTTATAGAATCCCCACAGTGCGGAAGGAAGCCATTCAGCCCATCGAGCCTCCAAAAGAGCACCCCGCCCAGGCCCGCTCCCCTGCCCAGCCAGGTATACCCGCATACAGTCAATAGAAAACAAAATACCTTTACCTAGCCTAGTGTGCAGTAATTTTGAACTTATTAAAACCCCGGTAACATTTCATTCAGCAAGTTGTATCTTTTTCAAAGATTTTTAGAGTGAGATACCAAGAGTAAACAGGGACGTTGTCATTGGTTCAGTGATTTAATTCGTACATGTGGGGATTTCACACGGGTGGCACAGTGGTACAGTGGTTAGCACTGCTGCCTCGCAACGTCAGGGACCAGGGCTCAATTCCAACCGTGGGTGACTACCTGTGTGGAGTTTCCTCCCACAGTCCAAAGATGTGCAGGTTAGGTGGATTGGCCATGCTAAAATTGCCCCTTAGTGTCCAAAGATGCGCAGGTTAACCAGGGGTTACTGGATTGTGGGGATAGTACGGGAGAGTGGGCCTGGGTAGGGTGCTCTTTCGTAGGGTGGGTGCAGACATGATGAGTTGAATGGCCTGCTTCTGCACCTTAGGTATCCTGTGGATTCTATTCTATGGAAGAGCACACCCTATAGGAAAATGTTGAATGACAGACTGTAACTTCTAGATCCACATGTTTAACCATCCTTGTGCGGACTCCTAAAGTTTCCGCCAGTTTCAGAAGAGCAATGGCATCGCACCTGAATAGTTTCACCATCATTACCAGCACAAATTTCATGCCAGCCTCTTGGATAATGAGAGCCAAGTGAGTAGCACTTGCCCTTTTAATGGAGTGGAGGATGGTTCAAAGGCAGGCCCCACACTGCAGTCAAACTGCTAAAAATAGTACTGGCTCCTCATAGCCTGTCGTGTGGCATGGCCAGAATACTAAGAGGTTGAGGAAGAAATGTCCCTTTGTTAAGGAGTGTTCACAGAATATTCCTCTCTTGTTACGGGGTTACAGCAATCATTGTTTGTTCAGCACCAAGAAGTAAGTACATTAACAGTACACCTCTTCGCTCATTTGCGAGTCAAAGCAACTTACGTTAATCGAGCACCATTAACATTGTACAACATCTCAACGTTCATCACAGGAACACTAAAGGACAAGGCGCAGGGCATATCAGAGGAGCGGCATATTTTTAAGAGCATCTTGAAGGAGGGAGGTGGGGTAGAGAGGACAAGAGGCTTAGGGTGGGAATTTTGGTAGATTGATGAGAATCAGCTATGCGTATGAAGCTAGAATCAAAAGTCAATCGGGATGGTATAGGGTATGAGGGCTAGGAGAAGTTACAGAGACAAAGTGATATGATGCGATGAAGGAATTGGAAAACCAAAGGTTGTTCCTCAAAGAAAAACATTTGCGAAAAACCCACAAATCCCTGTTCCAGAACCAGCCCGGATCTTCGAGTCAGTGGCAAAGTCACTCGCTTTCTGTAAAACTCGCTCTCTGTAAAACTATGTCCCTAGATTTTCCATAGGATAGTATGGGAACCTGCGCTTCCGGATATGGCATGGGTCCATCACCAAACAGACTGCAGAGGCTGGGTTGCATGGTGCATTCGCAATGAAGCCACACACCCCCTGGCAGCACAAGCTGAAAACTTGCCCCTTTGAAGACTGTCTTTAGCCCCATGACAGGCAAGTCATTTTTAATCATCTGCAATGTTTGCTTTGATGTCCTTTTAATTGCAGCTCCTTCCTGACTCCCCATTTGATATTTCCTTGATGGTTGGACAATTCCTTGACAGTACCGTGACAACTTGACATTTCTAATGAGTTAGTGCATAAAAAGTGCATGATCATGTTTTTCTAACAATCGCAAAGGGTGCCTTATCTCTTCCAAAGGGGTACCCTGGCTATCTAAGGAATTAATCAAGTTAAGACCCCCTGTTACCGGTCTGTTCGGTGTCATGTTAAGCACACTGAGATAACACGGGCTGCAACTGGATGCAGCTTTAACTGAAAGATACTCCAGACCTTAAAGTTAGTTCAATCTGATTTATTGTCACACAGTTAGCACAGTTCTCTGTGAGTTCGACTCTCTGCTAACCTAAGTGTGATTGCTCTGTCTGACTGAACCAGACTAGCTCTTAGCCACGTGCTGGAGGTGTTATGTGATATATACACCCTGACTCACTCTGTAGATTTCCCCAGTGGAAAGAGGCGGAGTGTGAGTGCCTCATGCCTTTTATAGTGGGAAATCAATCTGCCTGCTGATTGGTTATGTCCTGTTCTCTGTGTCCATTAGCTGCCTGTCTGTGTCTCATTATGTGCATGTCTGCATGTCATGACATTCAGCGCATCCCGGGATTCACACAGCTGGAGTTTAAAAGTCAGCCATCCGTGGAGGTAGCTAATGATTTAAATGGCCAATTGTCTCTGTGATTCACGCATGCATGAACCTCGAACCGACGCCAGTCCGGTCCCCGCAAAGGAGGGAAATGTGGAGTTTGGGGGCGGGATTTAGCAAATGTAACCATATTCTCTGCCACAGCGGAGAGATTCTCAGGCTCCCTCTTAATTCTGTTCTTGTCTCCACAGATGCTGCTAGGCCTGTTGAATATCTCCAGCATTTTCTGTTTTTATTTTACATACTGATGGCCTTAGAATTGAGGAGGAGATCTGATAGAGGTATTCAAAGTGTTTCCAGCAACAAGTGGGTCAGTTAGCACAAGATTCAAATAGTCGGCGAGTAAGATCGACGAGAGAAATGAGAAGAAGTTTCTTCACGTGGACGGTGTTAAGATGTGCAATGTCCCAGCTTGAAAGGATGCCATTTAATGAAATCTCCTAAAAGGCAACTGTTTGAAGAGAATTTGTTCGCGGCGTCACAGAGAAAGAATTGGGGCATGTATCTAAATCGGTCAGCTCTTTCAATGGGCTGACACAGGCATAATGGGTTGAATGGTCTCCTCCTGTTTGGAAGATTCGATGATTCAAAGGCAAAAGGAACTATTGCAATCGAGAAAGGATTTCCCGATATTGGTGTGGTGCATCATCATATTTCTCAAAGCACCACAGATAACCTACCCTACATTCAGTGACTTTAAAGCACAGTTGGGTAAACATAGTTTAGTTTTTGCGTATATTAAGGTCACATCACCAAAACTAGTTATGAAATCATTGGTAGGCAGTGGCAGGAGTTGGGGGAGGAACATTAACCAGGACATGCTCAAAATGTTTCTCTTCTCACAGTGTCACAATGTCCATGGGAAGAGGCCCTGTGTTTATGGTAATGTGCATCAATGTAAATGCATGTAGGCTAGCTAGACACTAGAGAGAGCACCAGACACATCACACACACACACTCAACCAATAGATCAGTTAGATAGGACACGACCAACGGACATTCACGATACACACAGAGGTGACATGACCACAAGAGGGCATTACACCAACCAATAGAAAAGGACACCACACACATGATCTGCCTCTTTCCAGTGGAGACAGTCAGTGAGTAGAGACACAGGGTTGATTCAATATTACACCCACCACATGGATTGCAGCAACTGGTTAGTCAGTCTGGGTAGCTATAGTAGGGTTAGCAGTAGTATCGAACCCGAGTAATAGAAGTGTAAATAGTTTAATAAACGTGTTGAAGTTATCTCCACGTCTGAACCTTCCTTTGTCAAGTGCACCACAAGGAAGCCGCTTATGTTACACCTACAACATAACAAATCAGTGTTGACGACAGTTTATGCAGAGGTCTCATTTGCTCCCTGGCCAATGTTAAACCCTCAATCGATACCGCTAAACAGATTAACTGATCCCGGTTATTCACAAATTGGTGCTTAACCTGTTTTCTTGCACAATAACAGCGACTGCACAAAAATGAATTCATTGGCTGTGAATGGCTCCGGGGCATCCTGACGATGTGAAAGGGACAACATGGGAATTAGTTTTTTCCCTCTTCTACTGTGTGGTTTAGCTGCTGTTGTCAATCTGTTTTGCTGAGCACTCCAATTACAGTTCAGGATGTCAATCTTATTTAACAGAGCACGCTACGTGACCCTCTCTAGATTCAAGAGGCTTTTGGATCCTTCCGATAGGCAATGATTTACTCTCACTGATCTTCAACTTGCTGCTTTTACCCCTTCCATCAAACTGAACACTCCTGTCATGATATGCAAACATGCAACCAATGAACACTCAGAATAGTACACAACCAATGGGCAGTCAGGACACTCAGAGGTGGCATCACCACAAGGGGGCATGACATAAACACCATAAAAGGGATGAGGCACTCACACCCTGCCTCTTTCCACAGACAGACAGCTAGAGAGTTAGACAGGGTTGATCAGCAGCATCACACCCCAGCACATGGCTTAGAGCAAGCTGCTACAGTTAGACTGAGTTACTACAGTTAGATTAGCAGAGAGTCAAACTCATTTGAGAACTGTGTTAATAGTTCAATAAACACGTTGAACTCATTTCAGAGTCTGGAGCATCCTTTAGTTAAGACTGCATCAAGTAGCAGCCTGTGTTATCCGAAGCAGAATAACACAACAACTCCCACCAGACAACGAATGGACCCTAATGCAGAGAGATTATACACTGGGATTAATCAAATTCTCACACCAATAGGAAGCCTCTCTACTGATTTCATTGACTTTGATTTCACACCTAAATTAAATCGAGACCCCGGCAGAGACTGAAAGGACTATACTGCTCGAAATTTAAGCTAATTTCCTTTCCCACAATAAAGGGTGCTGTACCTCTGAAAGACATTTGTGATTTATTTATTTTTAAAGCGACAGAAAGACTTACATTTATATCGCACATTTCATGATCACTGCAAGTCTCAAAGCACTTAATGGCCGATGAAGTAATTTTTTGAAACTCGGCCGCTGTCTTAGTGTGGAAAACAAGGCTGCTAATTTGTACTCAGCAAAATCCCACAAGCAGCAACATGGCATTAATCTATTTTTTGTGACGATGATTGCAGGCTAATTACTGGCCGGGACATCGGAAATAATTCCCCTTCTCTTTTCTTCAAAGTTGTGCCGTTGGACGTTTAGATTGACCAAAGCAGGCCCATGGGGCTTGGGGTTTCACAGAACGATGGGCATCCGAGGCGAGTGAGTGGGCCTAGTGACCCACCTTCATCTCAATGGGAGTCAAGACTCAAAGTGGGCTTGTTCACTAACCATGACCCATGAGTAAAACTGAGTACATTTAATACACACTGGATATTTCGTAACAAATTATAGCAAATGCTTAATATATTAATGGAACTGTCATCAACGTCAAATGTAAAACAAAATGAATGTTTACGGTTCGGCTCTCATAGTCAACGTTGTGTGCAACCAGCTCGCACCTCACGCACCAAGCTAGCCTTGGCTTTCTGTGCGTGTCACTTCAGTCAAGCCAGTAGGAAGAAAAACACTCAGACAGAAAGCAACGGGATGTGGCAACCCTGCAAGTGGGCAACGGTCAACAAAATGTCTCACAGGCCCCGCTCAGCAAACAAACAAATGGGCCACATGTGACCACCTGGTGGAAGGTTGCCCACCGCTGGTTCTAATAGCTCATCTGAAAGACTGCAGCCCCAACAGCACAATGCCCCTGTACCGCCCTCATTATTGCGCTCAACACCTGAAGTGGGCCGTGATCAGGAAACCTTATGATTCAGAGACGACTGTGCTACCGACTGCGGCACAGCTAACACTCAGTGAAGGGCAGCATGGTAGCACAGTGATTAGCACTATGGCTTCACAGCTCCAGGGTCCCAGGTTCAAATCCTGGCTTGGGTCACTGTCTGTGCGGAGTCTGCACTTTCTCCCCATGGCTACGTGGCTTTCCTGTGGGTGCTCCGGTTTCCTCCCACAGTCCAAAGATGTGCAGGTTAGATGGATTGGCCATGCTAAATTGTCCTTAGTGCCCAAAAAGGTTAGGTGGGGTTGCTGGGTTACGGGGATAGGGTGGAGGGTGCTCTTTCCAAGGGCCGGTGCAGACCTGATGGGCCGAATGGCCTCCTCCTGCAATGTAAATTCTATGATTCTAATTCCGAGTGCCTGTGTGCCAGGCAACGCAACTGGCCAAAGCCAGACATGAAGTGTAGACATTGCTGGTGATTCATTTGCAATGACTTAAACAGGTAAGAATGCGACCAGGCAAGGGCCTTCCCACCCAGTTGAACAACAGGGGACAGGCACTGGAAATGGTCAAAAGAAACTGCTTTGAAGCGGGCTCACTTAACATAAATAGCAAATGGAAATCTATTTTGCAAACGATGTGAACGGCATGGTGAAATTGGATTCAATTAGCATTAAAAGTTAATTTCAGCGACATAACAGGAACGCACTGGTGCACTATGGATCTTCCAGAGAAGAGTACTGTAGTCTGAGGTTCATAATTAGCCTTTGCTGCTTGTGCAAACTGTCGCTCATTACCATTAACAGGATCTCCCTGTTTAGTATAATATATGTGTTGTAAGACTGAATTATAATTCTAATAGCTGAGATTTTCCCAGACTTACTAATGTGAAAAAGCTTCAACCACAGCTCATCATTGTTGAAATGTACATTGGAGACCCATGACATGCAAAGTTGTACAGGATATTTTGTGCATCGCTGCTGTTAAATTATTCTGTTAACTGGAGGAAATCCTGCTGAATAAAAGCCCTTGGGACAGCGTGTCAGTGAAAAGAAGTGGAAGGGGAGGGGATTAGGAGGAACATTAAGCACTGTTATCCCTTGTGTAATTGCTGCAGAACGGAAAGATTATAACATATTCATTATTTGCTCCATTATGCGAGGACTGGAGGTACAAATTAAACCAAGTCACTGTGAAACGAAGCGGCTTAATAATTTGTGTGCAACCTTGCATCCTCTTCACTGTTGCATGCAGTCCACTTTCAAAGAGAGTTAAGAAATCTATGTGCAAAAGGACACACACCAAATCGACTTATAGTCATCGTTACATCTCTGGCTACGCTGGCATACAAGTCGACATTGGGCACTGTGAAGCAACGGTCCATAGAAGCGAATCATTTGCCTGAAGGGCAGCTCACACTGAAGATGAACTTAAAGCAGCAAGTGCTGCAAAAAAACACAGCTGGTCTGGCAGCATCTGTGGAGAAGGAAGCAGAGTTAACGGGTGGGACATTCGGGCCCTTCCCGCCAACTGCCGGGCGACAGGCAAGCACGCAAGTTGCCATTAGAACATAGAACATACAGTGCAGAAGGAGGCCATTCGGCCCACCGAGTCTGGACCGACCCACATTAAGCCCTCACTTCCATCCCATCCCCGTAACCCAATAACCCCTCCTAACCTTTTTAGACACTAAGGGCAATTTATCATGGCCAATGCACCTAACAAGCACGTCTTTGGACTGTGGGAGGAAACCGGAGCACCCGGAGAAAACCCACGCACTCACGGGAGAACGTGCAGACTCCGCACAGACAGTGACCCAGCGGGGAATCAAACCAGGCTCCGGGCTGTTAAGCACAGGGCTAAATCGCTGGCTTTGAAAGCAGACCAAGGCAGGCCAGCAGCACGGTTCGATTCCCGTAACAGCCTCCCCGAACAGGCGCCGGAATGTGGCGACTAGGGGCTTTTCACAGTAACTTCATTTGAAGCCTACTTGTGACAATAAGCGATTTTCATTTCATTTTTTCACCTGGGACCCTGGCGCTGTGAAGCCACGGTGCTATCCACTTGTGCTACCATGCTGCCTATCGACTTCGGCAGGACCAGTAAACCGCAGCTGTGGCCAATGACAAGCCGCCCCCGCTGCGGGAAAACCCTCCACGGGGGGAGGGGTGGTCGGACCCGGAAACCTCTGGCCAACGTTTCGAGTCCTTTCTGACTCTTCTTTGGAACCGAAGCTGCAGGACCTGCAGAGTTTTTCCAGCACTTTCTCGTTTCATTCCAGATCTCTGGCACCTGAGGTTTCGTGACTGAATTTGTAGCCCCCTGGAAAATGCAGACTTCAAGCCGCTCACACCTCCAATGCCAATCCTTTTGATGCCGAGTAGAAAAGCACAACACCCCATTATCATAGAAGGTTTATGTTTCAACAACTCAAGAAGGCTCATATTAAATCCAGGTCATTACAATTGAAGAATAACTGCATTTGAGTTTATGTAAATAATTTCAATCAAGTGTATAATAGTCCTGAGCCTACTATTTCATCTCAAGTCTTAAATGTGTTCAAAATCACATTAAGTCCAGCATCCCTACAGCCGTTTGAGATCTCTGCACTCCTCCAATTCTGGCCTCCAGAGCCAATTCCTAATTTCCACCATTCACCAGTGGAATTTGTGTCTTCAGCTGACTATAGGCCCTACGTTCTGTAATTCCCACCCTGACCCTCGTGGCCTCACCAACCTCTCTGCTCCTTTAAAATGCTCCTTAAAATTAAATTCTTGGCTGGAATATTTGGTCATCTGTCCTCACAACCCCTTAGGTGGCTTGCTGTCAGATTTTGTGATGTAACTCTACTGTGACATTTTGCCACTCACCCTCGTCTCTGTAACCCCTCGACTTGGCTATTCCAATGCACCCCACATCCACCTTCCATCAACTTTAGCTGATCTCTAGCTCTGGCTCCCACACCACTCTTCTGCTCTCCTGGTCCGAATTCACACCAAATGCCAATTGACCACCATCCTTGTGCCTGTTGACCTACCTTGGCTCTGAGTTAAACAATGCCTCTCTTTTAAATTTCCCATCCTTGTTTACAAATCCCTCCTTGCCCCTTCCCTATCATTCTAATCGTCTTCAGCCCGACAGAAACCTGAGATCTCGGTGTTCTGTTGATTCTGGCCTCATGGGTATCCTCGATTTTAATTGTACCGCCATTGGCAGTCAGGCCTTCAGATGATTAGGCCCGAAACCCTGGAAATGCCTCCCTAAACTTCTGCATAACTCTTTCCTCCTTTAAGATGCTCCTGAAAGCTCAACTCTGATCAAGCTTTGCCTTTAATTCTCCTTATTTCATACAATTTCATAGAATCCAAACAGTGCAGAAAGAAGCCATTCGGCCCATCGAGTCTGCATCGACCCTCTGAAAGAGCACCCTACCTCGGTCCACTCCCCCACCCTATCCCCATAATCCCACCTAACGTTTTGGACACTAAGGGGCAATGTAGAATGGCCAATCCAGCTAACCTGCACACCTTTGGACGGTGGTAGGGTGTGCAGGTTAGGTTATGGGGTTAACCACAGGGCAGAGAGGAAAAAGGAAAGGAGAGGGGGGAGGGAGGGAGAGAGGGATGGAGGGAGGCGGCGGACCTGAAGTCAAACAAAAAGGAACGCGAGGTACGAGCAGGAGGGACAAAGCTGCAAGGGACCGGTCCAATGCCAAGCTAAGGCCCAAACTAAATTGTATATAAATGGCTGTAAATATGTGTTTTGGCCATATTGGGGAATGGAAAATATGCCGGTTAAAGGGGGAGTCACGGCCACAATTGTTGGTATGAAGATGCTCGCTTGTAAATATACGTGTTGGTTTTTACACATTTCTTTCTGATAATGTAGAATTTATAATTTGTTGGTTATAAAATATGAAAACTCAATAAAAACATTTTGTTTTAAAAGGTTACTGGGATAGGGCAGGTGGACAGGGCAGTGGGCCCAGGTAGAGTGCTCTTTCGGAGGGTTGATGAAGACTCAATGGGCCGAAAGGCCTCCTTCTGCACTGTAGGGAATCGATGAATCCTTCTGAACCTTTTTTTTCTGATATAGTTAATCACCTGAGTAACGTAATAACTTGGTGCTAAAAATCATAGGCATCTTCTTTTGCAATTTAGTACCTGGCTCAGCGGCATGTGGGAGCACTGAATTGTTACAACATGGGATCAAAAGGTGCTTGCCTTGAATTAGCAGTCATAGTTATAGGACTTAGCCTTACAGCAAAATTACTATTAACCATCTTGTAAAGCAACAGGATGTTTTAAGAGCCTATGTTGTAAGCAACTAGATGGCCTGATTTGATGAGTTCACTAATGGAGATCAGTTCCCGGGGGAATACTGACTAAAGATTTTTTTTTCATGGAAGCAGGTCCCGTTCTACCAGGTACGGGCCTTACCAGATATACTCGCCCTATTTTTGTCAAAAAATTAAAGTAAGCCTTTGGGCTATATGTCAATCAACACCATTGCAAAATCAGTTTGTCACTTCAATTCTAATTAACATATAGAGGTATAGGCACAAGTCAGGAGTGTGTTGGAATATTCTCCATTTCCCTGGATAGAGGGGACGTGGAGAAATGAGAAGCAGAGGACACCATCTCAGACTAAAGGGACGATCCTTTAAATCAGAGATGAGGAGGAATTTCTTCAGCCAGAGGGTGGTGGATCTGTGGAACACTTTGCCACAGAAAGCTGTGGAGGCCAAATCACTGAGTGTCTTTAAAACAGAGGTAGATAGGTTTGTCATAATGTACACCAGTATATCATGGTGCAGATACACACACACTGATGGACACACAGCGGGACCAATCAACACACACAACACCGCAGCCAATCACCAGTTAGAGCACACACACTATAAAGACAGGGGGTATCAGAGTTCCCGCTCATTCGAGATCAGCCTCCTAGTAGGACAGAGCTTACAGCTTGCAGCACAGATCTTCACCATGTGCTGAGTGCATAGACTGGTTAGGACAAGGCATAGGTCTTTAGTTTAATCTAACATCGTGTTAACCCACAGTGAAAGTATGTTCAACAAAGAACAAAGAACAAAGAAAAGTACAGCACAGGAACAGGCCCTTCGGCCCTCCAAGCCCGTGCTGACCATGCTGCCCGACTAAACTACAATCTTCTACACTTCCTGAGTCTGTATCCCTCTATTCCCATCCTATTCATTTATTTTTCAAGATGCCCCTTAAATGTCACTATCATCCCTGCTTCCACCACCTCCTCCGGTAGCGTGTTCCAGGCACCCACTACCCTCTGTGTAAAACACTTGCCTCGTACATCTACTCTAAATCTTGCCCCTCGCACCTTAAACCTATGCCCCCTAGTAATTGACCCCTCTACCCTGGGGAAAAGCTTCTGACTATCCACTCTGTCTATGCCCCTCATAATTTTGTAGACCTCTATCAGGTCGCCCCTCAACCTCCGTCGTTCCAGTGAGAACAAACCGAGTTTGTTCAACCGCTCCTCATAGCTAATGCCCTCCATACCAGGCAACATTCTGGTAAATCTCTTCTGCACCCTCTCTGAAGCTTCCACATCCTTCTGGTAGTGTGGCGACCAGAATTGAACACTATACTCCAAGTGCGGCCTAACTAAGGTTCTATACAGCTGCAACATGACTTGCCAATTCTTATACTCAATGCCCCGGCCAATGAAGGCAAGCATTCCATATGCCTTCTTGACTACCTTCTCCACCTGTGTTGCCCCTTTCAGTGACCTGTGGACCTGTACAACTAGATATCTCTGACTTTCAATACTCTTGAGGGTTCTACCAGACACTGTATATTCCCTACCTGCATTAGACCTTCCAAAATGCATGACCTCACATTTGTCTGGATTAAACTCCATCTGCCATCTCTCCGCCCAAGTCTCCAAACAATCTAAATCCTGCTGTATCCTCTGACAGTCCTCATCACTATCCGCAATTCCACCAACCTTTGTGTTGTCTGCAAACTTACTAATCAGCCCAGTTACATTTTCCTCCAAATCATTTATATACTACAAACAGCAAAGGTCCCAGCACTGATCCCTGTGGAACATCACTAGTCACAGCCCTCCAATTAGAAAAGCATCCTTCCATTGCTACTCTCTGCCTTCTATGACCTAGCCAGTTCTGTATCCACCTTGCCAGCTCACCCCTGATCCCGTGTGACTTCACCTTTTGTACTAGTCTACCATGAGGGACCTTGTCAAAGGCCTTACTGAAGTCCATATAGACAACATCCACTGCCCTACCTGCATCAATCACCTCCTCGAAAAACTCTATCAAGTTAGTGAGACACGACCTCCCCTTCACAAAACCATGCTGCCTCTCACTAATACGTCCATTTGCTTCCAAATGGGAGTAGATCCTGTCTCGAAGAATTCTCTCCAGTAATTTCCCTACCACTGACGTAAGGCTCACCGGCCTGTAGTTCCCTGGATTATCCTTGCTACCCTTCTTAAACAGAGGAACAACATTGGCTATTCTCCAGTCCTCCGGGACATCACCTGAAGACAGTGAGGATCCAAAGATTTCTGTCAAGGCCTCAGCAATTTCCTCTCTAGCCTCCATCAGTATTCTGGGGTAGATCCCATCAGGTTCTGGGGCCTTATAATAAAATAGTTTGCACTATTTTAAGTGTTGGTGGCCTGTATGTGTTCCACGGATCCAGAGCACCCAACACATCATGATACCAGGAGTTGAAGGACATTAGAACTTCTTAGACCTACCTGCAAGTGATCAGCCTTCCACAAACATACCGTCATCCTGCGAAATGGACAGCGTCTGCCTGCCGTCGCCGCTCCGCATCACCGGTAACCTGGGGGCCAACTGGAAGATATTCAAACAATGCTTCCAGCTCTTCCTTGAAGCCACAGACCAGGAGGATGCCTCGGACACCAGGAAGATTGCTCTCTTCCTAACCACGGCCAGGGACCATGCCATCCACATTTTCAATTCTCTCACCTTTGCGGATGATGAAGATAAAGCAAAGTTCAAGATGGTCCTCCTCAAGTTTGACACTCACTGCAGCATAGAGGTGAATGAAAGTTTTGAGCGCTATGTATTCCAACAGCGTTTGCAGGGTAAGGATGAACCTTTCCAGTCCTTTCTCACCCACCTCCGCATCCTTGCGCAATCCTGTAACTACGGGCCCACCTCTGACTCCATGATACGCGACCAGGTCGTTTTCGGTGTTCAGTCCGACCCCCTACGCCAGCAGCTCCTCAAGGTAAAGCAGCTCACCCTAGCGACCGCCATCGAGACCTCCGTGCTACACAAACACGCCACTAGTCGGTATTCCCACATCCAAGCGGCTGAAATGGCGCGGCAAGGTCCCCACGAGGCAGAACGGGCCCAAGCAATCGAGCAACTCCAGGGCCTCAGCCTAGATGAGGTCGGCCATTTTGTGCGCTTTTTGTGGACTCCCTCGCTTGTGCGCACCAAACGAGGGGACGTCGACGTCGACGAACGTACTGCGCAGACGCGCACCACGTACGACCGCACCGCGCATGCGCGGTGGCGCAGCGAACGTACTGACGCTACGACGTGCGGCAACTGTGGCCCCGCCCACTTAAAGCGGCAATGCCCTGCCAAATCCCGACAATGCCTGAGATGTGGCAAACTTCGCCACTATCCTGCTTTATACAGAGCAGCTCAGCCTGCCAACTCATATCGCTTCAGCCAGCCTCGCAGGAATGTCCGGGCCATTCAACCCACAGTCACCGAGCTTGATTCGGACCTACTACCCAACATTGACACCGAGGACCCGAAGGCGCCTTTTCGACTTGGTATCGTTAACAAAAACAGGGTGTCCCCGAAGCAAAGAATCCAGCCTCTATCGGTATACAGCATCGATCCAGACGATGAGTGGTGTGCCACCCTGACAGTCAACCGGTCCCAAATACGATTCCGCCTGGGCACTGATGCCTCCGCCAATATCATTGACCTCCAAAGCCTTCGTGTCAAACCAGCCATCCTTCCAACAGCCTGCCAGCTTTTAGATTATAATGGCAATGCCATTGCTGCCAGCGGCTCGTGCCAACTTGAAGTGACGCACAGGTCACGGAAAGCCATCCTTCCTTTTGAAATCGTGGGCTCCTCGAAAGCCTCCCTGCTTGGCGCGCAGGCATGCAAGCTGTTGAACCTAGTTCAGAGAGTTTAATCTCTCTCTCCTGCTGACGCGTCTGCCTTTCAGGACACTGACTTCAGGGCGCAACTCGACGCCATTATCAACTAGCACCACGACATCTTTGAGGGCATGGGCACGCTCCTGTTCACCTACAAGATTTTATTAAAACCGAATGCCACGCCTGTGGTGCACGCACCTCGCAGGGTCCCAGCACCCCTTAAGGACCGCCTCAAGCAGCAGCTGCAGGACCTTCAGAACCAAGGAGTGATTTCCAAAGTCACGGAACCAACCGGCTGGGTCAGTTCCATGGTATGTGTAAAAAAGCCTTCCGGCGAATTGAGAATTTGCATTGGCCCAAGGATCTAAATCGCAATATCATGAGGGAGCATTATCCAATTCCCAAGCGCGAAGAGATCACATGTGAGATGGCTCACGCCAAGCTCTTTTCCAAACTCGACGCCTCAAAAGGATTCTGGCAAATCCAGCTCGACAAATCCAGCAGGAAACTTTGCACATTTAATACCCCCTTTGGCAGATATTGTTACAACAGGATGCTGTTTGGGATCATATCTGCATCAGAAGTGTTCCATACGATTATGGAACAAATGATGGAAGGCATTGAAGGTGTTTGTGTCTATGTCGACGACATAATCATTTGGTCCACCACCCCGCAGGAGCATGTTAGTCACCTCCAGCGCGTATTCAAACGTATACATGAGCATGGCCTTCGTCTCAACAGGGCCAAATGCTCTTTTGGTCAGACAGAACTTAAGTTCCTCGGGGACCACATCTCCAAATTGGGTGTGCAGCCGGATGCGGACAACGTAGCAGCTATCACAGCTATGAAAACACCAGAGGACAAGAAGGCGGTCCTCCGATTTCTGGGCATGGTCAATTTTTTAGGGAGATTTATCCCTAATCCCGCCCACGGCACTCAGGAAACTGGTCAGGAAGACAACAGACTTCCAACGGCTCCCTGCCCATGAGCACGAATGGAGAGAACTCAAAACAAAACTGACCATGGCCCCGGTCTTAGCTTTCTTTGATCCAGCAAAGGAGACCAAAATTTTTACCAATGCCAGTCAATTCGGCATTGGGGCAGTGCTCCTGCAACATGATGAGGCCTCATCCTAGGCCCCCGATGCATATGCGTCACGTGCGATGACACCCACGGAGCAGCGCTACGCGCAGATAGAAAAGGAGTGCCTGGGCCTTCTGACCGGTGTGGTTAAGTTTCACGATTATGTGTACGGACTTCCTCAATTCACCGTCGAGACCGACCATCGCCCACTGGTCAATATAATACAGAAAGACTTGAACGCCATGACGCCTCGCCTCCAGCGTATTCTACTCAAGCTCCGGCGATATGACTTCCAGCTGGTATACACCCCAGGCAAAGACCTCATCATTGCTGACGCTCTCTCCAGGGCAGTCAACACTCCATGTGACCCAGCGGGATTTGTCTGCCAGGTTGACGCCCATGCGGCATTCGCGGCCTCCAATCTACCTGCCACGGATGAACGCCTTTTCCAAATTCGACACGAGACGGCGGCTGACCCTTTGCTACAGCGTGTCATGCGCCACCTAACGGACGGGTGGCTCAAGGGCCAATGCCCTCAGTTCTATAATGTCAGAGATGATCTGGCGGTAGTAGACGGGGTTCTTCTAAAACTGGACCGCATTGTCATCCCGCATAGCATGCGCCAGCTTGTCCTGGAACAACTACACGAGGGCCACCTTGGCGTGGAAAAGTGCCGCCGACGGGCCCGAGAGGCAGTGTACTGGCCCGGCATTAATGAGGACATAGCCAACACAGTGCTCAACTGCCCCACTTGTCAGCGCTTCTAGCCGGCCCAACCACGGGAGACGCTGCAGCCCCATGAGTTGGTCATGTCACCATGGACCAAGGTGGGCATCGACCTGTTCCACGAGCTGGGTAGAGACTATGTCCTGATCGTGGACTACTTTTCAAATTACCCGGAGGTGATATGGTTGCACGATATCACCTCGTCTGCAGTCATTCGTGCCTGTAAAGAAACCCTTGCTCGACACGGCATCCCGCCCACGGTTATGTCGGACAATGGCCCCTGCTTCGCCAGCCAGGAATGGTCAAACTTTGCCAGGTGGTACAATTTTGCCCATGTGACATCCAGTCCCCTGTATCCCCAATCCAATGGCAAAGCAGAGAAGGGAGTACATATAGTCAAACGGCTCCTCTGCAAGGCTGCCGATGCTGGGTCCGATTTCTACCTCGCCTTGCTGGCCTATCGCTCCGCCCCACTGTCCACTGGCCTGTCGCCAGCCCAGTTACTCATGGGTCATACCCTGAGGACGACGGTGCCGTCCATTCATGTCCCAGACCTCGACCACGTTCCGGTCCTTCGCCGGATGCAGCTGGCGACTCATGACTCCCGTGCAGCTGATCTCCCTGCTCTGGCTCCAGATGACAATGTCCGTGTCCATCCTCCGGATGGTGGCTGGTCTGCAACTGCTGTTGTCTTTCGGCAGGTGGCCCCCCCGCTCGTTCCTGGTTCGTTTACCGGATGGCTCCATTCTGCGCCGCAATCAACGTGCTCTTCGGCTCGTTCCACGCTTGCTACGTGATCCTCCACTGCCGCCTCGCCCTCCTGCTGACCCTGTCATGGACTATGCAGAGCTCCCGGTCACTCTACCTCCCCCTGACTTTGACCCAGTCCAGCCCGCTCCTGAACCGGCGGCTCTCGACCCACCCTTGAGGCAGTCAACCAGAATTCGTCACCCACCTCAGAGACTTAATTTATGAACTTTGCGGGCTTATAGACTTTCTGAATTGTTTTGTTGCTTTGTTTGATTTTTTCCAAGGTTTGTATATAGTGTTGATCTCGTTATTCTTGTTGCATACTGCTTCTCTGCACCAGGCACCTTCCCATGTAAATAGCTTAGTTCTCATGTACGTAGTCCTGTAAATATGTCTTCACACCCCACACGTAGTTAGGAACATTCTCACCCTACATTATTTATTGCCACACACATACATTCTTTTATAAAAGAGGGGATGTCATAATATACACCAGTATATCATGGTGCAGATACACACACACTGATGGACACACAGCAAGACCAATCAACATACACAACACCGCAGCCAATCACCAGTTAGAGCACACGCACTATAAATACAGGGGGCATCAGAGTTCCCGCACATTCGAGATGCAGCCTCCTCGTAGGACAGAGCTTACAGCTTGCAGCATGATCTTCACCATGTGTTGAGTGCATAGACTGGTTAGGACAAGGCATAGGTCTTTAGTTTAATCTAACATCGTGTTAACCCACATTGAAAGTATTTTTAATAGTTTCTAACTTAATAAAATTGTGTTGCACTATTTTAAGGGTTGGTGGTCTGTATGTGTTCCACGGATCCAGAGCACCCAACACATCAAGGTTCTCGATTAATAAGCGGATCAGGGAGAAGGCAGGAGAATGGGGATGAGAAAAATGTCAGCCATGATTGAATGGCGGAACAGATTCCATGGACCGAGTGGCCTAATTCTGCTCCTTTGTCTTCTGGTCTTATAGCGTTTGGATGAGTGCAGCTCCAAAAACACTCAAGAAGCTTGACACCATTTATGACAAAGCAGCCCACTTAACGGACACCACGTCCACCAGCCCTTAATCATCACTCCCTTAACCCTCAATGCACCATGTCAGCCGTATGTATCATCAGAAAGATGCACTGCAGCAACTCACCAAGCCTCCTTCAAAGCACTTTCCAAACCCACAACTCCTACCAGCCAGGAGGAGGAGGGAAGCCAGTTGATCTGCACATCACCAAGTTCCCCTCCAAGCCACATATCATCCTGACTTGGAACCATATCATCCCTTCACTGTCACCCTATCAAAAACCTGGAACTCCCTCCTCAACTTCACTGTTGTTCTACCTTGGTTTAAGGATAGCCATTGATGAAGTGGCACAGGGGTTCGCACTGCTGCCTCGCAGCGTTGGGTTCCCGGATTCGATTCTGACCTAGGGTGACTATGTGGAGTTTGTATACTCTCTCCGTGTCTCCGTGGATTTCCTCTGGATGCTCCGGTTTCCACCCCCAGTCAGAAGACGTGCAGGGTAGGCAGATTGGCCACGCAAATCTTTTTTTAAAATTAATTTACGGGATGTGGGCGTCGCTGGTTAGGCCGGCATTTATTGCTCGTCCCTATTTGCCCTTCAGAAGATGGAGGTGAGTTGCATTCTTGAACCGCTGCAGTCCTTCAGATGTAGGTACACCCACTGTGCTGTTAGGGAGGGAGTTCTGGATTTGGCCCCAGCGACAGCGAAGGAACAGCGATATATTTCCAAGTCAGGGTGGTGGGTGACTTGGAGGGTAACCTCCAGGTGGTGTGGTTCCCAGGTATCTGCTGCTCTTGTCCTTCTAGATGGTAGTGACCATGGGTTTGGAAGGCGCTGTCTCAGGAACCTTGGTGAGCTACTCCAGGGCATCTTGTAGATGGTACACACGGCTGCCACTGTTCATCAGTGGTGGAGGGTTTCAATGTTTGTGGAAGGAGGGGCAATCAAGCGGGCTGCTTTGTCCTGGATGGAGTTGAGCTTCTTGAGTGTTGTTGGAGCTGCACTCATCCAGGCAAGTGGAGAGTATTCCATTTCACTCCTGACTTGTGCCTTATAGATGGTTGACAGGTTTTGGGGGGTCAGGAGGTGAGTTATTCACCTTAGGATTCCTAATTTTTGACCTGCCCTGGTAGTCACAGTATTAATGTGCCTAGTCTTGTTCAGTTTCTGATCAATGGTAACCCCCAGGATTCAGTGAGGTAATGCCATTGAATCCCAAGGGGCGATGGTTAGATTCTCTCTTGTAGGAGATGGTCATTGGCTGACACTTGTGTGGTGCGAATGTAATTTACCACCTGTCAGCCCAAGCCTGGATATTGTCCAGGTCTTGTTGCATTTGGACATGGACTGCTTCAGAATCTGAGGAGTTGTGAATGGTGCTGAACATTGTGCAGTCATCCGCAAACATCTCCACTTCTGACCTGATAATGGAAGGGAGGTCATTGATGAAGCAGCTGAAGATGGTTGGGCCTAGGACACTATCCTGAGGAACTCCTGCAGTGATGTCCTGGGGCTGAGATGATTGACCTCCAACAACCACAACCGTCCTCCTTTGTGCCAGGAATGACTCCAAAGAGCAGAGAATTTTCCCTCAGTACCATTTTTTCCAGTTTAGCTGGGGCTCCATGGTACTCGATCAAACGCTGCCGTGAAGTCAAGGGCAGTTACTCTCACCTCACATCTGGCTTTCAGCTCCCTTGCCCATGTTTGAACCAATGCTGTAATGAGGTCAGGAACTGAGAGATCCTGGTGGAACCCAACCTGAACAACCATGAGGAGGTTATTGGTGAGTAAGTGCCACTTGGCAAAGCTGTTGGTGACACCTTCCATCACTTTGCTGATGATCAAGAGTAGACTGAAGGAGCATTAATTGGCCAGATTTGGCTTGTCCTGTTTCTTGTGTACAGGGCACAACTGGCCACGTTGCCGAGTAGCTGCCAGTACTGGAAATGCTTGACTAGGGTGCGGCACGTTCTGAAGCATAAGTCTTCAGTATTATTGCCGGGAAATTGTCAGGGCCCATAGCCTTTGCAGTATCCAGTGCATTCAGCCAATTCTTTTTAAAAAAAATAAATTTAGAGTACCCAATTATTTTTTCCAATTAAGGGGCAATTTAGCGTGGCCAGTCCACCTACCCTGCACATCTTTTGGGTTGTGGGGGCGAAACCCACGCAGACACGGAGAGAACGTACAAACTCTACACGGACAGTGACCCAGGGCCGGGATTCAAACGCCGTAGGCAGCAATGCTAACTACTGTGCCACCGTGCTGCCCTACATTCAGCCAATTCTTGATATCACACGGAGTGAATCGAATTGGCTGAAGACTGACATCTGTGATGCTGGGGATCTCCGGAGGAGACCGAGATGGATCATCCACTCTTCACATATGGCTAAAGATTTTTGCGAATGCTTCAGCCTTGTCTTTTGCACAAAGGTGCAGGGCTCCTCCATTATTCAGGACGGGGATATTTGTGGAGCCTCCTCCTCCACTGAGTTAGTCAATTATCCACCACCATTCACGGCTGGATGTGGCAGGACTGCAGAGCTTAGTTCTGATGCGTTCATTGTGGAATCGCTTAGCACTGTCAATTACTTGCTGCTTCTGCTGTTTGGCACACAGGTAGTCCTGTGTTGTAACTTCACCAGGTCGACACCTCATTTTTCGGTATGCCTGATGTTGCTCCTGGCATGCTCTCCTGCACTCTTCATTGAACCAGGGTTGTTCCCCTGGCTTGCTGGTAATATTAGAATGGGGAATATGCCAAACCATGAGTTTCTAGAAAGTGGTTGAATACAATTCTGTTGCTGTTGATGACCCCACAGTGCTTCATGGATGCCCAGTCTTGAGTTGCTAGATCTGTTCGAAGTCTATCCCATTTAGAACACAACACCCTGAAGGGTATCCTCAGTGTGATGACGATCCGATTCCAGGCTCGGGTCACTGTGAGGAGTCTGTACGTTCTCCCCATGTCTGCGTGGGGGGTTTCTCCGGGTGCTCCAGTTTCCTCCCCCAGTCCAAAGATGTGCAGGTTAGATGGATTGGCTATGATCAACATGCTGGATTTTGGTGATAGTGGGGGGAGTGGGCCTCGATAGAGTGCTCTTTCGAAGGGTTGGTAGATACATGACGGGCCGAATGGCCCTTTTCTGCACAGTAGGGATCATTTGGATTTGGATTTGATCGATTGTCACATGTACCGACGTACAATGAAAAGTATTGTTTCTGCGTACAGTCCAGGCAGATCATCCCATATATGAAAAAACATAGGGCATACTTGAATCCACAATATAAATACATGGACACAGGCATCGGGTGAAGCATAAGGAGTGCAGTACTCAGTAGAGAAGATGTGTGAAGAGACCAGTTCAGTCTATAAGAGGGTCATTCAGGAGTCTCGTAACAGTGGGGAAGAAGCTGTTTTTGAATCTGTTAGTGCGTGTTCTCAGACTTCTGTATCTCCTGCCCAATGGAAGAGGCTGGAAGAGTGAATAACCCGGATGGGAGAGGTCTATGATTATGCTGCCTGCTGTCCCAACGCAGCAGGAGATGTAGACAGAGTCAATGGATGGGAGGCAGGTTTGTGTGATGGACTGGGCGGTGTTCACAACTCTCTGTAGTTTGATATGGTCTTCGGACGAGCAGTTGCCATGCCAGGCTGTGATGCAGCCCGATAGGATGCTTTCTATGGTACATCTGTAAAAGTTGGTAAGAGTTAATGTGGACATGCCGAATTTCCTTAGTTTCCTGAGGAAGTACAGGCGCTGTTGTTCTTTCTTGGAGGTAGTTTCGATGTGGGTGGACCAGGGGCGAAATTCTCCGACCCCCACCGGGTCGGAGAATCGGCGGGGGCTGGCGTGAATCCCGCCCCCGCTGGTTGCCGAAGTCTCTGGCACCGGAGATTCGTCGGGGGCGGGAATCGCGCAACGTCGGTTGGCGGGCTCCCCCGTGCGATTCTCCGGCCCGGATGGGCTGAAGTCCCGCCGCTAAAATGACTGTCCCACCGGCGTAAATTAAACCACCTACCTTACCAGCGGGACAAAGCGGCGTGGGTGGGCTCCGGGGTCCTGGGGGGGGCGGGGGGCGATCTGGCCCCAGGGGGTGCCCCCACGGTGGCCTGGCCTGCGATCAGGGCCCACCGATCCGCGGGCGGGCCTGTGCCGTGGGGGCACTCTTTCCCTTCGCCTCCGCCACGGTCTCCACCATGGCGGAGGCAGAAGAGACTCCCTCCACTGCGCATGCGCGGGAAGCTGTCAGCGGCCGCTGACGCTCCCGCGCATGCGCCGCCCGGAGATGTCATTTCCGCGCCAGCTGGCGGGGCACCAAAGGCCTTTTCCGCCAGCTGGCGGGGCGGAAATTCGTCCGGCGCCGACCTAGCCCCCAAGGTTGGGGCTCGGCCCCCAAAGATGCGGAGCGCCAGTCGGCGGACATCGCGCCATTTCCGGAGAATGTTGCCCCAGGACAGATTGTTGGTGAAAGGGCAGCATGGTAGAACAGTGGTTAGCACTGTAGCTTCACAGCGCCAGGGTTCCAGGTTTGATTCCCGGCTTGGGTCACTGCCTGTGCGGTGTCTGCACGTTCTCCCTCTGTCTGCGTGGGTTTCCTCCGGGTGCTCCGGTTTCCTCCCACAATTCCTGAAAGACGTGCTGTTAGGTGAATTGGACATTCTGAATTCTCGCCCTGTGTACCCGAACAGGCGCCGAAATGTGGCGAATAGGGGCTTTTCACAGTAACTTCATTGCAGTGTTTATGTAAGCTTACCTGTGACAATAAAGATTATTATTATTACTATTATGTGCACACCTAGGAATTTGAAGCTGTCGACCATCTCTACCTTGGCGCCGTTGACGCAGACAGGAGTGTGTACGACAGTTTGCTTCCTGAAGTCAATGACAAGCCCCTTAGTTTTGCTGACGTTGAGGGAGAGATTGTTGATTGAACCACACCACTAACATCTCTATCTCCCTCCTGTACTCTGACTCATCGTTGTTCGAGATCTGACCCACTACGGTCGTGCCATCAACGAACTTGTAGATGGATTTGGAACCACATTTTGCCACGCAGTCTTGTGTGGAGAGGGAGCAAAGTAGGGGGCTAAGTATGCAGCTTTGCAGGGCCCTGGTATTGAGGACTATCGTGGAGGAGATGTTGTTGTTTATCCTTAAATGGTGGCGAATGAAAGGTATAGTGAGAGGGAAGAACTGAGGGAGATCAATATTAGTAGAGAAATGGTGCTGGGAAAACTGATGGGATTGAAGATGGATAAATCCCCAGGGCCTGAGAATCTGCATCCCAGAGTGCTTAAGGAGGTTGCTCTGGAAATAGTGGACACATTGGTGGTCATTTTCCGGGATTCTATAGACTCTGGAACTGTCCCTGCAGATTGGAAGGTAGCTCACGTCACTCCAATATTCAAAAAGGGAGGTAGAGAGAAAGCAGGGAATTATAGACCAGTAAGCCTAATATCGGTAGTGGGGAAAATTCTTGAATCCATTCTCAAAACTTTATAGCGGGACATTTAGAAAGCAGTGGCAGGATCAGTCAGAGTCAGCATGGATTTATGAAGGGGAAATCATGCTTGATAAATCTGTTGGAATTCTTTGAAGAGGTAACCGGTACAGTCGACAAGGGGGAGCCAGTCAATGTGATATATTTGGACTTTCAGAAGGCGTTTGACAAAGTCCCGCATGAGAGATTATTGTGCAAGATTAAGGCGCACGTGATTGGGGGAAGTATACTGACGTGGATAGAAAACTGGTTGGCAGTGAGGAAGCAAAGAGTAGGAATTAATGGGTCCTTTTCAAATTGGCAGGCCGTAACCAGTGGGGTACCACAGGGATCGGTGTGGGACCCCAGCTATTCACAATATATATTAATGATTTGGATGAGGGAACAAAATGTAACATCTCCAAGTTTGCAGATGATACCTAGTTTGGTGGGACGGTGAACTGTGGGAGGATGCAAAGATCCTACAGCAAGATCTGGACAGATTGGGTGAGTGGGCAAATCAATGGCAGATGCAGTATCATTGGGATAAGCGTGAGGTTTTTCACTTTCAAAGCAAAACCAGGAAGGCAGATTACTACCTGAACAGTTGTAAATTAGGAGAAAGGAGTGTGCAGCGGGACCTGGGTGTCCTTGTGCACCAGTCGCTGAAGGTAAACATGCAGGTACAGCAGGCGGTAAAGAAGGCTAATGGTATGTTGGCCTTCATTATGAGAGGTTTCGAGTATAGAAGCAGGGATATGTTGCTGAAATTGTATGAGGCCACACCTAGAATATTGTATGCAGTTTTTGTCTCCTTTTCTGAGGAAGGATGTTCTTGCTCTCGAGGGAGTGCAGCGAAGGTTTACCGGACTGATTCCAGGGATGGCAGGACTGTCGTATGAGGAGAGATTGACTAGGTTAGGATTGTTCTCGCTGGAGTTCAGAAGAATGGGGGGAAATCTCATGGAGACTTAGAAAATTTGAACAGGACAAGACAGGGTAGATGCAGGGAAGATGTTCCCAATGGTGGGTGTGTCCAGAACCAGGGGTCACAGTCTGAGGGTTCAGGGTAAACCATTTCGGACAGAGATAAGGAGACATTTCTTCACCCAAAGAGTGGTGAGCCTGTGGAATTCATTACCACAGGAAGTAGTTGGTGCTATAACATTCAATATATTCAAGGGGCAGATAGATATAGCATTTGGGGCGAATGGGATCAAAGACTATGGGGAGAAAGCAGGATCAGGCTATTGAGTTGGATGATCAGCCATGATCGTGATAAATGGCGGAGCAGGCTCGAAGGGCCAAAAGGCCTCCTCCTGCTCCTATCTTCTATGTATCTATGTACTGATTTTAGTCTATGGGTCAGGAAGTCGAGTATCCTGTTGCAGAGGGAGGGGCCTAGTCCTCGTTTTTGGAGTTTTGATGTGAGTTTGGCTGGGATTATGGTATTGAAGGCAGAGCTGTATTCAATGAATAGGAGTCTGAAGTAGGAGTCCTTATTGTCGAGATGCTCCAGGGATGTAGGGCCAGGGAGGTGGCATCTGCTGTGGACCGGTTGTGGAGGTATGCGAATTGCAGTGGATCAAAGTATTCTGGGAGTCTGGAGTTGACGTGTGTCATTACCAACCTCTCGAAGCACTAATAATAGATCTCAGGGCCACCGGATGGTATTCGTTGAGACATGTTACCTGCTTCTCCTTTGGCACCAGGATGATGGTGGTCTTTTTGAAATAGGTGGGAACCTCAGAATGGAGTAGGGACAGGTTGAAGATGTCCGCGAACACCCGTTGGTCCATGCAGGAACCGAGTGCACGACCAGGGACTTCATCAGGACCCGGTGCTTTCCGAGGGTTCACTTTCAAGAAGGCCAATCTGACTTTGGAAGCTGTGGCGGTAGATATGGGAGTGTCGACAATGATTTGATCTGAAGTCAAGTATGTTTTTCCCTCTGGTTGGTTCCCCCACCATCTGGTGCAGTCCCAGTCCAGCAGCTATGACCTTTAGGACTTAGCCAGCTCCATTTGTGGCAGTACGTTCGAGCCACTCTTGGTGATGGACATTGAAGTCCCCCACCCAAAGTGCATTCTGTGCCCTTGCCATCTTCAGTGGTGTTCAACATGGAGGAGCACTGACTCTTCAGCTGAGCAGGGGATGATACGTGGTAATCAGCAGGAGGTTTCCTTGCCCATGAGACTTCATGTGGTCCAGAGTCGATGTTGAAGAATCCCAGAGCAGTTCCCTCCCGGTGGTATACCACTGTGTTGCCACCTCTGCTGGGCCTGTCCTGCTGGAATCACAGGTAGGCTTGACCAGGTAAGGCTGTCACCCTAAAGAGCATTAGTGAACCAATTGGGTTCTTACGACAATCAATAATGGTTTCTGGATTACTAGTACAGCGACAGTGCCACTACACCACCTTAATTCTGAAGAGAGTAACTCACCTCCTGACTTCCCCAAAGCCTGGCCACCATCTATAAGGCAAAGTCAAGAGTGTGATGGGATAATCTCCACTTGCCTGGAGCTCCGACAACACTCAAAAAGCTCGATACCATCCAGGGCAAAGCAAGTCGCTTTGATTGGCACACCAACCACCACCTGCAACATTTACCTGACCAACAATAGCAGCTGTGTGCACCATCTACATTGCACTCCAGCGACACTCCATGGCTCCTTCAGAGCACCTTCCAAACCCAAAATCTCTACCACCTAGAAGGGCAAGGTCAGCAGATATATGCGAAAACCACCGACTGGAGGTTCCCCTCCGAGCTACACATCATCCTGACTTGGAAATGTATCGGCCGTTCCTTCACTGTCGCTGGGTCAAAATTTTGGAACTCCCTCCCTAACTGCACCTACAACAAATGGACTGCAGCAGTTCAAGAAGGCGGCTCATCACCACCTTCCCAAGAGCATTGAGGGATGGGCAACGAATGCCTGCCTAGGCAGCGATGCCCACATCCCATGAACGAATAAAAAAAGCATTAATTTTGAAATTAGCACTGATTTTTCACCAAGAGTACTTTAAGATCCGCTTCACACTATCCGAAAGGGTGGTGGAATCAGCGTTCAAAGGAATTTTTATGTCATAATTTGCTTTATAATTCTCCTGTGAAGCACATTGGGATGTTTTATTACATTAAAGGCACTGTCTACATGTAAGTTGCTGCTGTCGTTATTTTTGCAATGGGACATGTGCTGGAAGAGGATTAATTTTCATAGTTATGGGAAAAAGCTATAGAGCAAGGCTAAATTGTACAGATCTATCAATGAGCTAGCAGAAGTTAATAGGCTGAATGGCCTGCAATGGAAGAATCTATAATTGAACAGTAACATGGCTGGCAGTTCATTCTCAATATAGACAAACATTGCAAGTGTGTTTTAGTAAGTTCCTTGTATTGAATGGGCAGGGAAACAGAACTCCCCAAAGTGAGGTACAGTACCAGTGACTCATATGTAAAAGAACCTCAACCCTCAAGTCCTCACAGAATGACCTAAATTTCTATCTAATCAATGAGTATATGCAAAAGATGGATTCGTTGTTGCCTAGGCAAAAAATAATGCATCCATATTTCATTGCAAATGGTATGCAGAAGGATTTTGTGTCATCCTTGAAATATATTTAATACTCCAGACTATTTCAAGAGTAACTTACTTCTAATGTAAGTGTGAATGATTGAAATACTTTTTAGCAGACCATGACTAATCTCCTTGTAAATGAATATTAATCAATATTAAAGGGCAGTGTATAGAGAAGCACAATGTGTAATCCTTTTTTACTGAACCTAATCAATTGCCATTTCATCATCCTTCAGGATTTTAAAAATGTCAAAGAAATAATTTTCACAACAAAATAAAAATCATTGCAAATCGTAAATGAAAACCTTAATTTCTGCAGCGCCCTTCACGGCCTCCAAGGTGCTAACAAAATGCTTTATTGAAGTGGGGTCCCTGTTGTAATGTAAGAAACGCAGCAGCCAATTTGCACATAGAAAGATCCCACAGACAGCAATGGACTAATTACCAGGTTATCTGTTTCAGTGATGTTGGCTGAGGGATGGATGTTGGGTCGGGCACTGGGCGAAAGCTCGCCTGTTCTTTTTTGGAAATCCTCATGGAATCTTTTACATCCACCAAAGAGGGCAGGTGGGGCTTCGATCTGGCATCGCAAGCGAAGGGTGACACCTTCCGACAGTGCAGCATTCCCTCAGGACTGCACTCAACTGTCAACCAACAGCATGGGCCAAATTCCCTGGAGATGAGACACAGTCTGCAAAGAAATATTTCAATCATTCACACTTTAATTCGAAGCAAGCTAATCTCGATCCTGCAACCATGCACAATAACAACAAACGCTTACATGTGATACATCAGCTTTTGCGTAACGAAACATCCTAAAGGTCTTCACAGGAGCATTACAAACAGGCCTTGGGCGGCACGGTAGCACAGTGGTTAGCACTTCACCGCGCTAGAGTCCCAAGCTTGATTCCCGGCTTGGGTCACTTTCTGTGCGGAGTCTGCACGTTCTTCCCGTGTCTGCGTGGGTTTCTTCCGGGTGCTCCGGTTTCCTCACCACAAGTCCCGAAAGGCGTGTTTGCTAGGTGAATTGGACATTCTGAATTCTCCCTCTGTGTACCCGAACAGGTGCCGGAATGTGGTGACTAGCTTTTCACAATAAATTCACTGCAGTGTTAATGTAAACCTACTTGTGACAATAAAGATTATTATTATTCTTACATTGAGCCACATAAGGAGATATTGATTGGCCAGAATTCTCATGCTGATGAGATTCACTTTTCTCTTTTATTTAATTTAAAGTACCTAATTCTTTTTTTTTCCAATTAAAGGGCAATTTAGCGTGGCCAATCCACCTACTCTGCACATTTTTGGGTTGTGGGGGCGAAACCCACGCAAACACGGGGAGAATGTGCAAACTCCACACGGACAGTGACCCGGGGCCCGGATCGAATCCGGGTCGTCGGCGCCGTGAGACAGCAGTGCTAACCACTGTGCCACCGTGCCACCGCCCCCCCGCGATTCGTTCTTCTCATTGGCAGCGCGCCCCCGCCTGTTGGTTTCCCGGTGGTGTGGGGTGACTTCAATGGGAAGATAGAATTCCGCCACCATCGAACGAAGCGTCGCTGAGGACATGGGGGTCCAGAGATTCCTGCCCATGAGGTCCGATAGTCAAAATCTTAGTCAAAGGGATAGGTAAGGGGTATCTTAAAAGAGGAAAGCAGGCTAGAGAAGCAGAGAGGTTTGGGGAGCGGGGGGGGGGGGGGGGGGGAGAAATTCCAGAGCATGGTTCCTGGGGAACTGAAGGCATGGCCGCCAATGACAGAGCAATGCTCAAGAGTCCAGAATTCAATGGACACAGATATCTTGGGGGATTACTATAGGAGGAGATGATAGCGATAAGGAGGAACAAGGTCATGGATGGATTTGAAAACAAGGACAAGACTTTCAAAAGCAGAATGTGGCTTGAATGGAAAGCATAAGTGAATGAGCACAGGGGTAATAGAAAATGAAACAAAAATCGCTTATTGTCACAAGTAGGCTTCAAATGAAGTTACTGTGAAAAGCCCCTAGTCACCACATTTCCGGCGCCTGGTCGGGGAGGCTGTTACGGGAATTGAGCCGTGCTGCTGGCCTGCCTTGGTCTGCTTTCAAAGCCAGCGATTTAGCCCTGTGCTAAACAGCCCTGTTCAGGAATAGAGGAACAGGAGTTGGTGAATTAAGACCTGGGTAGCATATGTGTGGATGGGCTTAGGTTGACAGAGGGGAGAATGTGAAACATTAGCCAACACAATGTGTCAGAATACTCAAGTCCAGGAGTAGCAAAGGCACAATGAGGGTCTCAGCAGTCGATAAGCTGAAACGGTGTGAAGACCATAAGACATAAGAGCAGAATTAGGCCACTTGCTTCGCCATGCAATCATGGCTGATATTTTTCTCAACCCCATTCTCCTGCCTTCTCTCCATAACCCCTGATCCCCTTATTAATCAAGAACCTATCTATCTTTGACTTAAAGACACTCAGTGATTTGGCCTCCACAGCCTTCTGTGTCAAAAGGTTCCACAGATTCACCACCCTCTGGCTGAAGAAATTCCTCCTCATCTCTGTTTTGAAGGATCGTCCCTTTAGTCTGAGATGGTGTCCTCTGGTTCTCGTTTTTCCTACGTGGAAACATCCTCTCCATGTCCACTCTTCCAAACCTCGCAGTATCCTGTAAGTTTCAATAAGGTCCCCCTTCATCCTTCTAAACTCCAAGGTGTACAGGCCCAGAGTCCTCAACCTTTCCTCATACGAAGTTGGGTGGTGTTACAGAGGTGGACATAGGCTGTCTTTTCTGATGGCACAAATATGTAGCTGCAAACTACATCTTGGGGTCAAATGTGACACCAGCCAGACAACAGACTGACTGCATCTCAGATTGTTGCCAGACAGAGCGATGAAGTTAGTTGCTAGGGAACAGAGTTTGGGGAGGGGGCTGAAAACAAGGGCTTCAGTTTTGCCAATATGTAATTGGAGTAAGTATTTGTTCTCCCAGCACTTGGTGTCAGAGAAGCAGTCTGATCACTTCGCAACACTGGTGGCGTTGGGAGAGGTGTTGCTCCGGTGGAACGGGATACCTTCAGCATATGTGTGCATTGAGGCAATGTCAACTAAGGGCAACATGTAGATGAGAAATTGGAGGGGCGCAAGGACAGACCCTTGGAGGGTTAGACCATAAGACATAGGAGCAGAATTAGGCCACTCGGCCCATCGGGTCTGCTCCGCCATTCAATCATGGCTGATAATTTCTCATCCACATTCTCCTGCCTTCTCCCCATAACCCTTGATCCCCTTATTAATCAACAACCTATCTATCTCTGTCTTAAAGACACTCAGTGATTTGGCCTCCACAGCCTTCTGCGGCAAAGAGTTCCACAGATTCACCACCCTCTGGCTGAAGAAATTCCTCCTCATCTCTGTTTTAAAGGATCGTCCCTTTAGTCTGCGATGATGTCCTCTGGTTCTATTTTTTCCTCTCCACTCTATCCAGGCCTAGCAGTATCCTGTAAGCTTCAATAAGATCCCCTCTCATCCTTCTAAACTCCAACGAGTACAGACACAGAGTCCTCAACCGTCCCCCATACGACAAGTTCTTCATTCCAGGGATCATTCTTGTGAACCTCCTCTGCCCCCTTTCCAAGGCCAGCACATCCCTCTTTAGCCATGGGGCCCAAAACTGCTCACAATACTCCAGAGGTTGCCAGAGGTCACAGTGAGGAAGCAGCAAGAGAAGCCATTGCGAGTGGCATTCTGGGCAAAAATAAATTGAGATAAGGCTAGCATCAAGAGGAGGGAAGAGGCAGCAACCAGCGATTTTTTTTCTCTGCTGTTCTTTATTCTTAAAATTCATTCAGGTGATGTCTGTTTTGCTGGTTAGGCAAAACCATTCCTAATTACCCATAAGAAGGTGTTGATTGAGTTGCTTTCTTGAACCACTGCAGTCCCTGAGGTATAAGTATGCGTACAGTGCTGTTAGGGAGGGAGTTCCAGGATTTTGACCCAGCGATAGTGAAGCAACAGCGATATATTTCCAAGTTGGAGTCGTGAGTGGTTTGGGAGCAACTTCCAGGTGATGGTGTTCCCATGTATCTGCTGTCCTTGCCCTTCTAGATAGTAGTGATAATGAGTTTGGAAGATGCTGTCACAGGAAATTGAGGAGATCCTGCAGAGCATCTTGTAGATGCTGCACACGGCTGCTACTGTGCATCAAAGAGAGTGAATGTTTGTGGAAGGGGTGTTGAACAAGTGGGCTAGTTTGTCCTGGATAGTTGGGCTTCTTGAGTGTTGTTTGAGCTGCACTCACCCAGGCAAGTGTATACCATCACACTCCTGACTCGTGCCTTGTAAATGGTGGACAGGCTTTGGGGAGTCAGGAGGTGAGTTACCTGCTAAAGGATTCCTACCCTCTGACCTTCTCTTGTAGCCCCAGTACTTATATAGCTAACACAGTTCAGTTTCTGGTCAATGGTAACCCCCAGGATGTTGATAGCGGTGGATTCAATGATGGGAATGCCATTGAATGTCAAGAGGTGATGGTTAGATTCGCTCTTGTTGGAGATGGCCATTGCCAGGCACTTATGTGGCGTGAATGTAACTTGCGACATGTCAGCCCAAGCCTGGATATTGCCCAGGTCTTGTTGCACTTGCACATGAACTGCTTCATTATCTGAGCACTCACACATGATGCTGAACATTGTGCAGTCATCAGTGTGCAGTCATCAGTGAACATTCCCACTTCTGACCTTAGGATGGAAGGGAGGTCATTGATGAAGCAGCTGAAGATGATATGGCCTAGGACACTACCCTGAGGAACTCCTGCTCGAGTCCATCACTTTGCAGCAGTGTAGAAGAGCCTTTGATTTCAGACAGCCAATTGTCACATTGATGACTTCTGCAGCATTGTGAATACAACATTTAACTGAAAACCCACTTGTTAATTTTCCCGCCAGTAATCGTCCCTTCCTCCTAAATGTGTTCCACAGCAGGGGTTCCCAACAGCCCCCACACCTCCATGAGGAAGCTCCACTCAGCCCACTATCAGTTGATGCTACTTGTCTGCTGGAATTTAGTGATGTTGTTGGAGGTACTGCTGATGGGCCCAAAATGGAGTGGGTGAGGGATTGAACCTGCTTCCATGGTCAGCGGGCCCATCCATGGGAAATAATGCCAGAAGTGGAGTTACCCCATGACCCAGAGCCCACCAAGTATTATTGGGCTGTCTCCTCACATGGTCTGCCGCTGGTGATATGCAGGAAGTGGTGAGAGTAGGTCTGAATTGGCCATTTAAGTGGCTTAATTGGCTTTTGAATAACAGGGCCATCTGCCACCTCCCCTCCACTAAGTTGGATGTATTGTGGTCGGAAGGGCCATTCAGCCGCCTCTGCTGCCACCCGCTCCTCCCCAAATAACCAAACAAAAACTTGTTCATTTTCTGTAACATGGGCAAGAGGATTAAGAAGCCCAGCCCTCAGCAACAAGGGCAAAGTTACGTGGGAGTTATTCCAATTAAAGTAGCTCTGTGCAAACTCAACGAACAAGGACAACGGGTATCACCATCACTTCCAAGGTGCCCAAGGCATGCACGATCCCAACCTGGGCTTAGAACGGCCTTTCCTACATTGTCGTTGGGCCCAAATCCTGGGACTCACTGACAAACTGCATTGTGGGAGCACCTTTGCCATCCAAATTGCGATGGCGCACTGATGAAGGCCCACAAGCACCTTCTGATAGGCAACGAGGTTAGTTGGGTTGGCCATGCTAAATTGCCCTTCGTGTCCAAAGAGGTTGGGTAGGGTAGGGGTGCTGGATTACGGGTATGGGGCAGAGGTGTGGTCTTAAGTGGGGAGCTCTTTCCAAGGGCCGGTGCAGACTTGACGGGCCGAATGGCCTTCTTCTGCACTGTAAATTCCATGATCTATGTCTATGTCCAACTACTGCCTTGCCTGCCGTGTCTACAACTTGATAGTTATTATTAAAAAAGCTCACCACAGAGCTGCTGAGTTGATCACCAAACACAAGGCGGGTGCTGCTGCCTGTCTAACCCTGCAACACTCTCTGGCTCACTATCAGAGAATTCACAGCTCAGAGGTGCAACATTACAAATGGAGCCAGGCATATTCAGGGTTGATGTCAGGAAGCACGTCCTTTTTTGGAATTCGCTCTCCAGAAAGCTGTTGAGGTTGTTGATTTCTAAACTGAGATTGGCAGATTTTTATGAGGTGAGGGTGCGATGGGAACTGAGGTGAGTAGGCAGAGTTAGGTCAGGCGTGAGCCATTCGAATGGGGCAACAGGTTCATGGGCCTGATCTTATCTTCAAATATTATACTTCAAATGTAATATACTTCAAATTTCCAAAGAATTCGGTCTGTTCCTTCCTTAAATCATTGGGTTTGGTTTGAAATTTTAAAATTTTAGGATCCACGTGGACATGAACTGGAGGTCAAATAGACAAGTGATGATCACTTGAGCACAAATGTCAAAGCTGACATTCCAGTGCTGGGGGAGTGCCGCACTGTTGAAACGTGGTGCTTTCTTTTGTCTGAGACATTCAACTAAGAGCCCTTCTGCCCTCTGAGATGGATATAAAAGATTCCGCAGCAGTATATCAAAGAGGAACAGGGTATTTATCACTGGTGTCCTGACCAATATTTATACCTCAATCAACATCCCACAACAGATTTTCCAGTCATTATCAGTGTGCTGTCTGTGGGACGCTGCTGTGAAAAACTTGGCTACATTACAACAATGGCTACCCCTTCACACGTACATCATTGGCTGTAAACTGCTTTGAGACATCAGGTGGTCATGAAAAGCACTCTATAAGTGCAAATCTTTTTTACTTTATCTTTCCCTCTCTGATAGCACTGTTGCTTCACAGCGCCAGGGACCCGGGTTCGATTCCCTACTGGGTCACTGTCTGTGCGGAGTCTGCAAGTTCTCCCCGTGTCTGCGTTGGTTTCCTCTGGGTGCTCCGGTTTCCTCCCACAACACGTGCTTGTTAGGTGAATTGGACATTCTGAATTCTCCCTCCGTGTACCCGAACAGGCGCCGGAATGTGGCGACAAGGGGATTTTCACAGTAACTTCATTGCAGTATTAATCATAGAATTTTTTTTTTTTAGAATTTACAGTGCAGAAGGAGGCCATTCGGCCCATCAAGTCTGCACTGGCTCTTGGAAAGAGCACCCGACCCAAGGTTAATAACTCCACCCTATCCCCATAACCCAGTAACCCCACCCAACACTAAGGGCAATTTTGGACACTAAGGGCAATTTATCATGGCCAATCCACCTAACCTGCATATCTTTGGACTGTGGGAGGAAACCGGAGCACCCGGAGGAAACCCACGCACACACGGGGAGGATGTGCAGACTCCGCACAGACAGTGACCCAAGCCGGAATCGAACCTGGGACCCTGGAGCTGTGAAGCAATTGTGCTATCCACAATGCTACCGTGCTGCCCCTAATGTAAGCCTACCTGTGACAATCATAAAGATTATTATTATCTAAAATAGGCCCAATAGCGACATTGCTTCTAATTTATTTCTGGAGTGGGTGGATGATGTTTTTAAGCGTGCAGACTCTCAGAATAATTTCGCACGGATACGCATGCCCGTCCGCGGTAAATTAAAGCAGCCACCTTGTGCAAGGTCCGCGTGGGGAATTAGCGGTTGCTTTGCAGCCCCACACAGCTCAGAGGATTCGTCGCTCGTAGGCCACCACTGGGAGCAACGACCTGATTACTTTCTCAAGGGTGGCTCACAGTGCAAACAGGAATGATTAAAGCAGCGTGTTGGTGGCCTGGTGCCATGCAGTGATTGTCTGGGGCGCGTGTATTGCCAAGCAGAACACCTTCGTCGGTGACTGATTTCAGAAAAAAAAGGCAGTAATGTCAACGACATTCGATAGCATCTCACTGAGTGGTTTCAGCAGTTTTGCCAATTCTATGAAGTGAAGAGGTTCTTGGTTCCTGGCTCCCGGCCCAGAAATCACTCAGCTTTCAGACAATTCAAAAAATCTTTGTTTGCCTCCCGGACGAAAGGAAAAGTTTCAGCTTGAGATGAACTTAGCTCCATTGCTGCAAGCTCTTTACATTCAGCTCATGCTTTTGTTCTGTGACCTTGGGCTGTACAGGATATCAACCAAGATCGCTAAAAGAAGGAACTTGCATGTGCACCGCATCTTCCACCGCAGGACGTCAAAAAGCTCTTCACAGCCAAAGAAGTACGTTTCGAAGTGTAGTCCATGAGGATTGTCGGAAAAGTGGCGTTTTTTACGCAAGTACCTGAGATAGTCATCAGATAATGGGCTAGAAATTGGATAAGGCCTGTCAGTGGTCATGGCGATGTGGAATTATCCCGTCCCCAATAGAAGTGATGTAGGCAAAATGTAATCTTCATGCTGCCCGATCAGCAGGTTTGTGCGGGGCAAACACCAATTAAAACGAATCTGTCCTTCTTAAAGTCAACCTGCATCTCTTAAAGCCAGGTGCATTCTGACTACAGCTTATGCTAGGAATCAATGGGAGGGATTTGGGGGCAGGCTCCCGGGTTCCAGATGGAATGCTGGGGCCCCTAGTCCAGCAGGTTGAAAGGAGGATCGAGGTGAACTTTTTGTAAGGGTCCAGGAGGGCCTCCAGATAGTTGAGGACCTGGCTACGGCACGGAAAAAATTCAATGAGCTCACATGTGCGGTCAAGGTCAGTGAACGCATCTTCCACTGCCATCTCCCATCCACCACAACACTAATCTCACACACTGCTCGTTGAACCATACGCCCGGTAGTGATCTTTCAACATCACGAATCATGCGCAACATTCAGATACTAATCTTGTTCTGACGCTCACAGTCTCCAACTTGCTTTTGTTCAGAGGTGGATCTGCACTTCATATCGTTGGACAAGGGGGCTGCAGCAAGAGCTGTGGAGAGGGATAGTGCGTGTGCCAGGTCCCCGAAGATGCAGATAGGTTCTGCCGCAGCTAATTCGGATGAGGGCTGCACACATGAAAAGGTTGAATGGGCATGCAAACCAGAATGCTTGGTGCATTGACAGCCCTACCAGGGAGCCTGTTGTTAACTACCAGTTGCATGGAGGGTCCAGACTCCATCCTGACACAGAGCTTCATGCTGGGTTTGGAGCCCATCCCTTCCAGAATGGAAGTGGGGACCAACTCCATAGAAACTCTTGTGAATCCAGCTGTGATTCAAGTTCTGGTGGCTGATGTCTTCCCTTGCAGCACAGGCAGGTGGTAGCCAGTGCCTGAGTGCTCCAGTGGGAGCTCGGACTGGGGTTGTTACATTTCTGATTCTTCTTTCTGCAGGCTCAGGCTGCTGTGGATACCCAGTGCTCAAAGGTGCCTTTGGGTCCCACCGCAGACCAGAAATTTGTGCTCCAGCAAATTAATATGAAGAAGTCGTCCCAACAGTCGTCCGCGATGCTGAGGACGTCGTGGATAGCATGTTTAGCGAGTTGGTCACACCGCAGGTGAAAGGTACTGAGGGAGATAGAAAATGGGTGACCAAAGACAGAGCAAGAGAAGGAAGGCAGTGCAGGTGTCCTCTGCGGTCATCTCCCTGCAAAACAGATATACCGCTTTGGATACTGTTGAGGGAGATGGCTCACCAGGGGAAGGCAGTAGCAGCCAGGTTCATGGCACCGTGGCTGGCTCTGCTGCGCAGCTGGGCAGGAAGAAGAATGGCAGGGCTATAGTGATAGGGGACTCAATTGTAAGGGGAATAGACAGGTGGTTCTGCGGACGCAATCGAGACTCCAGGATGGTATGTTGCCTCCCTGGTGCAAGGGTCAAGGATGTCTCGGAGCGGCTGCAGGACATTCTGGGGGGGGGGGGGTGAACAGCCAGCTGTCGTGGTGCACATAGGCACCAACGACATAGGTAAAAAAACGGGACAAGGTCCTACAAGCTGAATTTAGGGAGTTAGGAGTTAAACTAAAAAGTAGGACCTCAAAGGTAGTAATCTCAGGATTGCTACCAGTGCCACGAGCTAGTCAGAGTAGGAATGTCAGGATAGAGAGGATGAATGCGTGGCTCGAGAGATGGTGCAAGAGGGAGGGATTCAAATTCCTAGGACATTGGAACCGGTTCTGGGGGAGGTGGGAGCAGTACAAACCGGACGGTCTGCACCTGGGCAGGACTGGAACCGATGTCCTGGGGGGAGGGGGTATTTGCTAGAGCTGTTGGGGAGAGTTTAAACTAATGTGGCAGGGGGATGGGAACCAATGCAGGAAGTTGGAAGGTAGTAAAACAGGGACAGAAACAAAAGGCAGTAAGGGGGAAAGTGTAAGGCAGAGAAGCCATAGTCAAAAATCAAAAAGGGCGACAGTACAAGGTACAGTGACTGAGGGGAGCTCAGTGAATAGGACCAGGAATACTAAAAGGAATAAAACGGGAAGTGAAAACATTAATGGTAAGCGACGCGGCAGGTTGTTACATGAAGATATGAGTTCAATGACAAGGAAAATTAGGAGAAAGGTTAAGAGGAAATATAACTTAGGAGAGGTTACTGATCGAAGTGTTAAGATTCAGAACAGAGGTAAAAAAGCCAACATAAGTGTACTTTACCTGAATGCTCGTAGTATTCGGAATAAGGTAAATGAGTTGATGGCGCAAATCATCGTGAATGACTATGATTTAGTGGCCATTACTGAAACATGGTTAAAGGATGGTCACGACTGGGAGTTAAATATCTGAGGGTATCAAACTATTCGGAAGAACAGAGTGGATGGTAAGGGAGGTGGTGTAGCTCTGTTATTTAAGGATGACATCCGGGCAACAGTAAGGGATGACATTGGTGCTATGGAGGATAAGGTTGAATCCATTTGGGTGGAAATCAGGAATAGTAAGGCGGAAAAGTCACTGATAGGAGTCGTCTATAGGCCACCAAATAGTAACATTATGGTGGGGCAGGCAATAAACAAAGAAATAACTGATGCATGTAGAAATGGTACAGCAGTTATCATGGGGGATATTAATCTACATGTCGATTGGTTTAACCAGGTCGGTCAAGACAGCCTTGAGGAGGAGTTTATAGAATTTATCCGCGATAGTTTCCTAGAACAGTATGTAATGGAACCTATGAGGGAACAAGCGGTCATAGATCTGGTCCTGTGTAATGAGACAGGATTGATTCAGGATCTCATAGTTAGGGATCCTCTCAGAAGGAGCGATCACAATATGGTGGAATTTAAAATACAGATGGAGGGCGAGAAGGTAAACTCAAGCACCAGTGTTTTGTGCTTAAACAAAGGAGATTACAATGGGATGAGAGAAGAACTAGCTAATGTAGACTGGGAGCAAAGACTTTATGGTGAAACAGTTGAGGACCAGTGGAGAACTTTCCAAGGGATTTTTCACAGTGCTCAGCAAAGGTTTATACCAACAAAAAGGAAGGAGGGTAAAAAGAGGGAAAATCGACCGTGGATATCTAAGGAAATTATGGAGAGTATCAAGTTGAAGGAAAAAACATACAAAGTAGCAAAGATCAGTGGGAGACTAGAGGACTGGGAAGTCTTTAGGGGGCAAAAGAAAGCTACTAAAAAAGCTATAAAGAAGAGTAAGATAGATTATGAGAGTAAAGTTGCTCAGAATATATAAATAATACAGATAGTAAAAGTTTCTACAAATATATAAAACAAAAAAGAGTGGCTAAGGTAAATATTGGTCCTTTAGAGGATGAGAAGGGAGATTTAATAATGGGAGATGAGGAAATGGCTGAGGAACTGAACAGGTTTTTTGGGTCGGTCTTCACAGTGGAAGACACAAATAACATGCCAATGACTGATGGAAATGAGGCTATGAGAGGTGAGGACCTTGAGAGGATTGTTATCACCAAGGAGGCAGTGATGGGCAAGCTAATGGGGCTAAAGGTAGACAAGTCTCCTGGACCTGATGGAATGCATCCAGAGTGCTAAAAGAGATGGCTAGGGAAATTGCAAACGCACGAGTGATGATTTACCAAAATTCACTAGACTCTGGGGTGGTCCCGGCGGATTGGAAATTAGCAAACGTTGACACCACGGTTTAAAAAAGGAGGTAGGCAGAAAGCGGGTAATTATAGGCCAGTGAGCTTAACTTCGGTAGTAGGGAAGATGCTGGAATCTATCATCAAAGAAGAAATAGCGAGACATCTGGACGGAAATTGTCCCATTGGGCAGACGCATCATGGGTTCATAAAGGGCAGGTCGTGCCTAACTAATTCAGTGGAATGTTTTGAGGACATTAACAGTGCGGTAGATAACGGGGAGCCAATGGATGTGGTATATCTGGATTTCCAGGAAGCCTTTGACAAGGTGCCACACAAAAGGTTGCTGCATAAGATAAAGATGCATGGCATTAAGGGGAAAGTAGTAGCATGGATAGAGGATTGGTTAATTAATAGAAAGCAAAGAGTGGGGATTAATGGGTGTTTCTCTGGTTGGCAATCAGTAGCTAGTGGTGTCCCTCAGGGGTCAGTGTTGGGCCCACAACTGTTCACAATTTACATAGATGATTTGGAGTTGGGGACCAAGGGCAATGTGTCCAAGTCTGCAGACAACACTAAGATAAGTGGTAAAGCAAAAAGTGCAGAGGATACTGGAAGTCTGCAGAGGGATTTGGATAGGCTAAGTGAATGGGCTAGGGTCTGGCAGATGGAATACAATGTTGACAAATGTGAGGTTATCCATTTTTTGGTAGGAATAACAGCAAAAGGGATTATTATTTAAATGATAAAATATTAAAACATGCTGCTGTGCAGAGAGACCTGGGTGTGCTAGTGCATGAGTCGCAAAAAGTTGGTTTCCAGGTGCAATAGGTGATTAAGAAGGCAAATGGAATTTTGTCCTTCATTGCTAGAGGGATGGCGTTTAAGACTAGGGAGGTTATGCTGCAATTGTATAAGGTGTTAGTGAGGCCACACCTGGAGTATTGTGTTCAGTTTTGGTCTCCTTACTTGAGAAAAGACGTACTGGCACTGGAGGGTGTGCAGAGGAGATTCACTAGGTTAATCCCAGAGCTGAAGGGGTTGGATTACGAGGAGAGGTTGAGTAGACTGGGACTGTACTCGTTTGAATTTAGAAGGGTGAGGGGGGATCTTATAGAAACATAAAAGATTATAAAGGGAATAGATAGGATAGAGCGGGCAGATAGTTTCCACTGGCGGGTGAAAACAGACTAGGGGGCATAGCCTCAAAATAAGGAGAAGGAGATTTAGGACTGAGTTTAGGAGGAACTTCTTCACCCAAAGGGTTGTGAATCTATGGAATTCCTTGCCCAGTGAAGCAGTTGAGGCTCCTTCATTAAATGTTTTTAAGATAAAGATAGATAGTTTTTTGAAGAATAAAGGGATTAAGGGATATGGTGTTCAGGCCGGAAAGTGGAGCTGAGTCCACAAAAGATCAGCCATGATCTCATTGAATGGAGGCTCGAGGGGCCAGGTGGCCTACTCCTGCTCCTAGTTCTTATGTTCTTATGTTCAACTTAGGGGCGAAGGTTCGATGAAGTTTGAACCTGCAGTCCCTTCACCATGTGTTCCCGTCACCGACTACTCTGCCAGTGCCCATGTTATTGCCTTTTTCTGAATGCAGTTGCTCCCTCCAAGATGGGGCAGCCCAATACTGTACCCTTTAGGCCAAATCCTCTGTGAGGACTCCCTGCAAAACCATCTGCAGTCTTCCCCGGTGAAAGTCAACAGTCATTCCACAGCCACCGGGGGAGGACTTTGTAGGAGCTCTAGAAAATACAACAGCCACGGCAGCTGCTGATCAGCAGGAGGTAGCAGGCAGTGCAGTGACTATAAAGGGAAAGTTGTCATAGTCCCAGATGACCACAGGCTGCTTTCCCCTTTGAGGGGGGAGAGCTGACTGGTGGTGATTTAACCTGAGGGTCACCACACCTCAGGAAGGGGCAAGGTTGAGAAGGCGGGGCCTTTGTGAATAACCTCAGCCGCTGAACCCGCGCTGCTGGCCTCGCTCTGCATCGTGCGGGCAGCACGGTAGCATAGTGGTTAGCACAACTGCTTCACAGCTCCAGGGTCCCAGGTTCGATTCCCGGCTTGGGTCACTGTCTGTGCAGAGTCGGCACGTTCTCCCCGTGTCTGCGTGGGTTTCCTCCGAGTGCTCCGGTTTCCTCCCACAGTCCAAAGATGTGCAGGTTAGGTGGATTGGCCATGCTAAATTGCCCTTAGTGTCCAAAATTGCCCTTAATGTTGGGTGGGATTACTGCATTATGGGGATAGGGTGGAGGTGTGGTCTTGGGTAGGGTGCTCTTTCCAAGAGCCGGTGCAGACTCGATGGGCCGAATGGCCTCCTTCTGCACTGGAAATTCTATGATTCTATGACAATCAGCTGTCCGGCCAACTGAGCTAAACAGGCCTCCGGGTGACTCTATCTCCTTGGTGAAGTGCAGCCACTGCAGATACTGGGACTGGCTGAGGTGCGGATAGGAGAGCAGTTCTCTGAATGCACTGTGTGGGTAAGGCCTCCTGTTGTTAGCTGTTCCCCTCCATCAGTTTGCCTCCTCCGCTGCCTAGGCTGCATCTCCCTGACAGGCTGCAGCTCAAGAGGAACTGCAGCTGTAATCCTCATGACTGTCAGCAACTTTTCTGCTCAGAGGTCTGTCAATTCCATAAAGTTCCCATCTGACTGAAAGATCTGGATTCTCCGTTTGTGGGGCAAGGTTCTCCCACCGGAGATGAATCACTTCTGGTTTGCACTGGCACTGGGAGTGGTGCCCAGAAGCGATCCTCTCTCCTTTGTCGTGAAGATTTTTGCATGACGGGGGGATTCCATCAGAATCCCGCTGCCGGGCCGTCATTTTGAGTTGGCTGCCTGGTGCCAAGGTCTGGCGGCTGGACCCCCTCCCCCCAAACAACATAAATCCAGCCCTGCCCTGCCACTGACGAATAGGGGCATCCTCCTTCCTGACCCACCATACCACCCTGAGAATTGTTGGGTCACCCCACCCCCCCACTCCCACGCACAGCACGCACGCATGGGGGTGGCCAGACACTCCTCACTGAACCCCCATAAGGAGCCCCCAGTCAGAGGCCCCCATCAGAGACCCCCCCCCCATTAGAGGCCCCGCCATATGAGAGACCCCCACCATCAGAGACCCCATCATATTTGAGACCCCCCATCCAAGACTCCCCATATCAGAGATGCCTCCCCCCTTCCATCACTCACCCCAACCTGGAAGCTAAAGAGCAGTCAAGGCAGAAATAGTGGAAACAACACTTTTTTTTCATTCACTTGTCCCTTTCACCTGTTGCCTCAGACAAAGTTGTAGAAAGCAGCAGCTGTTACTTCATACAATGTCAAAACCACATCACAATACTTTAAACCCCTTCAAGTCCTTTGATCTGCAAGGCTTCTATTCACTTTCAAAGAGAAAAAGCTTTTAGTAGGCTGCAATCGACAGGTTAATAGCTTTCCAGAAGTGGAGGTGTCTGCATTTTTCATTTTCATTTCCCTTCATGCTTGAGTGTATTGCAAGTGCCCTGTTTGAGACTAGCCTCAATGTTTATAAACATCTAGCTATGATTAACAGCTCCTGACCATATCAAAAGCAGTTCAGTGCTTTCTGCTGTGAAAAATAGGAAATGCAAGCACTTAATTACGAAATGGGATTGTCTCTGATGGGGGTCTCTGGTGGCGGCGGCTGTTGGGGGACCTGATGGGGGGGGGTCTAATTGGGAGGTCTGGGCGGGGTCAGAGGGGGGTGTCTGATTGGGGTCTCTGGTAGGGGTCTCTGGTAGGGGGGATGCTGGGTGTGGAGTGGGCAGGATTTGCATTGGGGGGGCCTCTGAAGGACTTTGAGATATCTCTGTTAAATAATTTCCCGTTGACACGCCGTGAGGTCCACTGCATCAGGGACACGCTGGCAAATACTTGCACCAATCCACACCCGCGTGAATACCGGCCCAAAGGGTCAGAGCATCACAGAAGTGTGGAGAATCTGGTGTGCAGCCCGTTAAAAGCATGCAAATTGGTTCAAATGACATTTATATCCTCCCGCTGGCATGGGGCATCACAACAGGGTAGTTTTTGTCCAACACGAGATTCTCCGTTCCATCCGAAACTCTGCTACCGGCAGTGGGTGGCAGAGAATCCCCCCCGCCCCCCCCCCCCCCCCCCCCCCCCCCCCGCCCGCATCCATGTCAACTCCCCGATGACAGTCTGCATAATACTTCTACAAACACTGCAGCAGAAAAAACGCTTTGCATTAAAGTTGAATGGTGATCCCTTTAAATAGCACGGTTCGGGAGAGGGTTAGGGGACGTGAGGGGGCAGTCGTGAGGCTGGCCTTGTGCAGCTGTACTTGTTTAACATCGGCTGTGACAGAACCCGTGAGATCCAAATGGCAGATCATGTCCGAAACCAACACTCAATGTTGACTGACATTGTGATCTGCTTGAGTCCTTCAAAGGTGGCGATCGTAGTATGCAGCATTACAGAGGCAGATTTTGCAGCCAGTCTGATTTAGTACTTTGTCCTGAGAGATAAATATTGGCCAGGACTCTGGGGAGAACCTCTCTGCTCTTCTTCGAATACTTCCCCGTGGGATCTTTAAGGCATCCATCAGAGAGGGTGGAGGGGGGCTCAGCTTCATGGCTCGACACATTATGGAGGACAATAAAGGTTCCATTGTTGGTGTTGCATCACTTTACTGAAACAGATGATTATTACATTGCTGCTTGTAAGAGCTTGCTGAGGGAAAATCTGTTGCCCCGTTTCCCCTGTTTTTTTATCATAGAATTTACAGTGCAGAAGGAGGCCATTCGGCCCATCGAGTCTGCACCGGCTCTTGGAAAGAGCATCCTACCCAAGGACAACACCTCCACCCTATCCCCATAACCCAGTAACCCCACCCAACACTAAGCGCAATTTTGGACACTAAGGGCAATTTATCTTAGCCAATCCACCTAACCTGCACATCTTTGGACTGTGGGAGGAAACCGGAGCACCCGGAGGAAACCCACGCACACACGGGGAGGATGTGTAGACTCCGCACAGACAGTGACCCAAGCCGGAATCGAACCTGGGACCCTGGAGCTGTGAAGCAATTGTGCTATCCACAATGCTACCGTGCTGCCCCTTTACAACAGTACAACAGATTTATTACAACAGTGACCACACAGTGACCTCCTTCCCTCCTTCCCCACCCCTTCCTCCCTCTCTCCCTCCCTCCCTCTCTATTGTAATATGCCTTAAAGTGATCAAGTGCTGCCACACCATCACTTTCAGCAGTGTTACAAAATTCCCTCCCTCCCTTCCTGTTCTTTTCTCACTTATTTTCTTCCCTTTTTTTCTTGCTTCCTTTCAAACAAATGACAGCTGCTGCTGTTTAAAGAGCACCCTTACCTGTAGCAGATTAAAATTCTCTGACTCATTTTTCAATCCATGGATGACTAAATACCTATAATTCATTTTGCAATGAGTCACAACTATGACACGTCTTACGGGAATTGTAGAATTAAATGGCAACATCTAACTCTTCACATTCTAGCACCAAACCAGTTACTGGGCGCGTGGGAGTGCTCGAGGGAGTTCGCTTTTTTTTGTCCAACTTCTTGTAGAAAAGAAAACGGACTGGACTTTATGGTAATTATGACTTACAGGCTTACAGCAGTCACCATTATTGTGGAGTAATTATTTTTAATCATTCATCTGACGTAGGGCACCGTTGGCAATATTTATTGCCCAACGCTCATTTCCAATGTGAAGATGACGGTGAGTCACCTTATGAATACTGCACAAGAGGTTTGCTGGACCAGGTACAAGGCTGGTTGAGAGTTAACCACATCGCTGTGGGTCTGGAGTCACATGTAGGTCAGACCAAGTAAAGACAGCAAATTTCCTTTGACATTCAGGTGTTTTTTATTTTAATGACAGTTTCATGGTCGAGTTTACTGAAACTCACATTTTATCTCAGATTTATTGAACTAATTGATATTACATTTCCCCCAGCTGCCAGGTTGAGATTTGAACTCATGACTCTAGAGCACTAGTCTATAACAGAACATCTGTGCTACTATACCCCTGTATTGGAGAACAACCATGCACGTGCAGTTAAATGCAGAAAAACAGAAATGGCCATCAGGCCCGGCTCCTCCATTTTGTTCACTATTACAATCCTCGGAATGGACTCGCCGTTGAAATAAACGGAATGATGTGAACTTGAGATCCTTTCCTATTAGTTCTGCACTAAACAAGTCACAAAAGCGACTGGTATATTCAGGACTAGATACTTTTTCAATGGTGTGTTAAGGGATCATGACTGCCAAACAACGAACTGAATTCTCCATTTGGGGGACTAAGTGCTGATGCCAGCGGAGCATGTGTGGATGTTCACGACTGAAAAATCATCGTGAAACCCTCGCCGATTCCAGTACCGACGAGGGGCTAGCACCAGCGGCAACTGAAATTGCCGGGGAGCGCGCCAAAAATGGCCGAAGAATTGCCGGGTTCCGGGCCGCGCATGCGCACGGCTGATGACGTGCACTGGTCGCGCCGGCCATGCGCGACTCCAACCTGCAAACCGCGACTCCACAGCCCACGCCCTGGACACCCCCACCAGCTCCCCAGCCCTAGCAGAAGCACCCCCGCCAACGGCACAGATCCCGGCCAAGTGTGGCGGCTCTGGAAACAGTCCGCAGCCGGCACGCCAGGTTCCCGCATGGTTGGGACCACAGGTGGCCCGCGCTGCCGGGAACTGGGCCCATTGGGGGCGGAGCATCGTGAGTGGGCCGATAATGTGCCAACGCCGTCGAAACGACGCGCAGCGCGCATCATGGTTACGCTAGTTTAGAGGGGGCGGCGTACGGCGGGCTGACCTCAAACCGGCGCCGGCCCCGATTTGGGTGTCGGAATCCATTCTCCGCCCAATCGCAGAACACAATTTCAGCATCGGGCTATGGAGTGTCCAGCCCAACCTCTCTGGACCAGAAAATGTAACCTTATAAGCATGGAGTAGCCTTCCTAAATAAATTAATTAATATTGGAAACTTCAAAAGCATTAAATAATTCATTTTTCTTTTATTTCTTCTGCATTTTTTATCTTCCATTTAATCACTTCAATCTACGACGATCTTTATTTAGTTTCTGTCCAATATTTAAATCTAATTTATACTTCCTGATTAATTTCCCTGGTTTTGACTGTGGGTGGAATTTTAACTGCCAAGGGGTGGGTTTGGATATGGATGAGGGATTAAATTCTCCACAAATGCCAGTGGGTTGTAAGTGGAATAAAGATTTATGAGTGCTGGTTGTTTGGATTAGTATGTGAGAAGGTGTCTGAAGACCAATGATAGTGACTTGGCTACTATTTCAGATCCCTCCTAATTCCTGTTCCCACTGAAATCAATGAAAAATATAATTTGGGGGCCACGTGTAATGGGTGGCGGATCTCATCCAAAGTCAGAATTACCCCCTATATTTCTCAGTGCAAAGACTGAAATTCTTTTTGTCTTGTCTTACGCAATTCTTCACCTGCCATCGTTAACAAACTGTGTACCCTCCTCACATCCTCAAGTGAACAGCCCACACTCACACTCAGCCGCATCTACTGCCATCTCTCATCCATGTCCTACTGTCAGCCTCTACAATTACTATCATTCCCTCCACTTCACACATACCATCTCTTACACTGGTGACGCTCTGCTTTCAGGAAAGGAGAGCCCACAGCTCCGTGGGGAGCGATACAGTGAACCTGGACAGGAGTTGGGGGTGGGGTCCGGGTACATGCATTTTGACGGGCCACCGACAATGCATACCCACCAAGCCCAATGTGGATGACGTCTTGTTCCAGGAGGGCGCGGATGTCAGCAATGACCTGCCATGGAAGCCTGAGCATCCTGAAGCACTGGCGCTCAGACACGTCAAGAAGGCTGAACTTCCTCTTTGGCACCTGATGCATTGCCAATGGATCTGAAATACGTGCAATCATCATCAAACATTCTCACTTATGATGGAGTCATTGATGAAATGGCTAATGGTCAGGCCTAGGGCCTGCGGTGTTCTTTATGTTGCTTATTTCAGGATTGTTGGCGTAGTGTTCACAAAGACCACAAAATAGCTTGAACTCAAACAAAGGTATACATTTATTAACACTACTAACTTGGATTCGACACGTACTCCTACAGAATACACAGATGATTTTCAACATATAAACGACACTCATTTACAGGTAATCTCACTCCTGATATAAACTATGTTCTGTTCTCTCTTACACTATCTGCACTTCTGACTCTCTCTAACTAACTACTGCAAACACTCTCCCACAAGGCTTAGCATCACTGCCTCATATAGTTGCAACTGTAGCTCCCTCTTGTGGCTGCCCTCGACACTTCATTAACCCTTGCAGTTCTTACTGTTACGATCGTACCACAGGGCCCTACACTGAGGAACCCCTGCAGTGATACCCTGGGGCTGAGATCATTGCTCCCAACAGCCACAAGTACCTTCCTTTGCGCTACGTGTGTAGAAGTGACCCCCACCCATCCCCAAATACCCATTCACTCAGTCTTACTATGCCTCCTGGATACCACATGTGATGTCAAGGGCAGTCACTCTCTCCTCACCTCTGGATTTCAGCTCTTTTGTCTATGTTTGGAATCCATGTAATGATTTGCTGAAAAACTCCATGTTGTTTTGATAATTTTTACCATTGGGTTCATGTCTCGGAATTTTTGAATGTATATCTGGACAAGTCTTCTCTGACTATAATTGCGATTGTAAACAGAAAACAGCAAATTCAATTTCATGGTCGAGTGATCTTCGCATCGGCTGCCGGCACAGAATCATAACATGGGTGTACAAATTGTAAATATTGACCGGAAATATATGAAAACTATTACCTTTCCCTGAGCATCGATTTTATTTCTTGTGTGTGTAGTAAGGTGAAGGTGAAATATGTCAATTAAAAGAAGAAAATGAAGAAGACCTTCACTGATACAGCACGCCAGCACACGTTCCAAACACATCTCCGTCTATTAATTCTCAGGCTGGTGCATTCATTCATCAACCCTTTGCTCGCTGACCTTAGCTGACCTCTGGTCCGATTTCACGTTCCTACTTTAAATCCCTCCGTAGCCTCACCACTCCCTATTACTGGAGCCTCCTTCAGCCCCGCAACTAGACAACATACTTCTACACCGCCCCTCCCCCCCTCTTCCCCCTCCGCCCTCCATTTGTCCATTTTCATGGTTCCACGATTGGCTTCAGCTGCCTGTCTCGTGGAACTCTCGCCTTTCAAATGCTCTTGGAAATCAGCCCCTTTGGCCAAGCCAGTCCTAATATCCCCTTCGTGAGGTTCGGTGTCAGATCCTGTTTGGTAACGCACCCGTGAATACCTTGGCCGGATTCACAACACTGAAGGTGCTACATAAATGCAAGTTGCTGTAATTCGTGTTGATGTGGGTGTCACTGGCCCCACTGACATCGATTGCCCATCCTGGGTTGCCCTTGAGAAGAACTGCTCTTGTCTTGAAACGCTCTAGTCAGCGTGGCAGAGGTGCTCCTTCAGAGATGTTAAGGGGCCAGTACCAGCATTTTGACTCCATGATGATGAGGGTAGGGCAACACATATTCAAGTCAGCGTGGCATGTGACTTGCAGGGGAACAAAGAACAAAACAGCACAGGAACAGGCCATTCGGCCCTCCAAGCCTGTACTGGCCACGATACCACCCTTGGCCAAAACTCTCACCACTCCCTTGTGCCGTATCCCTCTTGACGGGCAGCATGGTAGCATTGTGGATAGCACAATTGCTTCACAGCTCCAGGGTCCCAGGTTCGATTCCCGGCTTGGGTCACTGTCTGTGCGGAGTCTGCACATCCTCCCCGTGTGTGCGTGGGTTTCCTCCGGGTGCTCCGGTTTCCTCCCACAGTCCAAAGATGTGCAGGTTAGGTGGATTGGCCGTGATAAATTGCCCTTCGTGTCCAAAATTGTCCTTCGTGTTGGGTGGGGTTACTGGGTTATGGGGATCGGGTGGAGGTGTTGACCTTGGGTAGGGTGCTCTTTCCAAGAGCCGGTGCAGACTTGATGGGCTGAATGGCCTCCTTCTGCACTGTAAATTCTATGATAATTCTATGATATACCCATCCTCTCAATGTATTTGTCAAGTTGCCTTTTAGACGCCGTTAATGTCTCTGCTTCTACAACCTCCCCTGGCAACGCACTCCAGGCACTCACCACCCTCTGCGTAAAAAACCTGCCTCGCACATCTCCTCTAAGCTTTGCCCCACGGACCTTAAACCGATGACCCCTGGTGACTGACCCCTCTACCCTGGGAAAGAGTGCCTGCCCATCCACTATATCCCTGCCCCGCATAACCTTGTAGACCTCTATCAGGTCATCTCTCAATCTCGTTCTAATGAAAACAGTCTGAGTCTATTCAGCCTCTCCACATAGCTAACACCCTCCAGACCAGACAACATCCTGGTAAACCTCCTTTGCACCTTCTCCAAAGCCTCCACATCCTTCTGGTAGAGTGGCGACCAGAATTGTGCGCAATATTCCAAGTGCGGCCTTACCAAGGTTCTATGCAACTGTAGCATGATTTGCCAGTTTTTATACTCGAAACGTCCAAGTGATGGCATCTCAATCTACCTGAAAACCTTGATGCAGGTTTGTCAGCTGTCGAAGAGGTCCGGGCAAGTTGATGCAGTTTAACCTGCAGTCTGGGGATTCAATGAGTCCCTATTTTGGTGAACGGTGATAGTTAACTGGAAAAATGTGGCAGCCAATCATTAACACAAGCGGTCTTAAAGTGAATGCGCTCGTTAGCTTCAATCCTGGAGCCTTGGTGACCAGGGGAAACCCTTTCCTTCTTGGAGCAGAGTGGCACATCCTGAGGGGCCAGATGGCCTACTCCTGCTCTTAGTTCTTATGTTCTAACACTGAAATATCTTGGATGTCCCTGCAGTGCTGGACACTTGCTGCATTTCAGACCTACACGACCCACCTTTACTGAATTTATCTGGCTGATGCACGATCAATTGCACAAAGACTAAAGTTGGGTACAACTGTGGGTTTATTACAGTCAGATGCGTGGCCTCCTGCTGCAGCTGGCGAAATGGCAGGGCACTGGAGGTCATGCATATTTATACAGTTCTCCCTGGGCGGAGCCAGCCGGCAGGAGCTACCGGCGAACCTATAGTGCAGGTCCTACCTTACATCTCCATTTACAGTGGATCACCACATTCACCCCCTGTTAAAAATACGTCCGGCGGGGATGACGTGAAACTATATACAATTAGTGCAATTATGTACAGTGGTAGGGAAGGAAAAGTCCATGTTGACGGTCCGGAGTCCGTCAAAGGTTCAGCCGGTCCGGTGCTTTGGTGCTTCGTTGGGATCGGCGTAACGGTGACGGCGAAGTCGGTGCTGGCGGTGGTGGAGGTGGCCCCGATGGCGGTGGTGGCGGTTCTGATGCTGGCCAGACATCGGGGAACTCCGGGAGCGTGCAGAAGTCCTCTTCATCCTCTTGTGCGGAAAAGGGGAGGGAGGGGCGATGATCTGGTGGGGTCAATATTGGCGGCACGGTGGGAGGTGGGGGGGGGGGCGCATTGGTGCAGGTGTGTGTTGGGGTGGAACCTGACGGTGCCAGGTCCCTGAGTGAGACAGTATCTTGGCGGCCGTCGGGGAACTCAACGTAAGCATACTGAGCGTTGGCGTGGAGCAGGTGAACCCTGTCCACCAAGGGTTCCGCCTTCCTGGGGAAGGTAAATACACTTCATGGGGTGTGTTATTAGTGGCGGTGCACAATAGTGACCGGATGGAGTGCAGAGCGTCAGGGAGGACCTCCTGCCAGCGAGAGGCTGGGAGGTTCCTGGACCGTAGGGCCAGCTGGACGGCCCTCCAAACCGTCCCATTCTCCCGTTCTACTTGCCCGTTTCCTCGGGGGTTGTAGCTGGTCGTCCTGCTGGAGGCTATACCCCTGCTGAGCAGGAACTGACGCAGTTCATCTCTCATGAATGAGGATCCCCTGTCACTGTGGATGTAGGCAGGGAAACCAAACAGAGCGACGATGGTGCTGAGGACCTTGATGACGGTGGCAGACGTCATATCGGAGCATGGGATGGCGAAGGGGAATCTGGAATACTCATCGACCACACTGAGAATATCCATGTTACAGTTGGTGGAGGGGAGGGGCCCTTTGAAATCCACGCTGAGGCGTTCAAAGGGGTGGGAAGCCTTCACCAGGCATGCGCGGTCTGGCCGGTAAAAGTGCGGCTTGCACTCCGCACAGACCTGGCAGTCCCTGGTGACTGTCCTTACTTCCTCGACGGAGTAGGGCAGGTTGCGAGCTTTGACCAGATGGTACAATCGAGTGACCCCCGGGTGACAAAGGCTCTCGTGTAGGGCCCGGAGTTGGTCCACTTGTGCGCTGGCACATGTACCTCGGGAGAGGGCGTCTGGGGGCTCGTTGAGTTTACCGGGGCGATACAAGATCTCGTAATTATAGGTGGAGAGCTCGATTCTCCACCGCAAGATTTTATCATTTTTGATCTTGCCCCGCTGTGTGTTATTGAACATGAAGGCTACCGACCGTTGGTCCGTAAGGAGAGTGAATCTCTTACCTTCCAAAATGTTCTCCACTGGTTGCCCTTGTAATCAAACGGCACTCAATGCCTTTCATGGAGAATGCCGTTAGAATGTGGCAGCATCCCATGAACCAATACAATTATTTTTCTGAACCTGTGCATCACCGTAGCAGCAACCGGGCGGCAGGGTAGCTCAGTGGTTAGCACAGTTGCTTCACAGCTCCAGGGTCGATTCCCGGCTTGGGTCACTATCTGTGTGGAGTCTGCACCTGCTCCCCGTGTGTGCGTGGGTTTCCTCCGGGTGCTCCGGTTTCCTCCCACAGTCCAAAGATGTGCAGGTTAGGTGGATTGGCCATGAAAAATTGCCCCTTAGTGTCCAAAAATTGTGAGGTGTTGTTACTGGGTTATGGGGATAGGGTGGAAGCATGGCGCTTAAGTAGGATGCTCTTTCCAAGGGCCGGTGCAGACTCAATGGGCCGAATGGCCTCCTTCTGCATTGTAGATTCTATGATCAGCCTTTGGTGATTTATGTCGCAATCTGTCCAAATCCACACTTCTAGACTCTCACCATCAATTGTTATTTGCAGATCCAAAGTGGGTGACATCATATTTCCCCCACCCACCACATTGAACTCCATCTGTCATAATGTTTCCCATCCACTTAGTTATACAATAAAGCAGGTCCTTCAGCCGATTTGTTCCAGCTCCTTGAAAGAGTTTTTCATTTAGTTCAACTAATTCATGAATCAAAGCCATTCACAGCTTCCTCCGGAATAATGTCCCTGCCCCAACCCAAAGACTGTTAACACCAATTTTGTGATCTGTCCCTGCCCAAACTGGAAGAGATTGCCTCAATGTGGAACAGGGATTGAACCTGGAATCTTACTGGTCCATGTAGTCTTGCTGCTAAATGCCTGAGCCCCTTGAACCACTGTCAGAGCTCATTAGGTTTTGGCTAGAAGCTAAGATTGAGTCCGTTGCTCGAAGAGCAATTGGGCCTCCAACAGTCACAGCACCTTCTGCTGTACAAACAAGCCCAGGCAGTGAATAGCCTGGGCAGCTCAGTATATGGTGGATAATAGAGCAAATTTCAAAGTTTGGTAAATCCTTCTGCAAGAATCAAGGACAGTCTGACTCACAACTGACTTACAACAAGACAACTGAAACATTTGACTCTACTTCTGCATATTTACTGAAGAACAGGGTGGGCTGAAGGGCCTTGTTCTGCTTTGTAAAGACAGAAGGAGGCCATTTTGTCCTTCCACTGTGTTCCACTGTTCCACTATGGCTAATCTGTGATCCAATTCCATATGAGGCCTTTGCACCATATTCCTAATACTTCTGGTAAATTAAAATCAAAAAATCTCAGTTTTTAAATTAACAGTTGAACTAACATCAATTGCTGCTTGCAAAACAGAGTTTTTTTAAGGTGTTCTTTGTGTTGCTTAATTCAGGATGGTTGGCGCAGTGTTCACACAGACCACAAAATAGCTGAAACTTAAATAAAGCTATAAATTTATTAACACTACTAACTTGGATTCGACACTTACTTTGAAATAATACACAGTTTATTGTTAACATATAAACCCCCACTCAGCGACAACTAATTTTAAACTGGTATAAACTATGATCTGCTCTTACTCACACTAATATTTCTGACTGTCTCTAGCTAACTCCTGGACTACTCTCACCCACAAAAGGCAGCACAGTAGCACAGTGGATAGCACTGTGGCTTCACAGTGCTAGGGTCTCAGGCTCGATTCCCGGCTGGGTCACTGTCTGTGCGGAGCCTGCACATTCTCCCCGTGTCTGCGTGGGTTTCCTCCGGGTGCTCCGGTTTCCTCCCACAAGTCCCGAAAGACGTGCTGTTAGGTCATTTGGACATTCTGAATTCTCCCTCAGTGTACCCGAACAGGCGCTGGAATGTGGCGGCTAGGGGCTTTTCACAGTAACTTCATTGCAATTGGGCAGCACGGTAGCATTGTGGATAGCACAATTGCTTCACAGCTCCAGGGTCCCAGGTTCGATTCCCGGCTTGGGTCACTGTCTGTGCGGTGTCTGCACATTCTCCCCGTGTCTGCGTGGGTTTCCTCCGGTGCTCCGGTTTCCTCCCACTGTCCAAAGATGTGCGGGTTAGGTGGATTGGCCATGCTAAATTGCCCATAGTGTCCAAAAATTGCCCTTAGTGTTGGGTGGGGTTACTGGGTTATGAGGATTAGGTGGGGTTATGGGGAAAGGGTGGCGCTGTTGACCTTCGGTAGGGTGCTCTTTCCAAGAGCCAGTGCAGACTCGATGGGCCGAATGGCCTCCTTCTGCACTGTAAAATTCTATGTAAGCCTACTTGTGACAATAAAAATTATTATCGCATCAATGCCTTATATACTTGGGTCTGTAGACCCCTCTAGTGGCTACTCTAGACATTTCATTAACCCTTGAACTTGAACTTCTTACAATGATGATAATACCACAAGTTCCAAAGTTTTATCATCGTCTTGGTGTTAAGCATTTCATCATTTCACTCGTCCCCTAGTTCTAGACTCCGCATCCAGCATCAGTGGTTTCTTTCCGTCTCTCCGAGTAATTACTCTTCACGTCTTGAAAACTTTGTTCAAACATCCCGTAACCTTCTGAGTTCCAGGGGATACATTCCTGCAGTCACAGCATCTGCTATAATGTAAGCATGCACAGCAGCCAATACACTGCAGTGAGGGATGGTTTGGACAGATTTGGTACACAAGTGGATATTACAGAGCGGGGGGTTTAATTTCAAATTTAGCCAAATCTTATTGTTGCCGTCAAGGGCAGTTAACTTTGTGACTGACTCGCATCACAGTAGCTGGACCAGGAAGGTCTGAAGTTCAATTTCTGGTCTGCACTTGAGTTAACTCAAACTGTTTTCATTAGAACGACGGAGATTGAGGGGTGTCCTGATAGAGGTCTACAAGATTATGAGGGGCATAGATAGAGTTATTGGGCAGGCACTCTTTCCCACACAGATAGTGACCCAGGGGTCAGTCACCAGGGGGCAGAGGTTTAAGGTCCATGGGTCAAAGTTTAGAGGAGATGTGCAAGGCAGGTTTATTACACAGAGGGTGGTGAGTGCCTGGAACGCGTTGCCAGGGGAGGTTGTGGAAGCAGATACATTAATGGTGTTCGAAAGGCATCTCAACAAATACATGGATAGGATGGGTACAGAGGGATACGGCAGAAGGAAGTGCTGAGGGTACAGGCTTGGAGGGCCGAAAGGGCTGTTCCTGTGCTGTATTGTTCTTTGTTCTTTTTTAACCTATTCCAACTTGGCCAGTGATAGGGGGTACAAATTTGACTAAACGCCCCATGTGGGTCAGGGGTGTGGAGAATGGATCAGGAGATAGTTACAATGGGACATCGACAATTTCATTAATTAATAATTGGATATCATTCTCAAGGAGATAGTAGCTGAAACAGGCTGAATTCTGGGGCCCTTGTAGCTCATGGACTGTAGTCACACCTGCATGTTGAAACCCGCTAAAAGCCTTTGAGCACTAACGTGCCATTAGTAGAAGATATGACATGGTGTAAGAGTCCTTCCTATTTATTTTCTTTCTTCCCATTTATTTTATTTTACTTTATTATTTTTGGTTTGTGGACCTACAATCGGGATGTGCCTTTAAGCAGGAGACTCTGTTGAAACAACCTGCTTGCCAGGACACTGTGTTCCCAGGTTTTGTATTTTGGAGGGGTGAAACCAAACTCCTCCGCAATGACTGGATCTTAGGAACCAGCTTTGGTGGGACTCGGTTCGATTGGTTAACTGGCAACCGGTGGTTGGCCAGGGATGGTGTTCTGCATGACAACAGTCAGTGATTGTTTCCCGAGTGGTGCTTTCTGCGAGAATTTAACAGAAGTCTCTAGACCTTGGAAGCGAAAGGAACGTTCTCTCCTGCTTGCTGAATTGGAAGAACTGCTCTGTTGTTCTGAAAGCAGTGAGTGGCTGGCCCATCCTTTGCTGTGAACCTGAAACGATGCTGAGGCTGCAGCAATGGTGGACAACGTTGCCAGCGAAAGCCATCTCCAACCTAGAAGGAAAGAAGTACCAAAACAAAAGCCTGAACTTCAGAAAGATATTGGCTGAAAGTCATCCCAGTGCAGCAGAGATCCTCTTCCTTTTATTTTCATTAATATTTTCAGTCCCTTTCCAATGCCCTTTCCCCTCTGTAGTTTGTTTGTGTGTGTGTGTATGTGTGAAGAGAGTGGGGCGAGTTGAGAAGAGGGGGGTTGGGAAAAAGGGTAATAGAAAGGCAGTTACATTTTCTGTCCGTTTAATTCTAATACTGTACATATTAAAGATCACCTGGTGACTAGTTTATTGGGGCTTAACAAGGACCTCGGGATTTTAAATAAAATCTAATTTCACCTGTGTTGCAACTTCGGGTCAAGTGGGCTGGAATTGACCGCGTACGAGCCCAGGATGTCGTGGCAATGGTGGCTTTTCAAGCTAACTAGGGCACTACACTCATCAGTCACTTTTATGGTCTGCATGTAGCAGATGTAAATCCGCACAATGGGAGCCATTGCCCACACAGTCGATCCCTCAGCAAAATGGTTCATTAAAAGGGAATTTTATTTGATTGCATCGTCATTCATTCAATTCAATTAAACGTTAGAATTGGATGGCATTAACAGCAGGGTGAATCCTGTCTGAAACTAGGACTGTTATGGATGGGCTTGGTAATGAGATTGTTCCTAAAGAGCCCACGTAAAGTACATATGCCATGGAAAATTACTCTTAAAGAGGTTGTTAGTATTGATAGGGCAACTTGTCGCTCTGGTGGCTTGTAAATCTTTCACAATGATTTCACTTCTGCTTTTGATTCTCTTCTCCCCTTTCTAAGAAAAGCAGTGGTCTGAATCAGCCCCTCGCTCACTGTTCTGTCATTCAGTTAGAACACGGCTGCTCTGAATTTTCAGCTCCACCCTGGTTCCAGAACCCTTAATTGATAAAACAAATCGACCAATTTTCAATTCTCCTCTCACTACCCTACCACCCTCGCTCCAGAATCATCACAGCTTCAATGGCTTGTTGAAAGAACTCTAGGACTCAACTGCCCTTTTTATAAAGAAGGGCTTACGGACTGCGATCCTGGTGGGAAATTACAAGCAAGTTGACAGTGCAGCTTGGATTTGTTGCACCGCACTGTCTGAATCGGCTCATTTGCGGGTTCGAGACCCAGCCTGGGGCTTCATCGTCCAATCTAGACACCAGTGTACCACTGGAGCATTTTGTATTGTAGACACTCGACCCCTTTAGGTTAAAAATAAATATTAAAGTAAGGCCTTCAGTGCTTGATCAGGAGGCTAGCTAACTTTTGCATGTTCATAGGTGGAACTTTGAGATCAAGTGGGCCAAAAATGAAAATCGATCTAATTTGCTGGGACAAGGGACTCAAACCCATCTCCCAGTGTCTGACAGCAGGTCATCATCTCGAAACCTTCGACTGAAATTACACCCACCTTGGTGGTTTTGTAGTTGGTGGGGGGGGGGGTGGGGACATTTAATCAGGTGGCAAGGCGAAGGGTGGGGATCCCGCCCATGGCAGCAAGGTCCCCCGCCCATGGCAGTAAGGTCCATTGACCGTCTTCCTGCCCTGTTGTCCCAATTGTGACTCTCAAGTGGGAAATTAATATGCACTGAAGAGTCTCATCCCATTGCTGCTGATATTTACCTTCCCACAGAATCATAGAATCCCTACAGTGCAGAAGAAGGCCATTCGGGCCCATCAAGTGCAGGCCGACCCTCTGAAAGAGCAGCCAATCTAGGCCCACCTTCACTCTATCTCTGTACTGTAAGCCCATCTGACGTTTGGACAGGAGGGGCCAGGATTCTCTGGCCGTGCCCGCCCGTCGCCTGGAAATTCCCACCTGAGGACAATGGACTTTTATATGGTCCGCATTCCGCCTGTGGCGATCCTGTGGCAGGCGAGGCGGAATAATCCACACCGAAGGAAACAACTTAGCATGGCCAATCCACCTAACCCGCATATCTTTGGACTGTAGGAGGAAAGCGGAGTACCGGGAGGAAACCCACGCAGACACGGGGAGAATGTGCAGACTCCGCACAGGCAGCCGCCCAAGGCCGAAATTGAATCATGTCTCTGGCATTGAGACGCAGTAGTGATAACCACTGTGACACCGTGCCTCCCATGCAGGGAGCATGACAAGCATGTGGGATTGCTTGCACCCTCTCAGGGTGGGGGTTAGGTCCTTCATTAAGGGACCCAGCATCGGGGAGGGAAGCCCACTGAAAGGCACACCCATTCCTCGCTGCTGACAACCTCCGCAATCCACAGCCTTGTCCCACAAACCCACCCAACCCGATACCCCCCCTCGCCACCCCCCCCCCCCCCCCCCCCCACCCTCCCCCCGCCCCAGTCCCCACCATCATTCACCTCCAGCCTAGAATCTAGCACTGATACTAGGCATTGGGTGGATATTGTACCCGGGGGACAGCCACCATCTCCCCTGCGGTGCAGGCCTGTAATTGGCCTGCAGCTCTTGGCCGGCGGGGCCTCTTTCCCTCGGGTTTCCTGATCCCAGGAAAGGCCCGTCAAGTGGAACAGAATGCAGGTGGGCCTTCCCCAAAAGGGATGACGCAAAACCCTCGCCACCTCTCCAGCCAAGAGCCCCAACACCTCCATAAGATTCTGCCAAACCCCCTCATTCTCCCTTCGAGTTGACCTTTTACCTTCAGACCTTGCAACCTTTTTCAGCATCCGCAACATTCTGCTTTTGCCTTTTACCTCAGACGGGAACCTCCTTGCTTTGTCACGAGTCAATGTCGATGAATGAGAGTTTAATGTTCTTGCTGCATTTCAAAGGTACTCACGAAAAACGTATTTATAAAAGTGCTTATGCCTGAAGTAAAGGTCGGAAGACTAATATCTTTGCATTATGGTGATCATGAAGCGTGTAATGGTTGACAGTATAATGACACTCCGAACAGTAATATAGATCTCAGTGTGTGGTAGGCCCCCTGATTTACTGTGTCAAATCTTGTGGCTGTCTGCTTTCAGCATCTCAAAATTATAACACTCAAATGCAGACTTAGAAATGGAAACGCAGATTGTATTTCCACATATCCCACTGACAGAAAAATTAACCGGAGTTTCAACTTATTTCTTGGGTTACAAAATGAATCATCAAAATCAACTGGGGTGAGAGCCACGAAGTGTGGTACTGGATTGGTTGAGTAAAAGTTCTACCCCTGCTCAGTTAACAGATGCGTTACTCTGTTTACAAACTTTTTTTCCCCAATTCAGGGGCAATTTTAGCGTTGGCCAATTCACCTACCCTGCACATCTTTAGGTTGTGGGGGTGACACCCGCGCTAGGACACGGGGAGAATGTGCAAACTGCACACGGACAGTGACCCGGGGCTGGGTACGAATCCGGGTCCTCGGCTCTGTGAGGCAGCAGTGCTAAACCACTGCGCCACCGTGCCGCCCTTCTGTTTACAAACTTAACACCTCTGGAAAGGCAAACAAGGAAATGAGCGCCGTCAGAATGCCCTTTAAAGAGAGACCACTGTGAAAAATTGGGTCACAGAATATCTCGTCGTTATTTCATTGCTTTTTGCTGTATGCAAATTAGCTGCAGCGTTTTCTTTTGCATTGCACTTCAAATGGACATTAGCTGTAAAGTGTTTTGGGATGTTGCAAGGTTCACTACCTTCTATAAACACATGGGGCTGGATTCTCCCTTGTGGAGACTAAGTCGCCACGCAGGCGTGAATACGGTGGTCTTTTACGCCAGGAAAACTGATGTAAAACGGCCACCGATGCCCCGTTGTGCTGAGGGCTAGCAGGGAGGAAGTGTACGCGCTCCCAGCTCTAGTTGCTGATACGGCCCTCAGAACATCCGGTTCCGAGGCCGCGCATGCGCACGGCGGCGGTCTGCAGCGGCTGCGCTGTGCTCCATGGCGGACTCAGCCCGCGGACCTAGACCGGCAAAGTAGTGCCCCCCCTTTCGGCCGCTCGCCGCCTCAGGCCGGCCTGCCCACATGGCCCCACAACCCCGAATGAAGCCCCTCCTGCCTGCGGATTTGGCCCTCCCCCGACTGTGGCGGCCCCGGACTCTGTGAGCACACGTAACCCACGCCGTCGGGAACTCAGCCAGTCGGTGGCGGAAGCATTGTGGGGCGGGCCTCGGGCAATACCTAGGGTACGCCACTTTTCAGGGGGCGGAGAATATGAAAAACCGGCGCCGCTCCCGATTTTGGCGGCAAAACAGATTCTCTGCCCCGCCGCCGAACGCAATTTCACGCGTCGGGGGGCGGAAAAATCCAGCCCATGTTCTTTCTTTAATTTTGGGACCAGATCTCCTGTGGAGTTGCCACTCCATTCCTTTTTAATGACCTCTCTCCTGGAGTTGGGCCTGTAACCAGTGCCCCCTGGAGTCCCCTTCTATGTAGTGCAGGATCGTTAGCGGAAGTGAAGCCAGTCCCTCATTTTACGTATCATCTCTAATCAGGGGACGGGGGGATTTGGGGAATATGGAAGGTTCAGGCAATAGTTGGGGGGGGGGGGGGGTGAATGAAGGGGTTGTAATGAGTACCGGGGGGGGGGGGGGGGTGTATACAGTGTGGGGTCGGAGGGTCAGAAGTCCAGTTACCCAGAGGTTAAAAGAGAGTTTAATCTTTTCAACGTTCTAATAAGAGAATCGGAATCACCCCAAATCTCAGATTTAAATTGGGGTTTCGGATAATTACAGGCGCAGGGCAACAAGAAATTGAAATTTCCCCCGGAAAGACAGATTGTGGGGACTGGCACTCGGCAAAGTTGTGCCACCCCTGGGGCCATGGATCCCTTGGGGCCTTCCCAGGTGTCCTTTCCGTTTGTATGGTTGCTGCAGACTTGGGGTATCCACGCCCAGCTGAGTTTTCCCTGGCTCAGGGTGTAGTCCCTTGAATTAACAATCCTTCCTTTGTCAGAGGAGAAGAATAACTTCGCTCACTCTCGCTGATCGGTCTGCTAACCCAGTAGTGCGAAGCGAATGCCAAAACAAAGCCCTCCCGGCAGCAATCAGCTTTCTGAATCCGTCCAGGACCCACCGTTTAGCCAGGGACCGTCAGTATAAAAATTCGTCCGCGGTTTGGGCCAATCGATTAAAGTCAGGAACAGGACTTACAGCAGAGCTGACAGCAAACAGAATCTATTTACTCAGCGAATCGCAAAGAGAGTCTCGACAAATTAGCGCAAACCTAACTTTGAACGAGACCACAGCAAAGTGTTGTGACAAAAACAAAATTCAGTGGGCGCGATTCCCTGAGGCAGCGCTCGGTTGGGAGAATCAGCGGCCGCGCCATTATATCGCGCGACATTCGGGTCCGACGCCGTCCCGCCATTCTCCCAACTGGTGAGAGTGGCCCCATCGGGTTCTGCGCCGCGCGAGCCGGAGAATCGCCGAGACAATCATGGGCCGGCCGGCCGCTCCGACACGACAGGTTCCCGCCGGCGCCGTCCACACCTGGGGCAGGATTCTCCGCAATCAGCGTAATGTCCGCCAACCGGCGCCAAAAACGGCGTGAATCAGTCCGGCATCGCGCCGCCCCAAACATGCGGAATGCTCCGCATCTTGTGGGGCTGAGCCCTCACCTTGAGGGGCTAGGCCCGCGCCGGACTGATTTCCGCCCCGCCAGCTGGCGGGAAAGGACTTCAGTGCCCCGCCAGCTGCGCGAAACTGACTTTGCCGGGCAGCGCATGCGCGGGAGCGTCAGCGGCCGCTCACTGCATCCCCGTGCATGCGCAGTGGAGGGGGTCTCTTCCGCTTCTGCCATAGTGGAGACCATGGCGAAGGCGGAAGGAAAAGAGTGCCCCCACGGCACAGGCCCGTCCGCGGATTGGTGGGCCCCGATCGCGGGCCAGGCCACCTTGAAGGCACCCCCCGGGGCCACATCGCCCATGCCCCCCCCCAGGACCCCGGAGCCCGCCCGCGCCACCTTGTCCCGCCGGTAAGAGAGGTGGTTTGATTCTCGCCAGCGGGACAGGCATTCCAACAGCGGGACTTCGGCCCATCGCGGGCCGGAGGATCGCCGAGGGGGGGCCCGCCAACCGGTGCGGCGCGATTCCCGCCCCCGCCAAATATCCGGTGCCGGAGAATTCGGCAACCGGCGGGGGGCGGGATTCACGCCAGCCCCCGGCGATTCTCCGACCTGGCGGGGGGTCGGAGAATCCCGTCCCTGGTCGCTGCCGGCGGGAACTGTGCGGGAACACTGGGGGGGCGGCCTGTGGGGGGGGTGGAGGGGGGTTCCTTCACCGGGGGGGGGGGGGGGGGGGGGGGGGGGGGGGGGCTCCGATGAGGTCTCTAAAGGAGGACCTCCTTTCCTCTGCCGCCCCGCATGATCCATCCGCCATCGTCTTGCGGGGCGGCCTCGGGGAGGACGGCAACCGCGCATGCGCAGGTGACTTCATTTATGTGATGCCAGCTGCGTCATTTACGCGGCGCCGCTTTTTACGCGGCGCCAGAGCCCAGTGCGTATAAAATACACAACGCCACTCCTAGCCCCCCGGGGGCGGGGGAATAGGGGGCTGGGAGCGGGCTCCGCGCCAGAGTGAAACACATCAGTTTTCACTCCGGCGTCGGGACTTTGTCTCCCTTTGGGAGAATCGAGCCCAGTAAGTGCTGAATACACATTTTGTGGAGAAAGTCAATGCAGCCACTGACAGCAGTGGGGGCTCCAGGGGTGACTGACAGGGGAATTAACCAGTCATTTGCATCAGATTGGGCCTTGTGACAGTATGAAATTCCACCTTAAAAGACCAACATGGTGAAGCTTCTGCCATTGCAGCATTACAGGGGCTCAATGTTCTACAGCGAATTGGTATTAACGGTGAACATTATTGTCAAAACCAGTGCAGCAGTTAATGTGACAAAGTATTATTGTTTTATACTAAGTGACATATACACCCATGTGCTTCTGTTGGGTGCAGAGGCTTTTAGGAATTCTAGTGTTTATAATATGTATACATCAAATTTAAAAATTAAATTTTACCCTTGCAGTTGTCCTTATTGAGGATTATTTGCATTTAAGATATATTCTTTGAATGAATATAGATAGATTTTTGAAAAGGTTGTCAGAAGCTCAATGGCCCTTTGAATATTTAATGACATCGAAGTCCCCTAAGCCTTTCAGATGTAGCGGTACACATAAATGAAGATTCGTTAAGTTTAATTTTAAGGTGTAACCTAATTAATAATTGATGCGCAATCAATTACTCTCGAGACAAGGTGAGTCATAACTAATCGGCTTTAATCAGCTCGAACTGTACCCAGCAGCTTCGATACAGAAAGTGAAGGCTGCTGGGACGGCATTGGTTCTTATACTCCGCCTCTCAGGGCGGAGCTATGTACGTCAGCCAATGGTAGACTCCTGGGGCTAGCCAATGGGCATCCACCTCTCAGGTACTGCAATACCTGGTATTATCACAATAACTACACACCAAAAGATGAATTTCAAAATCCAAGGCATTAGCTCCTTCTCCCCAGTGCCCACCCACTAACCCCCGCCCCCCCCCACTCCGTCACCCCCCCCTCCACACCACCACCAACAGCCCCGATCTGATGTTGCAGCATTGGATACTTCATTGAGCTTTCCTCAATGGGCGATGTTGCCACAGAGCATGTACGACTCATGCACTGCATATAGACAGCTCATCAAAGGTCCAGGGAGGGAAAGGCTCGAAGGCACTAACGATGTGTCAGTGCGAGAGGGCACAGCTGACGTAAAACAACAATCAGCCGTGATCTTTACTAAATGACAGGCCAGGCTCAAGGGGCAGAATGGCCCAACTCTTGGGCTGGATTCTCCGATTTGCAGACTAAGTGCTGACGCCGGTGTGGGAACAGTGATGTTTTACTCCCGGAAAAACGGCGCAACAGCTGCACCGATCCTCCATCTGGTGGGGGGCTAGCAGCCACGTCGCGTAAAGCCCCCGGCTTTACCTGTGGATACGGCCGGAGAATTGCTGGGTCCGTGGCCGCACAGGCACACGGCGGCGGCCGCGCGCGAAACCCGCCTACCATATTCTGTCGCCCAGTAACCCCCCTCGCCATCCCCGGACCACTCCCCACCAGTGTCCCTAACCCTCCCCCCCCCCAAAGCCCTCCTGCCCACGGAGCGATCCCCCCCCCCCCCCGCCCCCCATTTTCTTTAAACCCATTTATGCGACGTGTGTGTCGCTGGCATTTATTGCCCATTCCTAATTGTCCTTGAACTGAGTGGCTTGCCCAGCCATTTCAGAGTCAACCACGTTTCATTCCAGGAGCTGGTATAGCACAGGGCGAAATCGCTGGCTTTTAAAGCAGACCAAGGCAGGCCAGCAGCACGGTTCAATTCCTGTACCAGCCTCCCAGAACAGGCGCCGGATTGTGGCGACTAGGGGCTTTTCACAGTAACTTCATTTGAAACCTACTTGTGACAATAAGGGATTTTCGTTTTCATTTCATTTCATTTTTTCATTCCAAGTTGCTCTTCATACGCTTTGCGCATGTTTCCTTTCACATGTTGAAATGATCCCTCAGAGGTCATCTCTCCATTACCACTTTGTTTCATTGGAAATAAAAATGCAGAGAGATGTGGAACAGGCCGCTGACTCCCTTTTGCCCATTTTACCTCTGCCCCCCCAGTCTTTTCTGGACTAAAATTAGCATCTTTGACAAATGAAAACTAATCTAAATGCTTCCTGATCATTGTAAAGCTAACATGAAAAGCCATGGAAAAGGGTACAGGACAACTCCAATATTAGAGAGGGGGCTGGTAAAGATGTGCAGGAAGTTGCACCCTTTGTGACTTCCTTTGGGTTTGGGGCCCCCAATTTAAACAGTTGATAGATACATAGAACATACAGTGCAGAAGGAGGCCATTCGGCCCATCAAGTCTGCACCGACCCACTTAAGCCCTCACTTCCACCCTATTCCCATAACACCTCCTAACCTTTTTGGACACTAAGGGCAATTTAGCATGGCCACTCCACCTAACCTGCACGTCTTTGGACTGTGGGAGGATACCAGAGCACCCGGAGGAAACCCACACACACACGGGGAGAATGTGCAGACTCCGCACAGACAGTGACCCAGCGGGGAATTGAACCTGGGACGCTGGTGCTGTGAAGCCACAGTGCTAGCCACGTGTGCTACCGTGCTGCCCATTTTTTTAATGTGTACTCAAAAGGACAGAACATAGAGCATAGAACATACAGTGCAGAAGGAGGCCATTTGGCCCATCGGGTCTGCACTGACCCACTTAAGCCCTCACTCCCACCCTATCTCCGTAACTCAATAACCCCTCCTAACCTTTTTGGACACTAATGGCAATTTTAGCATGGCCAATCCACCTAACCTTGACAACTCTTCACCAAAACTTCCCTTGACTTGCCTGAGACCAAATTTGGGTCTCGGCTCTCCAAATAGCAAGAAGAGCTCTAAGGTTGGCAATCTTTGCATAGAGGACAAGAGAAATCTGGAATTCACTGTTAAGGCTGGGGAGTCAATGAAAAATGAAAAAACTAAGATTGATAGATTTTTGTTAGGCAAGCATATTATAGATTAAGGAGCCAGGTGTTAAAGAAAGGACAAAAAACATGCATTGGTATAGCACCTTTAATGAGGATATCCCAAAGTACTTTGCAGCCAATGGAAAATTATCACTGTTGAAATGCAGGAATAGCTTTTTTAAATAAATTTAGAATACCCAATTCATTTTTTCCAATTAAGGGGCAATTTAGCATGGCCAATCCACCTAGCCTGCACATCTTTGGGTTGTGGGGGCGAAACCCACGCAAACACGGGGAGAATGTGCGAACTCCACACGGACAGTGACCCAGGGCCGGGATTGAACCTGGGACCGCGGCACTGTGAGGCAACAGTGCTAACCACTGCGCCATCGCGCTGCCCCGTAATGCAGGAATAGTTCATATACTGATCCGCCACAATTTAATGGAATGGTTGAGTAGGCTGGATGAGGCTAAGTAGCATTCTCCTGTTCCTACGTTTCAAAGTCTAAATGTAAAACCCTGGGCATTGCAGCGTCCTTTCTCGATGCAGATGACACCGTACTTTGAAATGGCACCTGAGGGGTTGCACCAGCATCTGGGGGAGTTCAGTGGTACTCAAGCTGGATTTGTTCTGACAGTCGCTAGAAGCAAATTGCTCACGGTGGTTCGCACAACAGCTGAAGGCAACGCAACCGAGAAAGCGAAATGTTCCACAAAGCTCTTGTGGCAATGTGTCATCAAACAGAAACACGACCAGCTAGGAAATCACTCACTCCATTAAACTTTCAGCGATAGCGCGGGGAGAAACGCACTTTTCAATGTAGCAACATGCAACCCAAAGAAGTGAGCATGAACTTGTGTTTCGTACACCGTCTGGAGGTGAGCCTAGTTGCTCCGAGAACATTGCGTTCAATTGCAGTTATTTTATAACATTTATCCTGAGAAATGGGTTATTTATGCACCCAATAGCTATATTGAAGAGTGACAGGTTGGCTCCTAATCATGACTTTCCAATTAGCGGCTGTCACGTCCTATTTATACCATGAGTCATTTTCAGTGCAGAATAAGCTCTGAGCAAGTGCTATACTCAGAACTCAGTGGCAGCACGGGACTCCCGGGGGGTCAGCAGAAACACTTTTGGAATGTGATCAAAGCATCCCGGGAGAGCTCAAACACACCCATCCGCTCATGGCAGATTCTGGTTTGTGACTGGCCGGAATGGAAAAGTGTAATATCCCGCACAGGACTTACAGGATGGGAATGATTATCATCCCCGTGGTTCTCGCGGAGCACCCTGCGGCGGGCCGGGGGTGTCATGTGCTGTAGACTGGCCGTAATAAATGATGAACTACAGAATATATAGTTCAAATATTCTATTGTCGAACAACTGCGTGATGAGATAACTAGGATAAATAAAATACTGAACTACTAACACTAATCAACTCTTGTGGAACTGCTGCAAAATACGTCTGTCCTCCAGCACGACCTACTCCCAACTCCCAGACCACAGGGCCAGGTTGTGGGTTTACACTGCCACTTAGTGGTCGGACGTCGTGCATAACAATTATGTACAAACTTGCCTTATGCATATCATCACAGGTGGATCTCCATTTAGCAATCTATAAAAGGTCGGTCGGTAAGGCACTGACCAGGGAGAGACCCGCTGGGAATCTATCGGGAAGTGCATATACTGTAATTGTAAATAAAACAAAGTTCTTTATTCACTCGGTGTGGATTCCCCTTGTCTTTATTTTAAAAAAGGTTCATTCAGGAAAGCACCAAACATAACAAGAGATTTTATCGGCCAAGTGCAAACATGGAGAGATGGTAGCACAGTGTTTCTTTTACTGGATGAGTGATTCAATGACGCAGGGTAATGCCCTGTGGAACCGGGTTTAAATCCCACCTCAGCAGGTGGTGAAATTTTAATTCACTAAAGATGTGGAAGCAAAAGTCTAACTATAACCATGAAACCCCCTTTTGGTTCACTCGTGCCTTTAAGGACGGAAATCTGCCATCCTTACCTGGCCTACATGTGACTCCACATGCAATGTTGACTTACCTGCCCTCTGAAATGGCCCAGCAAGCTATTCAGTTCAAGGGCAAGTAGGAATGAGCAATAACCGTTGGGTCAGCCAGGGTATCTCGCACCCCATGAACGGATTTTTTAAAATGGGAGGTGAAATCAAAGCGTCAGAGGGAGCACATAAATCACCAACAACTTCTCCCCAGTACGCCATCAGGCACAACCTGCCCCACGTGGGGCAGAGTCTGCGGATTGCACATTGGACTTGTCAGCCATCTCAGAACCCATCGAACTGAAGTGGAAGCCAGTTGCCCTCGATCCCGAGGACCTGCCTACGAGAAATAAATAAGCAGTTTCCTGATACCATGAGACACCTGGTATTCTCAACGTGTATGTTTGAGATGATGGCGCAATTCAGCGGACCCGAGGTAAAGTCTGCTGAATGGCACCTTTAGCAGGGTGTTTCCTAGCTCTGCCCCGCTACTCAACCGAACTTGGCTGGGTTGTTTTACCTCGCCGTGGAGGCCACTCTTTAAATAATTTCCTGTACCGAGAAGCTCAGCTCGCCAGCGCATGAAGACTACTCGCAAAACGGGTTCTTCCCCGATCATTCGATCCCCCTCAGCGCCCCCACCACAGCCTCAGGAACTCCCTCTACTTCACCCAACTTACCCTTACTGGGGCCCTCGAGCCCCCCCCCCCCCCCCTCACATGGGCAAGGCCTCCCCGGGCCCGAACCCTGGCACCGCCAACCTGGGCACCTTGACACTGCGTGCCTGGATCTCGCCCAGGGCGAGCGAGTTCCAGATCGTGGCACCTCACGGGATTCCATTGAATCTTGCGAGACGTTTGAGCATTGCGATTCACGTGGTTCAGCGGCCTCAACCCAGCACCAGGCCACTGGCCGGAACTTTCCGGATCTTCCGGTCCCGCCAACAGCCCACCCCTGCCGCGGGTTTCCCGGCGTCAAGAGGTGCTTTCAACGGAAAACCCAGAGGATTTCGCTGCCAGCCAATGGCTGGCTGCCTCTGCGAAACACGTGGCGGGTTGTACAAAATCGCGGCCGATATCTCACAGCGCCGGTGACAAATATTTTAACAACCTAAATGCACAAGCAGGCATTTATCTCGCCTGTTTAACGTAACTGAGGTGCTTCAGGAATATTATCAGACAACCTTTGCTGCGGATAACAAGTAAACAGAACTTCGGACAAAGAGGTTGGTTTTAATCAACACCTTTAAAGAGCAAGAAGAGGCAGAGAGGTTTAGGGAGGGAATTCACCTGCCTGTGGGGGCTAGGCTGCACAAGGCACAGTGGTGGTGGAATGATAGTGAAGGAAATGCAGGATGCACAGAAGGCTAGGATTAGGGGAGCACAGAGCTCTTCGAAGGTAGTAGGATTGAAGGAGATTAGAGGTAGGATGGGATGTCAGTCTGGAGGGATTTGAAAATAAGGATGAAAATTCTAAAAATAGACGTATTCCTGATCTAAAAGCCACTGAGCAAAGGTTGTTATATTCCAGAAAGCCAGGTGGCGAAGGGTAGAACTGGAACCAAACTTTCTTCACTTTCATAAGGATTTATTTACAGACATATGCATTTCAAACATTCTCCTCCTCACCCAGCAACCGTAGTTCCCATCTGTTTCCCAGTTAATGCCCACCATCTGCATACAATTAAATTCAATTAATATACACGCAACAAGGTACAACGTGTGTGCACTTATTCAAAATCTGTCTGACTCGTTTTCTTGACGGGTGGAGGAAGGTTTCTTTTAACAGTAACAATGGGTCCAGACTTTGTTGCCAAAATAATGCTGAAGCGTAAATGGTACAGAAACTCCAGGCGAGGGGTTGGATGCCAAAGTTGGTATCCAAGTTGCACCACTCCACCAATTCCCTTCCCGCACCTAGGCAACTTTAATCTGTTTCCATAGCTAGTTATTCCTGGAACACGTCGCTAGGTTTATAGCTTATGGGGCATCTCTCCCACTCTTACCAGCAGCCACTGGTACGTTGGAAGGATTTTGCAAGTTGACCCACAACCTGTTTGACCATATCATGAACGCAACTTCCTTGATCATCGAATCCTTGGGTGAGACTCAAACCCAGAGCCTCTGGCTCAGAGGCAGGGACACTACCCACTGCCCCACAAGAACTCCACTCCACCAAGAACAAAGAACAATACAGCACAGGAACAGGTCCTTCGGCCCTCCAAGCCTGTACTGGTCATGAGATTTTGTAAATGTAACATTTAATTTCAAACATTTTCATTTTTCTTTATAACGTATTATCCTCTCATAATTGAATCTTTCTTTCCTTCTGTTTATTTCACTTTCTGTACCCAACTTGACATGGATTTCACCCACTCTAATTTATTCCTTCGCCGTCCTTGCTATTAATTCCACAACTCTTCAATCTGATTTGTTGAAGAGATACCATGTTGGTTGCTACCCTGTTCATTCAAGTCCTAGACTCTATGTTGACCACGCTGGGCCTTTATTAGTTTGCACCCGCAATAAAATAGTGGCCAAAACGAAAGCTGCAGCATCAAGGCTAACTAATAGCAGTGTAGTTAGGTGTCCTAATCTGACCCAAGTGTCAACTTCCAAACCAACGCCAAACAACAATGACAACATAAATATTGGTAGTGTTGGCCATCGTGGACACCACCAACTGGTAAACTGGAGGAGCGGTGTGACAGAGGGAGAACCAAAAACGGGTTGAAAAGAATGAGAACTATTAGGAGGGGGAAGGAAAAATACATGACATCTCTTAAATTAGGACTGAAATGGCAGTAATTATCAACCATGAAATACAAAGTATTTTAAGAAACCGACACTTCTCGGCCAACCCGCAGGAATAATTAGCCATTTTCAAACCAGAGGAGGCCATTTGGCCATAATATTTCTGGACTGGCTAGAACGATCCAAAACTGACCCCCACTGTCCAGTGCTCTCCCCATAGCCTGGAATCATGCTCTGCTTCAAATAAATATACATTTTTTGCTTGCAAAGTACAATGATCTCTGTTTCAAACACTCTCAAAGACCTCGACTAAGGCGCACAGCTCGCTGGTACTATCCTATGACCTAAGTCATGGGACACTATAACAGGACTGGGCCCAAATCAGCATGAAATCTGAATCTCAACTCAAGAACTTCCTCAACTATATCCCATATGTGTTACAAACCCAACACTCGTGTTTCCTTTTAGCCATCTGTTAAAACTAAAGCATCTTTAACATCCTCAGGTCTTTCCAACGGGTTTTACAGCCAAGGAAGTATTTTTGAAGTACAGCAATTGTTGGAATGTGGGAGGTGCGGCCTGCAAGGGATGCTGGGAGAATTGGCCAAGTTCGAGGACAAGTAGGCTGAGGCATAAACTGCAGCCCAGACTCTACAACACACAGGGAAAAGGCCATCTCCAGGCCATCCCAGGAACAACAGAACTGTCCTGTCAATCACACTTGTTTACCAGACACAGCGGCACCTATACTCCTTATTTGGAAGGGCTTACCTGCCCCCAACACTTGCAGGCATGGCCTCTAAGTGCCCACCCCAAAATCGATGTGGCATCCCCTGATTGGACTTTATCAATCAGGGTGATCGAGCCCTGATCAATTGATTGACAATGACCCAGAGACCGCCCACAAAAGGGCACGAAATCCAAGCAGGTTAAAAGTTGCCGCACCACGTGAGAATCTCTCTCTCTGCACAGCGGCAACCAACCAATGGTGACCTTCACCGGCCAACGAGGAAGACCATAATCCGACCGACAGAAGGAAGACCAGAGCCAGGAACAGATCAGACCAAGGACTGAACATTGAGGACTACAAGACTTAGGATCACAGATAAAGGCCAATATCTGTCCAGTACCTGTCAGTCACTCTGAAGTTAAGTCAAAGTCTTGTATGAACTTGCTCTGTAGTATAACGTATGGTGTGCGTGCGTGTGATTGTATAACCTTAACGTTGAGTGCACGTGAATAAATATTGATTGTTTGACGAAACAGATTTGCAAACATTTGTCCACCGCACACGGGTTAAGACGCACTGTGGTTTAGCAACACAAGCAGCCAATGTGCACGCGGTGATCTCCCACAAACAGCAATGTCACAATGCAGGTTCAGTGTCAGCCTGCATTTTTACATTCAAATCCCACTTGAGCACGTAACTTGCTGACTCAGGCGCCAGAATGCCATCAACAGAGGCTCAGCTGAGGCCTCATGTTTGGCTGGTAGTGCTGCTTCCCTTCTGCTGGAGCGCCTCCATCGGTTGCAGCTGCCCACCTTGTTCCCCCACTTCACCCCAGCGCCGAGAGGATACCGAACCATCCCCCCTCACCTCGCCAGTCGCAATCCTACTGCCCCTCCAGCTGAGGACGTCTAAATCAGCGCAGGGCCACGTTTCCTCAAATCGTTCTCAAACGATTCCCCCAAAATGCTGGGTTGCTGCTCTCGTTTCGAATTCCCAGAAACTGCTCCGAGTGAGCCAATTCACAAGCTGAACGCTTAACCCCTTCCTTATCTCAACGTCTTACATAGAACCGGGTGCTCTGGGGTGAGAATTGCTACAAGACTAAGGTGACAAAACAGCTCAGTATAGATGTGCTGCCCAGTTTATCTCTCAATTTCAGAGTGCAGCGCTCATAGATTCCTCTGACACTCAGCAAGAGTTCAGGCCAAGTTTCCTGTGCAGAGAAATGTGTGATGCTGAGGGTAAGGGAATTTAAAAGGTGCTACACCATGTTGTTTGCATATTTTATCAAAGTAACAGAATGCAGCTTGAGGGATGAACACCCACAGTTTATTGCTCATCACTGATGCTGCTCTTCTCCTCCACCAGAAGGAAGTGGCATCAGGTTGTTGAGTGCGTGCTCCTGGAGCCTGCTTTGCACTGATCTTCCATGGCAAGCTGCCACAGCCTGGCTTCTCTCCACGCGTGGCTGGCACGTCAGCGGGCTCATTGATTCATTGCCGAAAAAGCCGACCCGGGGAGAAGCCGGACTGCAGAGTCATCCCGGCTGGAACCCGGACTGTTGCATGTAAATACATCCCTTTTGGAAATAAACCATTGTTTGACTCTCCTATCCGGACTCCTCCTGGACTACTAAACCGTTGAATGCGCTTCTTGCCGCCGGGGTACCCGTGGTAGGGTTACGCCCCCGGCAGGTCTGGAAGGTCCCGTCGACGGGAATGGCCTGGATGGTCCTGCCAATGACTGCACTTGGGAACATGTCATTGGCTGGTAAGCACCTTGGGATTGCAAAAGAGGTTGTGAAAAGCGTCATAAAATAATAATAACTCATTGTCACAAGTAGGCTTCTGTGAAGTTCCTGTGAAAAGCCCCTAGTCGCCACATTGTGGCACCTGTTCGGGGAGGCTGGTACGGGAATTGAACACACGATGCTGGCCTTGTTCTGCAGTACAAGCCAGCTGTTTAGCCCACTGTGCTAAACCAGCCCCACAGATACAATACAAGGCTTTCTATCCTCTATCCTTCTTTTCCACAGGTTCTCATTTAGAAAATATAGAAACATAGAAGATAGGAGCAGGAGGAGGCCATTCGGCCCTTCGAGCCTGCTCCGCCGTTCATCACGATCACGGCCGATCCTCTAGTTCAGCGCCACACTGCCGTCCTCTCCCCATTCCCCTTGACACCTTTAGAATCCAGAACTCTTAACTATTTCTTTCTTAAATGCATTCAGGGATTTGGCCCACACAGCCTTCTGTCATAGAGAAATCTAGATGTTCACCACCCTAATCTAGGTCCTAACTGGCCTACCCACTATCCTGAGACCGTGTTCTAGAATCTCTCTGTGCACAAAACAAGTCCAAGCAGCTACCTGCACAGCAACCGTGGCTGCATTCCAACATTATTCCACTGTCTGGGAAGAAGTTTGAGAACTTTGTCAGTGGTCTGACACAGCACAGTATAATTGCAACCCTCTTCTTCGACTTGCAGACCACATGCAACACACTTATAAAAGGGTGGTGGAATAACATTCCACAAGAACTTTCAAAAGCCAATAAGAATTTATTTGAAGAGGATTAATTTGCAGGGTTAAGGAGAGAAAGCCGGGGGGGTGGGGGGGGAGGGGCATAATTTTATATTTCCCCCCCCCCCCCCACCCACCAATACGGCTCCTGAGACGGTGGGGGGGGAGCGTTAAATTGAATGGATGGGATTCCGCCCCGGTCTCTCCCTCCCCTCACTCTCCGCGCACCCCCCCCCCAATATTCCCGAGAACAGACCTGCCCAAATCCAGACACAGTTTCACATTTGGCGAGGCAGGGTCTCGGCCGGGAAACCTGCCCATTCGCCTATTAAGGCCCTTAAGGGGGTGGTTTAGCACAGTGGGCTAAACATCGGACTTGTAATTTAGAATAAGGCCAGCAGCGCGGGTTCAATTCCTGTACCGGCCTCCCCGAACAGGAACCGGAATGTGGCGACTAGGGGCTTTTCACAGTAACTTCATTGAAGCCAACTTGTGACAATAAGCGATTGTTTTTTATTATTATTATTATTATTATGTGGCAACTTAACAACCTTTTCGCGCCCAGCCTCAATTTTTTAGGCTGGGAGAAGCGGTTTCGGGTAGGGTGGGTAACTGACAAAAAAACTTTTCCCCATCTCGAATGGGAAGAAGGCGGAGCATGGGGGGGGGGGGGAGCGCCTTACTCTGAAGACCCCCCCTCAGAGTTGGGGAGCCCTCGCCCCCAGGGTGATGGAGTACTAAATCCCCGTTGAGAACAGTCCCGGGACGTCGTTACAGGCAGAGTGGCGAACGCTCACCATCCTACCCGGGGTGGGGGGGGGGGGGGTTTTAGAGCTAAATTGGAGATGCAACCAAAAAAACCAGAACCACCCCATCTCTGCCAGCTCATTCAAAGCGCTGCCCAATTAACGTCATTCCCCCACCCTCTTCTCCAGAGCCCCACAGGAGGTTTCGTTCAAATGTCAATTCGATTTGAAGGGTCCTACTTCAGTTACTTCCAGCATCGTTTAATGCTGAGCATTCTGGATCGCTGCAATTGAACATTATTACCAACTGGAATTATTGGCGAATATATTTGTGCACTCTTCTTTCCTCACCATTCACCCCATGTGAATTTGCACAAAACAGAGCTTTCATCTGTCCAAAAAGATAGAAATATTACGTAGAATCAAATCAAGCCTACAGCACAGAATCAGACCATTTGGCCCCATTGGTTTATGCCAGTATTTATACGCCAGATGAGCTTCCTCCTACCATTCTTCATTTAACCCTATCATTTAACCCTCTGCTTAGAATCATAGAACTCGAACAATGCAGAAGGAGGCCATTCTGTTTAGCACAGGGCTGTTTAGGGGCTGTTTAGCACAGGGCTAAATCGCTGGCTTTTAAAGCAGACCAAGGCAGGCTAGCAGCACGGTTTGATTCCTGTAACAGCCTCCCCGAACAGGCGCCGGAATGTGGTGACTAGGGGCTTTTCACAGTAACTTCATTTGAAGCCTACTTGTGATAATAAGCGATTTTCATTTTCATTCATTCTATTTCATTTCATTCGGTCCATTGAGTCTGCACACATCTATCCAGAAAGAGTGCCCCATCCTGCCCTACGTACCCACCCAATCCCCATAAACCCAAATAAACTTTGGACACTAAGGGGCAATTTAACTCGGCCAATCCACCTAACCAGCACATCTTTGGACCGTGGGAGGAAAACCACGCAGACACGGGGCAAACTTGCAAACTCCACACAGGCAGCGAACCAAGGCTAGAATTGAACCCGAGTCCCTGGCGCTGTGAGGCAGCAGTGCTAACCACTGTGCCACCCTGCCACCCACATTTCCATTCCTTTCTCCATTATGTGTTTATCCAGCTTCCCCTAACATAAATCCTATGTTATTTACCTCAACCACTCCTTGTGGTAACAGGTTACACCTAGCACAGTGATTAGCTCTGTTGCTTCACAGCTCCAGGGTCCCAGGTTCGATTCCTGGCTTGGGTCACTGTCTGTGTGGAGTCTGCACTATCGTCATGTGTCTGCGTGTGTTTCCTCCCCCAATCCCGAAAGACGTGATGTTAGGTAAATTGGGCATTCTGAATTCTCCCTCCGTGTACCCGAACAGGCGCTGGAATGTGGCGACTAGGGCTTTTTCACAGTAACCTCATTTCAGTGTCAACGTAAGCCTACTTGTGACAATAATTAAAATTAAAAATGCCAAAGTGGGCAAGGGGATTGCCCTTGAATACCCTGTTGGAATTTATGTGGTGGTGAACTCACATTAGACATCACAAAGATTTTGAGGAGGGTTTCATGGAACGTGTGGCGTCCACAATGTTATGGGGGGAATAAAATGTTTTTTTCCCATCAGGGCCTATTGTTGGGGAGAGAGATCAAGACCAGGATTGACTGACTGATGTGTGGGAGCTAAAGCAAAACGCTGCACAAGTTGAACATTTATGTCACTGGAGTCCAGGAGAAAGATAATAATTGAGTTGTACCTTCATATTGTGACAGTAATGGGTTTTGTGATTTATGGCCTACACGAGTGAACTGTGATATGTGCGTATTATTAGCTAACATGGTAACAGGGCCAATCATACGCTGGTTTTAACAAACTGTACTCAGCGCAGGAGTGAATTAAATTATCAGGATTGAAGTGCAGTTAAAAGGTATTTGAAAGCACTGAGCATAAAGGGGTTTAAACCACCATTAATCCAGTGCAAAACTCAATACAACTCAAAAAAATAGGTTCAAAGGACCAGAATTGTGCTTTCCTTTCCACAGCTCTGCTCTTTTTGTCGAATCAAAGAGTAGGACAGCAAAGAAGGAGGCCATTCGACCCATCACGTATGCCCTGTCACAAGAGCAACCCAATCATTCCCACTCTGCAGCTCTTCGCCCATATCCCTGTAACTTTTTTACTTCTTTGAGCATTTATTCGGTGAGGTTGATGTACGGATGTTTCTCTCACCCACAGTACTGGCACTGTCGAAAGGTATTCCCAGAATCAAGTGACTCGTTCCAATGTAGTTATGTCAAGATTTCATGTTCTTAGTTAGCGCCATGATTCATAAGTTTGTGTCGATCTTCTATTTGAACACAGACGTTAGTCCATAAAGCAACAGTTATCTGTACAATGGTGCACAAAGGCAACTGTTTTCACTGTCAAAGACGTCTCCGATAAGTGGGTTCACAGTCCCTATAACCAGGCAGACACCAGGGCGGCACGGTAGCACAGTGGTTAGCACTGTTGCTTCACAGCACCAGGTGCAATTTTCGGCTTGGGTCACTGTCTGTGTGGAGTCCACACGATCTCCCCGTGTCTGCGTGGGTTTCCTCCAGGTGCTCCAGTTTCCTCCCATAAGTCCCGAAAGACGTGCTTGATAGGTGAATTGGACATTCTGAATTCTCCCTCAGTGTACCCAAACAGGCGCCGGAGTGTGGCGACTAGGAGCTTTTCACAGTAACTTCATTGCAGTGTTAATGTAAGCCTGCTTGTGACAATAAAGATTATTATTAAGCGGCGGGAGTATAGAATCCCAACAAGCACGTCTTTCGGGACTTGGTGCTCCGGGCCCCCGGAGGAAACCCACGCAGACACGGGGAGAACGTGCAGACTCCGCACAGATAGTGACCCAAGCCAGGAACCGAACCTGGGACCTCGGCGCTGTGAAGCAACAGTGCTAACCACTGTGCTACCGTGCCGCTCTTGCTTGTCAATGGGATTTCCCATTGATGCCGCCCCGCGCCGCCAAAGTACTCGCGGGCGGGGTATGTGCACTGCCTGCAGGACCAGAGAATATCTATGGCCGGAGAATTCCGCCAGAGTTTCTGAGTTGCTGTGGCAACACACATTTTTGCATGAATGTTGCAGTGTTGAACCAAGGGTAGTGATGGTAGAGGCACCAACTCAATCTGCTTGCCTTTGTTATTGTTTTTATTTGTTCGTGCGGATGTGGGCATCACTGGCTAGGCCAGCATTTATAGCCCGATTCGTTCATGGGGATGTGGTCGTTGCAGGCAATTGCTTCCCATTCCAAATTTACATCGATCAGAGTGGCTTGATCGACCATTTCAGAGGGTAGTTAAAAGTCAGCCACATTGCTGTGGGTCTGGAGTCTCATGTAGGCCAGACCGGGTAAGGACGGCAGACTTCCTCCCCTAAAGGACATTGGTAAACCAGATGGATTTTTACAACATTGGCCTGTAAAGGTCACCATTGCTGAGACTGCCTTTATGTATTCCAGATTTTTACTGATTGTATTTAAAGTCCATAACTGACTCGCCCGGGGTTTGTACAGCACTTTGAATCGGTACGGTTGCATAATCATGGATGTTTTTGGTTGATAATGAGTAGATACCAACTCCACCGATTCGTCAAAGGACATTCAATCTGGAGCAGGCGGGTATGTGAGGCTTTCCAAGGTTGGGGGCCCACAGGCAGGAGGATTAGCTTTTGGCGGTCCTCTCCACTGATGCCGTTAGCCTGGGAAACGTACCTCATTCACTCAATGTACTGAGCCCAATCTTCCAGACCTGCATCAAAGGCCTCTAACTTCTCAAAGAGTAGCATTTTTCAAAAGCCTGACAAGCATGCTGTTGCACGGCGATACCCTGGAGTGTCTGGGACGTCCACAATCGGAATTGCGGATTTTTACCTCGTCGCCAGTATAAAGACCCAGGAGGCCGTGTAGACGAGTAATCGCTGGTATATTCACAGTCAAAGGAAACGCCCGCCACGGCAGCAAATACACACGCTATCAGCCCCAGCAGTGTCTACCTACATAGCGGTCCCTGTCTGGGCCGGCCTTTATACAAGATAATTGTGAGCCCCAACTGCGTGGGCCTCCGCCCACGAGCGGGAAAACTCATATTTCACGAGTCCCACGAGGAGATGGATTATGGTATCCCTGTGGGCCCTGCAGGAGTTATTACACATTCCCTTGGCTTTAATTGTAGCCTGGCATTGACTCAGTGGAGGTAAGCCTAGAAACACCCTACATGAGATGACACTCCAGCAAGTGTGGTCCATGCTCATTTCAAGCAAGCAACCAACATTGTCCCTTCCAATTAATACTTCCTGGTCTCGCATTCCTCCCCCTAGACCTTACGACAACATCAAAAATAACAACTTGCATTTATATAGCATCTTCAATGCAGAAACACATCCAAGGTGCTTCAGAGAAGGGGTTTTGAATAAAGTTTGACAATGAACTACAGATTAGGGTTGGTGGCCAAATGTCTGGTCAAGGAAATAGGTTTTAAGAAGCAGATTAAAGGAGGCAAAAGGGAATTGAAGAAGTTTATTGAGGAACTTCCAGAACTTTATGCCCAGGCAGCTGAAGGCATTGGTGAAGAGAGGAAAATTGGCAATGTGCAAGAAGACAGTAATGGAGGAGAGCAGGAATCTCGGAGGCTGGAGAAGGTTCCAGAGATTAGGCCTTGAACCTGATGCATACCTTGGAGGCAGACTCCAGGTACTTGAACACGCTCCCTGTACCTTTGTCAGTGGGGGTAGCTCTCAGTAGACTCTGCCCGCCTGGATCACCATCCTCTGGACTAACAGATGTTTTGCTCATCAGACTCAAACGAGTTTAGTGTGTTTTGGGCCCGGGTTTAGAAAATTCTAAAGTATATCATGGAGTTCACCTGACCTACAACTGTTAATTGATTTTGGTTTTGAGAAGCATAAGGGCCTACTCTTCAGGTGTTATTCAACAGAGGCCTTAAACACTTTTAACCAAAAACAAAGTTTATTCTATGAATTCAGTTAACATTTCTATAAACACACACAGTAAGCATTTTATCAACTACAAACATAAATACCCCACACAGCTACAGTTCTCTATATATAACCCTTAATAACTTCCCTTTCAACTTTCAATTTAAGTAACAACATCCATAAAGCAGAAAAAACCCTTTTACCAAAACAGTAGGTTTGAATTCTTTACAGAGAACAGTTATCACTTTTAAATTATCAAGTGATCTGGACATCTTTTAGCATGCAGAGAGAGAGAGACCAAATAAACGTTCTTTGTCTGAATCGAGCTTCCAACTGTGTAAACAAAAGCAAAACCCAGGGCCACAAAACAGCTCCCAGCTCAAAAACAAAACTAAAACCCAGTGCCACAGCCCAACTCCACCCACACAATGACATCACTAAAGCCATGTGATAAGAGAACACATTTCTTCAAGGGACACTCACATGACAATAGCAGGACCAACCATTCAAAATAAAAATCATATTCCTATACATGGACATTACAATATTTTCATCCATGTGTGCTCTGCCTGGAGGTTGGTCCTTGGCTGATTTTCGGCTCATCTTGAGATTTCTTAGAAGTTTTTGTCAGAGTTGGCTTGACACTGCCTTCCAATCTCAGGGGCCGGGTGAGGAGGCAGGTCCCCAGGAGAGTGCCCCAGGCTGGCAGAGTCTACAGAGAGCCATCACCACCGCGCCAGGCACAAGGAAGCTGCTTAAGCCCCTGGGTGCTGCCTCCAAGGCTAGCAGCAGGTTTGAGGCCTTGGGCGCGATTCGGCAGACTCAAGCTAAAGTTGGCTGAACGGCACGTTTAGCGGGGTGTTGGCGGCAGCAGCGACGAGAAACACCCGCTATCCAACGCCACTTTGTTGTTTATTTGTGGCTCCGGGGCGTTTCTCCCCACCAAGGTGGCACTTACAGAGATTTCTTGCTGCTGAGCTGACGCTCGCCAACAGGAAAAGCTCCTCGCAGATGGGGGCACCATTTTGGTAGGCTGCCCCGTTCTTCCCCCACCCCTTTCAGGCCGCCCACACTCTGCTGACTGCCCGGAGTAGTTTCTACCCCTCAACCCCTTCCCACCCTCCTCTACCTGGCCAGGTGCTCCGGTGCCTGGCCCTGGCAGTGCCAACCTGGCACTTGGGCACACAGCCTGGCACCCTGGCAGTACCTCTGATGACACCATGGCAGTGCCACCCAGGCAATTCCAGGGAGGCATTGCCGGGGTGCTGGGCTCGCAGTGCCAAGGGTCCCAGGTCCCAGGGGTAATGCCAGGGTGCCACCCAGCCCTGTCCCTGACCATCCCAAAGGTCTCCAATGACCTGAAGGACACCCCCCCCCCAGGTGTCATTACACTGTACTGTACTGTAACTGTCTGCACTGTAAATTCTATGATTCTATGATTACGACTGGTTCACGTTTGTGTGGGCCAGTACTAAATGTCGCCTTGGCGCGGTCTCCCAGGCATGGCCGGTGAGTCCCGGGAGACAGGTGAATCCGCTGTCTGGGTATTTAAATGAGCGACAAGACTCATTTAAATATTCAGATCTGGATCGTACCCAGTGAGGGCGAGATCCAGATCGCGCCGGGCGGAGTGAGTCGGGTGACTCGCGTGAGGTTCCACGCCCGGCTGGGGGCCTGATTTGGGGCTCGCGATTCACCCATTGCACCCAGATCTACACCGGGCATCAGAAGATCGCTGAAACATGCCCCTTATTTCTCTATCCCTACACCCCTCTGAGAGTTCCACTCTCCTCTATTTCTAGCCTCCTGCGCATCACCAACTTTCACCTCTTCACCATTGCACTCAGCTGCCTGGGGATAAGGTTTTAAAAGTGTCTCCCTAAATGCCCCCGATTCCCTCCTTAAAACTTACCTCTTTAAATCTACCTCAGCTGGAATAAGAATCAAACCCACAATGTTGGTGTTAACCTGAACCAAATAGGAACTGATGTGTTAGGCAGGTTGGTTCGATGTGGACTGCACTCGATGCAGGGAAGTTAGAAACAGACGTCTAACACAGGAGAAGATCCAACACTGTTTTATTCAACTAGATGAACTGCTGTACATATTCAGCTGTGGGTCAACACTATACTGATCTGACTAATGACCTGGTAGTACCCTGACCAGACTTACTAGCTACCGCATGGTGTTTGTGCTTGCTAGCTCGTGGACTCTGACTGTCTCAGTGGGTGGGTCCCGAGAGAGCGGGAAACCTAGTGCCCTCTGGCTTTATAGTGGTAGTGTCCTGTCTGGTGATTGGCTGTGCTGTGCTGTATGCTTACTGGTCATCCTATGTGTCAATCACTGCCTGTCTGCATCTCATTATATACATGAGTGGATATTATGACAGGAACCACCTTGCCAACGGAGCTAACTTGTCCCCTACACAAATTCCTAATTTAGACAGGGCAAAAATGAACTACAATTGCAGGAAACCTGAATTAATAATAGAAAATGCTGAAAATACACATTACGTCAGTCAGCATGTCAGTCTGCATTTGTAAAGGCAGAAAACAAATCAACATTTCAACGGTAGAACCCCAAACAGGAAGGAAAGAAAACGTCCTGGTCAATAGTTACACCCCAACCGACATTACTGAAACAGATTGCCTCAGAGTGCATCTGAAAAATAAGTCGGTTTGATGTTCCAGTGCGTAAATAACCCAATCATTTGCGCAGAGGAAAAGATAAACCCATGAATTACTAATTGTTTCAAATTGTTGGCCAAAATATCAGAGCGCCCTCCAACTCCCCATCAGGTTCAAAGTTTTGCTGCATTTGTGTTGGTGAGAGCAGCCAACACTTGCAGCAATTTGCAGCAGACAAAATCTCCAAGCTGAAGGTGACGGAAGAAAACGCCACCAAACAGAAGACGCCAGTCCAGCAAGTTCTGTGCCACTCCCACGTGGCTGTATGTGGGAGCTTGCTGTGAGTAAATTGGCAACCGCATTCCCAGCATTAGAACACTGGGGGCAGGATTTTCCATCCGTTCCTGCCAGCAGGATGTTCCGAATCCACCACCGGTGACCCCCCTACCTCCCACCATGGGTCCCCATTGTCTACCTACGCCATCTCAAAACACGGTGCAGGGCGGGTGAGGGGGCGGTGGGGGGAGGAGGCAGGAATCCTGCCCCTACATTTCATGAAAGAACATAAGAACGTAAGAATTAGGAGCAAGAATGGATCATTTGATCATTCAAGCCTGCACCTCTAATAATAATAATAATTGTTTATTGTCACAAGTAGGTTTCAATGAAGTTACTGTGAAAAGCCCCGAGTCGCCACATTCCGGCGCCTGTTCTGGGAGGCCGGTACGGGGATTCAACCCGCGCTTGTTCTGCATGACAAGCCAGCTGTTGGGCGACAATAAAAATCTATCGACGTCTCTCTTGAAAATGTGTTTCGTTGGCCATGAGTCCCTTTGTTGTGTCCCGGGGGTGTGAAAGTTGCTTTCGAAATGCAAATCCGAGGGCAGCACGGTGGCGCAGTGGGTTAGCCCTGCTGCCTCACGGCGCCGAGGTCCCAGGTGCGATCCCGGCTCTGGGTCACTGTCTGTGTGGAGTTAGCACATTCTCCCCGTGTTTGCGTGGGTTTCGCCCCCACAACCCAAAGATGTGCAGGGTAGGTGGATTGCCGGCGCTAAATTGCCCCTTAATTGGAAAAAAACGAATTGGGTGCGCTAAATTTAAAAAAAGAAATGCAAGTCCTTTCTTTCTCTATTTTTGCGATGATAGATAAATGAAGTTTATTCAACCCATCAATTTCAGCCCCCCCTCTCCCCCCCCCCCCCCCCCCCCCCCATGACTGAGGAAAATGTTAGGTGTGCCCGGTTCCGCTCTGTCAGAAAAAGGTATTATGCCGGCTGTCTCCACGCCTGAATTCTCAATCCATGGTCCCAAGGAGGAAGTTCGAGAAAACAAAAGATGGAAACCACTGTTGGCTGTTAGAGGGGGAGGGGAGCAATTGGGGAGGGGGGGGGGGGGGGGGGGGGGGGGGGGAGCGGGGGTTGGTTCACTGGTCTACTATTTTCGTTCTTCTAGTTTACTCTTGTTTGGATATTGTGTGCTTTGTGTCTGTGTTGGTAGAAAACGATAAAAGTTCAATAAAAATGTTTTTTGTTGAAAAAAGGTTGTGGGGTGACCTGATGGTGGCCTGAAGGTTATTAAAGGCTTTGAGAGGGTGGGCAGGTAGAAGTGGTTCCCAATTGCAGGTGAGGCCACAAGTGTAAAACAGACACTGAGGGAAGCAATAAGGATTTCAGGCAGATGTTGGTGTGGCGGTAATGTCCAGCGGCCCAGGCTAATGCTCTGGGGGGGGCAGGTTCAAGTTTCACTATGGCAGCTGGTGAATTTACATTCAATTGTAAAATCTGGAATGTAAAGGCTAGAAACAGGGATCATGGCAACGATCGTCGATTATTACCTCCGCCATCTGGTACACTAATGTCTTTAGGGAAGACCACACCTGGCCTGGCCTACGTGTGCCACCAGGCCCACAGCAAGGTGGTTGAATCTTAACTGCCCCCTGAAAGTCACCTGGTTCAAGGGCAATTAGGAATGGGCAACATGGGTGGCAGGGTGACACAGTGGTTAGCACTGCGGCACTGATGACCCGGGTTTGGACCCGGTCCCAGATCACTGTCTGTGTGGAGTTTGCACATTCTCTCCATATCAGCGTGGGTCTCAACCCAAAGATGTGCAGGTTAGGTGGATGGGCCACGATAAATTGCCCCTTAATTGGAAATAAATAAGTAGGTACTCTAATTTTTTTTTTTAAAGGGATGGGCAACAAATGTTGGCCTTGCTACAACCCTTGAAAGATTTTTTTTTCAAACTTTACCCCAAGAATTGTTGGAATATGGAAGTTGATATCGCAAGGAGGAGGTGATGCGAATTCATCAGATGCCTTTCAAGCAAAGCTGGATTAAATGCATGAGGGAGAAAGGAATAGAAAGATATATTGATGAGTGAGGTGTGCGTGAAACATAAGTACCAGCACAGACCTATTGTGTTCAATGTCCTGGTGACAGAAATCCAAACTTGGTCCAATTGTTATTATTAATGACCCAACAGTCATTAAATGGCTGTGGGACGACCCAGTCAAGTCGAGGCAGGCTGAGCTGTGGCTTTTCCGCTTGAGAGGGGTACACAACTTCCACAAAATCTCTGGTCCTATAGTCATTGGGGGGGGGGGCAGTGGCGGAGTGGTATTGTCACTGGACTAGTAATCCAGAAACATGTTCTGGGGACCTAACTTAGAATCCCACCAAGGCAAGTTTAATTTTTAAAAACTATGGAACTACAAGTTCAATGATGACTATGAAATCATTGTCAATCATTGTAAAAACTGAGGACGGCACGGCGGCGCAGTGGTTAGCACCGCTGCCTCACGGCGCCGAAGACCCGGGTTCGATCCCAGCCCCAGGTCGCTGTCCGCGTGGAGTTTGCACATTCTCCCCATGTCTGCGTGGCTCTCACCCCCACAACCCAAAGATGTGCAGGTTAGGTGAATTGGCCACACTAAATTGCCCTTAATTGGAAAAAAAATGAATTGAGTACTTTAAATTAATTTTTAAAACAATCTTGTATTCATGGAGTATTATTGGCTAGCTGCCACTGTTGCGCAGGTAACGTGCCAATGTCAATCCACCTCCAGCCACTGACATTCTTTTTATGTTTTTATTCATTTATGGAATATGGGCATCACTGGCTAGGCAACCATTTATTGCCCATCCCTAGGTGCCCTTCAGGTGTAGATGGGCTGCGTTCTAGAACCACTGCAGTCCCTGAGGTGCAGGTGCATTCATAGTGCTGTTAGAGAGGGGGTTCCAGGATGTTGCCCCAGTGACACTGAAGGAGCGGTGATATATTACCAAGTCTGGGTGGTGAGTGATTTGGAGGGAAAAATCTCCAGGTGGTGGCGTTCCCAGGTAACGGCTCCTCTTGTCCATTTAGATGGTAGTAATCTTAGGTTTGGAAGGTGTTGTCAAAGGAACTTTGGTGAGTTACTGCAGTGCATCTTGTAGGTGGTACACACGGCTGCCACTGTTCGTCGGTGCTGGAGGGTTTGAATGTTTGTCAAAGGGGGTAGAAATCGAGCGGGTTGCTTTGTCCTGGATAGTGTCAAACCTCTTGTGTTGTTGGAGTTGCACTCATCCAGGCAATTGGAGAGTATTCCATTCCACTCCTGACATGTGCCTTGTAGATGGTGGACAGGCTTTGAGGGGTCGGGAGATGAGTTACTCAGCATTGGTGCTCGCTCTGTTAGCCAGAGTGTTTATATGGCGAGTCCAGTTTCGTTCCTGGTCAATGGTAACCGCCAGGATATTGATAGCGGGGGAACCAACAATGGTAACACCATTAATCTTTAATTAATGCTGTAGGGCAGGATTCGCCGACCCCCCGCCGGGTGGGAGAATCGCCGCGGGTCGGCGTGAATCCCGGCCCGCCATCCTCCCAATTTTCCTGCCCCCCAAAAGCCGGCCCGGCGTGAGGCACGCCGGACCCCGCCATTCTCCGGCCTGTGTTGGGCCGAAGTCCCGCCCGTCTGTAGCCGGTCAAGCTGGCGTAAATCAGAGTAGGTCCTTTACCGGCGGGGCCTGGCGGTGCGGGCGGGCTCCGGGGTTCTTGGGGGGTAGCGGGGGATCTTGCCCCAGGAGGTGCACCCACGGTGGCCTGGCCCGCGGTCGGGGCCCACCGATCCGCGGGCGGGCCTGTGCCGTGGGGGCACTCTATTCCTTCGGCATCGTTCGTTGTGGTCCTCCGTGATGGCCGATGCGGAAGTGAATCCCTGTGCACATGCGCGGGGATGATGCCAGCACGCGCTGGCGCTCCCGTGCATGTGCCGACTTGCGCCGGCAGGCGGAGGCCCTTCGGCGCCAGTTGGCATGGTGCCAGGCCCCTATCCCGCGGTAGGCGGGGTGCCAACCACTCCAGGGCGGGCCTAGCCCCTGAAGATGCGGAGTATTGCGCACCTTTGGGGCGGCCCGATGCCGGAGTTGTTCACGCCACCCCGTCCCGCCGGGACCCCCCGCCCCGCCGGGTACGGGAGAATCCCGCCCGTAATCTCCAAGCTTACTCCTGGTCCCGCCTTCAAACCCACCTCCATGCCACAGGGAAGATTCTGCTTTTAGAGAGCCAGAGCAAGTCAAATCATTTGAAGATTGTGTTCCCTAATCCCAGATACCCAAATGTGAGAAATAGTTTTGCTTCATTTCCTCCATTGAATCCATTTATTGCACACACTCAATTAACTCTGCCTCACAATAAAACCCTAATCCGGATTTTAATTTGCTTCAAGTTCGATGGTAAAAGTGTTGCGATGAAGCAGAACCTCTTGATCTGGTATCCCCGTTCAATAAGTGTGTTGACAAAGGTACAACAGGCTTTTGTACAATATGTATTTAATTGTCACAGGTTCTGTTGTAAACCAAGAGTGCACGATTTAAAATGTCGAACACCGATTGCACCTTGTAGTTTTAAAAGACACACCAACATCTGCTACTTTAATTTCCAGCTTGGCCGTCCCTGATAGTGTTACTGGCTGCAGTCTGCTGCAGACACCTCAGGCTGTTCAAATATCTGTGCTACCTCCAAATGTATAATCACATCTTTTCCTGACTACCCTGAATTTTACCAGCACTCACAATAAGACGGAATAGAACATATTGGATAGATCACTGTGAATTCCAAAGCAGCACTCCCTTTGAGGCTCTCTGGGCAACAGAACGCAGCCAGTTTAAATTCACTGACAATAAGTCATAAGTCAATAAAAGAAACCTTTACCTGATAGATTGCTGGACAATAGCCATGCATTTATATAGCACCTTTCACAACTTCAGGACATCCCAAAGTGTTTTACAGCCAATTAAGTATTTTGATGGGTGGTCACTGTTGCAATGTCAGGTCACGGTCGCCAATCTACACGCAGCAAGCTCTCACAAACAGCAGTGTAGGAATGTGTTGGTAAGTTGACCACGGTCAACAAAGGTCTGTGGAAACCACAGAATGTCTACAGTGCAGATGGAGGCCATTCAGCCCATCGGGTCTGCACTGACCCTCTGAAAGAGCACCCTACACAGACCCACTCCCCGAACCTATCCCTGTAACTCCAGGTAACCTGCACATCTTTGTATGCTAAGGAGTAATTTGGCCAATCCACCTAACCTGCACATTGGGAGGAAACCGGAGCACCCGGAGGAAACCCACGCAGGGGCCGGGCAAACGTGCAAACTCCACACAGTCACCCGAGGCCGGAATTGAACCCGGGTCCTTAGTGCTGTGAGGCAACAGTGCTAACTACTATGCCACCGTGCCACCTCCTTCCGGTCCTTGTTGAGTCAGCTGAATGTAACCAGGAAAACTGGGAAAGACAGGTGGGAAAATATTCTTCAAAGGTTAGCAACCCGGTTGAAAGAGCATAGAGGGAGCATGGGTGAGTATGGAGTGAGGACGGAGTTGGTTGACTGAATGCCTGATTGTTGAATCTAGAGCAATATTCACTATCCCAGATTCATGTGGATAATGGAAATTCAGATGAGGTACCAGGGCCTGTAAATGCTTGTACCGATTTCAAGTACACTTTCATTTCAGCCTCTCTACTATGCATTATTCCTTCTCTCTCGGCATCCATCTGCATTTTCCTATTAGCCAAGAGCTGGGGAAAATTTTGCTGCTCAATGTACATATTGATGGGCCAAAGCTAGGTTTTCATCAATTCTCTATGAGGCAGAATTCCAGGCAGCCGGCCTCTTTTTCTCACATTGCCCTCGAGAAGGTCCCTATGAATTCAGGAATGGCGCAAAACAAAGAGGATATTATGGCATAGGTGACTTTGGCCTTCAATTATGTCACCCTGCTCTGAATGTTGAGCCATTACATCATAATCTTGGCTCAAAGCAATTGGAAGATACTGCCTTAGAAACCACTGCTTAGGCCTCAGCTGTAGGATTGTGTCCAATCTGGATGCAACACTTCTGAAAGGTTGTCACATCCATGGAGATGGTGCAGGGGAGGATCGACAAGAATGACATCAAGTAGAAGGGAATAAAAACAGAGACTACTGGAAAAACTCAGCAGGTCGGGCAGCATCCGTGGAGGGACAAACAGTCAACCTGCCATTTTGCCTTTTTAATTATCCTAACTTTTAGTTGCACTCTGGTCCTATTTGCCTCTCGCCCTTTATGACCCTGTGTACCGTTTTTGCATTTTACTGTTCTTTCTTTCATTACTGTCCTTGTTTCTCTTTCCTTTTTCACCCGGCTTAGGTTCCATCCTCCTTGCCATTCTAGTTTAAACCCTACCCAACCACACTAGCAAACACTCACCCTTGGACACCAGTCCTGGTCCTGCCCCTGTGTAAGCTACCAGTTTGTTCTGAACCCCACGCCCCCAGAACCAGTCCCAATATCCCAGGAATTTGAAACGCTCCCCCTTGCATCCTCATTCCAGCCACGCATTCATCCGATATATCCTGCTATTTCTACTCTGACTAGCACATGGCACTGGTAGCAATCCTGAGATCACTACCTTTTGAGGTCCTTCTTTCCAAATTACTTTCTAATTCCCTATATCCAGCTTTGAGGACCTCATCCCTCTTTTTACCTGTGTCATTGGTACCGATGCGCACCACGACCACTGGCTGTTCACCCTCCCCCTCCTGTAGCTTTCTGATACATTCTTGACCCTAGCACCAAGGAGGAAACATACCATCCTGGAGTCTGCAGCCACATAAATGCCTATACCTTTGCAGTTGAATCCCCTACAACTATTGCATTCTTACAAATATTACTCCTCCCCTGTACAGCAGAACCAACCATGGTGCAACATAATTGTCTGTTGTTGCCTGCCCCTGAGAGGTCCTTCCCCTTAACAGTATCCAAAGCGGTATATCTGTTTTGCGGGGGAAAAGCCACAGGAGGTGCCTCCACTGCCTGCCTCGTCCTCTTGCACTGCCTGGTGTTCACCCATTTCCTTCCTGCCTGTGGCCATTTAGCCTGCAGAGTGACCACCTCTCTATACATGCATTCCGTTATATTCTATGCCTCGCGAATGCTCCACAGTGTTCCCAGCCACCACTGCAGCTCCAAAACTAGGGCTTCCACAAGTTGTAGTGGGAGACACCTCCTGTTCACATGCTAATCCAAGGCACTGGAAATGTATCCGACTTCCCACATAGAGCAGGTGGAGCAAACCACAGCTTTGAGTTCTCCTGCCATGGCTTGCTCCTTTGGATTAAAGCTTTAAAGGCCTCTTAAAATTAAATAATGTCAAATACTTTAGGGCCTATCTTCCCTTGACGTCATTATTACAGAATATAGCTCTTACAAATTATAACCACAAAATAAAGACTTTACAACTATTAGCGATAATAGTAGTATAAATACGCACCACCTGTACTCACCCAATCTGCAGCTTCCAATTGCCCTCCATCACTTTTGAATCCTGGCATCACCTCAGGAACTCCGCCACTGGATTGAACGAGCATACGCTGGGATGCTCCTTTTAAAGCTTTTCCGTTGCTTCTCACCAGATTTGCTCTCTCTGACCTCTCTCTTACGTTTGGTGTAAGAGTTACTTAAAGTCCCTCATTCCTCAGGCAGCATGGTGGCGCAGTGGATAGCATTGCCGCCTCACGGTGCCGAGGTCCCAGGTTCGATCCCGGCTCTGGGTCACTGTCCGTGTGGAGTTTGCACATTCTCCCCGTGTTTGCGTGGGTTTCGCCTCCACAACCCAAAGATGTGCAGGGTAGCTGGATTGGCCATGCTAAATTGCCCCTTAATTGGAAAGATTGAATGGGGCACTCTAAATTTGTATTTTTAAAAAGTCCCTCATTCCCTTGATTCCCTACGACATTACTTCTATTTTAAAGGGCAGAAGTACTCATCAAGCGTACTCATCAAATCAGATAAAAGAAGGGCTTGATCACCTCCTCCATCTTTCACCCAATTCCCTGAGACAGGGAAGCACTGAAGGAGCTCACCTTTTATGGCCCCTAATTCAAGGCTTCTGTAACTCGATTAAATGTTGTTTAATTAACTAACTTTAGCTGACAGCCGGTAAACTCCTGTTTTAAAGCTGCAATTAAACTTCACCTCGTTAAAAGAGCAACTTTTAGTTAATTGCTAAATTAAAGAACAAACTGGATTTTGGGTTGAAATTTAGGTTGAAGTTAGCCCTTAAATTACGTTACATTATTCCTTAAAGCCGACCCTGTTGAGGCTCCCTGTTGCACCAAACTCCAGCTGCATTTCTAATGCAACAAGGCAGCACTCCAATGAAGACAAAAGCAAGTTGTGAGGAGATTCAATCAAGGTGTTCCAAATTATGAGCAACTTTGAGAGAGTAAATAAAGAGAAACTGGTTCCACTGCTAGGAGGGTCAGAAACTAAAGGAGACAGAATGAAGACAGTTGGCAAAAGAGTGGAAGTGACGAGAATTCTTTATTTACTCAGTGAATCACTTTGATCCGGAATGCATGAATGGGTAGTGAAGGCAGATTCAATAAGATTTTTCAAAAAAAAATTCGGTAAATATTTGAAGGAAACATATTACAGTACCGAGGGAAAAGAACAGTGAAATTGAACTATTTGAATGAAGCGCAAAGAGAGCAATTCTGAGAGCAATTTTTAAAAATTCATTTACAGGATGTGGGCTTCACTGGTTAGGCCAGCATTTATTGCCCATCCCTAGTTGCCCTTGAGAAGGAGATGGTGAGTTGCGTTCTTGAATTGCTGCAGTCCTTGAGGTGTAGGTACACACTGTGCTTTTAGGGAGTGATGCACTAAGCGTCAAGAACTACAAAGACATGTGAGACTTTAACCAAGGCTTTAATACACTACATAGGAAGCTTACCCGACACAGGCGACCCCAGACAAAATGGGTCCGGTCTCAGAAGCTCCCGGGGGAGTGGCCAAGGCGGAGCTCTCCGTGACCAGGTCAGGTTACATACAGGTGACCGAACCTCTACAGAGCTACAGTACAATACACAGTACCATACACAGGATTACAGGGCCACGTTACACACAACTATTATATAACTATGTACAATGCTAGGGAAGTACAGTGGTGTTTCACCACATTCACCCCTTGTTTAGAAGGAAGTCCGGGGTGTAAATATGGAGTAGCAAACACAGTGAACAAACAGGGAGTAACGAACAGAGTCCATCAGGAGGTTCCGTGTCGTCAGACGTCGAGACGAACAATGGGTTTGGTCGATGTCTTTGAACGTCGGAGCTGCGGCGCTGAGGTAGTGTCCGGCGGTATCCGTGCAGTCGGTGGTGCTGGGTCGCCAGGCGGCATGACATTCCCCACCGCTTCGGCTGGCTCGAGGCGAAACTGCGGGATGACAGTGGCTGGCACGGAGTAGTAACAGGCCGAGGGATCGGCGGGAGCAGAGAGGGAGCGGGGTGGAGGTTGCGGGGCGGGGGCGGCAGGGGCCCCAGAGGGGGCCAGGTCCTTGATGGAGACGGCCTCCTCACGCCCGTCGGGGTACGCTATGTACGCGTACTGTGGGTTGGCGTGGAGGAGACGGACTCTCTCCACCAGGGGCTCCGCCTTAGAGGTCCGCACGTGCTTGCGGAGCAGGACGTCTCCCGGGGACAGGAGCCAGGACGGAAGCAAAGTCACGGATGCCGATCTCCTGGAGAAGAGAAACATCCGTTCATGAGGGGTAGCATTCGTTGCAGTACACAAAAGGGACCGGATGGAGTGGAGTGCGGCAGGGAGGGCCTCCTGCCAACGGGAGACTGGTAGGCCTTTGGACTTGAGGGCTAGCAGCACGGCCTTCCAAACTGTCGCGTTCTCCCTCTCCACCTGTCCGTTCCCCCGGGGGTTGTAACTGGTCGTCCTGCTCGACGCAACGCCCCTGGCGAGCAGGTACCGACGCAGCTCCTCACTCATGAAGGAGGAGCCCCGGTCACTGTGAATGTAATTGGGATAACCGAACAGCATGAAGAGGTCATGCAACGCTTTGATGACAGTGGCGGAGGTCGTGGCGGGGCAGGGAATGGCGAAGGGGAACCGCGAGTACTCGTCGATGACATTGAGGAAGTACGTGTTGCGGTTGTGGGTGGGGAGGGGCCCTTTGAAGTCAATGCTGAGACGTTCAAAGGGGCGGATAGCCTTGATTAGGTGCCCCTTGTCTGGCTTGTAGAATTGCGGCTTGCACTCCGCACAGACTTGGCAGTCCCTAGTCATGGCCTTGACCTCCTCGACTGAGAAGGGCAGGTTGTGGCCCTTGGTGTAGTGGTAGAACCGCCTGATGCCCGGGTGACAGAGGTCATTATGTAGTGCCCGCAGTCGGTCATCCTGTGCGTTGGCACAAGTACTACGGGACAGGGCATCAGGAGGATCATTGAGCTTACCTGGCCGGTATAAGATACTATAATTGTAGGTGGAGAGTTCGATCCTCCACCGTAATATCTTATCATTTTTGATTTGACCTCGTTGTTTGTTGTCGAACATGAACGCAACTGATCGTTGGTCAGTAACGAGGGTAAATGGTTTTCCGGCCAGGTAGTGCCTCCAGTGCCGGACGGCTTCCACTATGGCCTGTGCCTCCTTCTCAACAGAGGAGTGGCGGATCTCGGGGCCTTGGAGTGTGCGGGAAAAGAAGGCGATGGGCCTGCCCGCCTGGTTGAGGGTGGCACCCAGGGCAAAGTCGGAGGCATCGCTCTCGACTTTGAATGGTGCAGACTCGTCTACCGCATGCATGGCGGCTTTGGCGATAGCGGTTTTTAGGAGGTGGAAGGCCTGGCATGCCTCGGGCGGGAGGGGGAATGAGGGGGAACGGAGGAGGGGTCGGGCCTTGTCAGCGTACTCGGGCACCCACTGGGTATAGTAGGCAAAGAACCCGAGGCATCGCCTCAGTTCTTTGGGGCAGGTGGGAATGGGGAGTTCGAGAAGGGGGCGCAGACGATCGGGATCGGGACCGAGGACACCGTCCTCCACCACGTAGCCGAGTATGGCGAGGCGGGTGGTGCCGAAAACATATTTTGCCTCGTTGTACGTGAGATTGCGGCGTTTGGCAGTTTGGAGGAATTTAGTGAGGTTGATGTCATGGTCCTGCTGGTTGTGGCCGCAGATGGTGACGTTGTCCAGATACGGGAAGGTAACCCGCAGTCTGTTCTGGTCCACCATTCGGTCCATCTCCCGTTGGAAGACCGAGACTCCATTGGTGATGCCAAAAGGTACCATAAGAAAGTGGTAGAGGCGGCCGTCCGCCTCGAAAGCCGTGAAGTTACGGTCCTCCGGGCGGATAGGGAGCTGGTGGTAGGCGGATTTCAAGTCTATGGTGAAGAACACCCGGCACTGTGCAATCCGGTTGACCATGTCAGATATGCGGGGGAGGGGATACGCATCAAGCAGCGTGTACCGGTTGATGGTCTGACTGTAGTCAATGACCATGCGGTGTTTCTCGCTAGACTTGACTACCACCACTTGGGCTCGCCAGGGGCTGGTGCTGTGAGCAATGATCTTTTCCGAGAGAAGGCGCTTAATCTCCGCTCGAATGAATTGGCGGTCCCCGAAACTGTAACGCCGACTTTTAGTAGCCACGGGCTTGCAGTCGGGGGTGAGATTAGCAAACAGTGAAGGGGGAGGGGGGTCCTGAGCATGGAGAGCCTACAGGTGGGACCTGGGGGGGGGGGGTCAGGGAAGAACTGGGGGTTGGAGACCGTGAGGGGGGGGGGAGGGGGCCGTTAAAATGCAAGGTGAGGCTGCGCAGGTGGCATTGGAAGTCCAGACCGAGGATCGCGGCGGCGCAGAGGTGAGGGAGGACCATGAATTTGAAATCCTGGAACACCGCGCCGTTCACTGAGAGGGTGATGACGCAGCAGCCCGAAACCTCGGCCGACTGGGAGTTGGAGGCCATGGAAATATGCCTGCGCGTGGGTAGTACCTTGAGGGAGCAGCGGCACAGGTTTTCCGGGTGGAGGAAGCTCTCCGTGCTGCCGCTGTCGAAGAGGCAGGTAACAGTGAAACAATTTACCTGAACCTCCATGGTGGATCTGGCGAGCTGATGCGGTCGGTCCTGGTCGAGGACGATGGATGCGATGGTGGAGCTGTTGGAGAAGGGTGCCGGATCCGGGGAGCGGCCTGCGGAAGAAGGTGGCGGCGCCCAGGAGTCATAGGCTGCTGTTGGAGGCCAGGTTGCTGTCGTTGGCTGTATCTCAGTTGTTTGCAGCATTTCGGTCGAGTGCGCAGGACCGGAAGTGACGATCGGCGGTGGACCGGAAGTGACGTAAGTCGGGGTTCCGGGCGGCGCCGGGACGGACCCGGAAGCGACGATCGGCGGCGGACCGGAAGTGACGTGCGGCGGACCGGAAGTGAAGGAAGCCGGGCCGGGGTTAATCAAAGATGGCGGCGCCCATGCGTCGCACTTGTCGAATAGCGAGCCGGGAACGGAGGATGGCGGCACCCAGGAGTAGCAGGCCGCAGTGTTGGACCCCGAGGCAGCGGTGGAGCAGCAGACGGTTGCAAAATGGCCTTTCTTGCCACAGGCTGAACAGGTAGCATCTCTAGCAGGGCAGCGTTTCCTGGGGTGTTTTGCCTGGCTACAAAAGTAACACTGGCCAGGCATTATTTTTACTGCTGGTGTGGCTGGGTGGGCCGTGACTTGCCGGCGTTGTTGCTGGGTGGGCGGCAGGGAGGTAGCGGCCACGTAGGGAACGTGGGCAGGCGCATAGGAAGTTTGGGCAGGCGTGTAGGACGCATTATTGTCATAGGCTGCCTGTTGGGCCTCTACCATAGTGACTGCCGTGTCCAGAGTCAGGGTAGTTTGTGCCAGTAGGAGTTGGCGAATTGGGACGGAAGCGATGCCGGCTACAAAGGCATCGAGCGCCAGGGCCTCAGTGTTCTGCTCAGCGGAGACTGCTGGCACGTTGCAGGTGAGCGCGAGGGAACGGAGGTCCCGAACGAACACGGATAGGGGTTCACCCGGCTGCTGGTGCCGGGAGGCGAGGCGGTGGTGGGCGTAAATAGAATTAACAGTTCTTGCATACCGGCTTTTGAGCTTCACGATGGCATCGGCGTAGGTCGTTGTTCCCGTGATGAGATCGAAAAGCCCGTAGTCGAGCCGTGAGCACAGGAGGTTGAGTCGGTCAGCGTCCGTTTTGGCGAAGGCGGAGGATGCTTCCAGGTAGGCCTCGAAACACCGGAGCCAGCAGTTGAAAAGGTGATCCGCGCGTGGAGCGTGGGGGTCGAGCGAGAGCTTGTCGGGTTTCAGAGCAACCTCCATTATAACTGTAGTGTATTAAATTGATGCACTAAGCGTCAAGAACCACAAAGATATGTGAGACTTTAACCAAGGCTTTAATACACTACATAGGAAGCTTACCCGACACAGACGACCCCAGACAAAATGGGTCAGGTCTCAGAAGCTGGGTCTTATACTTAACTCCCGGGGGAGTGGCCAAGGCGGAGCTCTCCGTGGCCAGGTCAGGTTACATACAGGTGACCGAACCTCTACAGAGCTACAGTACAATACACAGTACCATACACAGGATTACAGGGCCACGTTACACACAACTATTATATAACTATGTACAATGCTAGGGAAGTACAGTGGTGTATCACCACAGGGAGGAAGTCCCAGGATTTTGACCAGTAACAGTGAAGGAATAGCGATATCCGTCCAAATCAGGATGGTGCGTGACTTGGAGGGGACCCTCCAGGTGATGGAGTTCACATGTGTCTTCTGCCCTTGTCCTTCTAGATGGTAGAGGTTGAGGGTCTGGAAGGTGCTGCCTTCAGATCCTTGGTGAGTTTCTGCAGTGCATCTTGTCGGTGGTACACACAGCTGCCAATGTTCGTCGATGGCGGAGGGAGTGAAGGCTTGTGGATGGGGTGGCGATCAAGCGGGTTGCTCTGTCCTGGATGGTGTCGAGCATCTTGAGTGTTGCTGGAGCTGCACACATCCAGGCAAGGGGAGAGTATTCCATTACACTCCTGACTTGGGCCTTGTATATGGTGCACAGACTTTAGGGGGGTGTCAGGAGGTGAGTTACTCGATTCTTAGCCTCTGACCTGCTCTTATCGCCACAGTATTAATATGGCTAGTACAATACAGTTTCTGGTCAATGGTAACCCTCAGGCTGTTGATAGTGGGGGTTCAGCTGTGGTAATGCCATTGAATGTCAAGGGGTTAGGTTGTCTCTTGTTGGTGATGATCACTGCCTGACACTTGTGGAGCGCGAATGTTACTCGCTGTAAATAAATGCTGGTCTAGCCAATGAAATCTACATTCCTTGAATGGATAAAAATAAAGTTGTGATGGGTTGAATGGCCAGTCTGTGCTGTAAGATTCTACACTTGTACGACTACAGCTTAGTGCTGATTTTCCTGCATTTGTTCAAACACAGCTGCCACTTATACTTAAAACTAATAGGAATGGTGATCAGGCAGGGGAGTGATTTATTGGTGCAAGATTGGATTTAAACCCCCAGTTGTTAAGAAAATGTATGACTCGTGAGGATTAAGCGACTCGGAACCTTTGAATATCTATTTCCTGCACCTGGGATTCTCAATTTTAATATCGCTGAGCCATACGCCCAGAGAGCATTCAATTCATGACATCAGTTTCTAGAATTTAAATTATCCCTTCTCTACGTACCAGCTTAACCTCCCCAAAGCTACAAGCTCAGCAAATACATCTATTCTTGTGCCCTATAATTTGCTTATTAATCACTATCCGTTATAGCAACTGGATGTACACATATCTCAAAAAACCCATACATCGCACAAAATCACATCGAAATTACGGCACAGAAACAGGCCACCCTGCTCAATTGGTCCATGTCAATGTTTATTGCTCTATGCAAGCTTTTTCTTGCCCCGCTGCACAATCTCCTATTTCTTTTGCCCCTGTGTGCTTATCTTAGCTCCCCCTTCAATGCATCTGTGCTATTTTCCTCAGCTATTTCAAGGTAGAATTTCCACATTCTAATCACTCCCAGGATGAGGAAATTTCACCTGAGTTTGATATTGGCACATTCCTGGTGACTATCTCATGCTTATCACCCGTACTTTTGGTCGCTGTCACTAATGGGACCATTTTCCCGACACCCAATAAACTCATCATTTTAAAGACCTCTATTAACTCTTTACTGAAGGGAGGGTCAATGGGTCGTCATTTAAATTTCTGCTCCCTGCAGAGGTTTGCAATCTTCTGTCTCATTCGGTTGATGTTTAGAAGTTTCCCATAAGTTAAAGATTCACACCGAGTCTGTTTAGCTGGCTTTATGCCCTAATGATCTACAAAAATATGAGGTCAATAACTATTTAATTCCTAAATTATTCATAATTTACAACATAGTGACTGAACCCTTCGATCACACACTGAAACCGACAGAAATCTCCAAGCTTGAAACTGGCACAACTTTAAATAACAAAGTTTCTTTTAGAAGTCTCATTTCCATTCCCATGGCTTAACACAAGTAATGTGCCATCGCGCCAGCTCTTAGACAGACACTGGATACCTGATTGGACAATTGGACAAGGTGTTGCTACTCTGGCACTGTAGGTGAGTGAGAACATTGTGGGCGCAGTGGTTAGCACTGCTACCTCTTAGCGCCAAGGACCCGGGTTCAATTCTGATGTTGGGTGACGGGGTGGAGTTTGCATGCTCTCCCCCTGTGTGCGTGGGTTTCCTCTGGGTGCTCAGGTTTCCTCCCACAGTCCAAAGATGTGCAGGTTAGGTGGATTAGCCATGCTAAATTGCCCTTAGTGTCCAAAGGTCTGCAGGTTAGGTGGAGTTACGAGGATAGGGTAGGGGAGTGGGCCTAGGTAGGGTGATCTCGATTGAGTCGGTGCAGACTCAATGGGCTGAATGGCCTCCTTTTGCACTGTAGGGATTCTATCATCCTATGGATTCAATCCCCATTCTAGAGACTTGAACACAAAATGCAGGCTAGCATCAACAGTGTTTGATTATCCTGTGAGACTGGTAACCTATCCATGCTGATTGATTAGCTACGCCTGGCTGTTGACTCAGAGAAAAATATGCAGATACACAAAGGCTGCTGGAAGAGCTGAAACGTGGTGACTGCGGCCATTTTAAAGCCTTGTGTTAAAAAAAACACGGCAAATAAATTCTTGCACAGTTTGAAACTCGAGTCATCCCTGCATAGATCTGAAATATAAAATGTGAACCGAGATGCAAAATGGGCCCATTGGCATTGTTTTGCATTTCCATCCATTAAGCAATGCTTAGGAGCTGACTCTCAACTGCCTTCCTGAGAGAGGCAGAGACTTTGCTGTTCCATTTCCTCACTTAGCATGACTCAGGCTGGGATCCCAGATGATCAAAGCTCTAAATAACATATGTCCTTGTTTGACGTTGGCATCCTAATGCTCAACAACCCTGTGCCACCCGAATAGCTGATGCTATTTGCTACTTAGATATTTTCCGGGACAAGTTGTAAGTGCGTTCGCATAACCGTTCCTGAGTTTCGGAAGCTAGTGTGGGTTGATTGGCGAGAATCTCTCTGATCGGCTTTCTAATGTCGGATTTCAAGCCGTATTTTGTTCTCCTGATACGCAACCTTCAGCATTGCCAACTTATTTTTGATTGCAATGCTCACAAAAGTTGCCTGCTGCCTCTTTATTATAATTAGAATGTGTCTTCATTTGTAATAGAATACCTCCTACGTAACTTATCATTAACAATCTAACACAGCACTACCCAATCCAGTGGATTGGAAAATTGTCCTTTTCAATAACCTTGGCACTGGTTCATCTATTCAGTCTTTTTATAGCTGTGCCATATGGTGAATATATCAGCTGCTTTTGGTCCTCATAGTCGCCCCGTTGCTTGTTATCATTAGTGTGAACAGCACGAAGTGAGTGGCAGTGCTTACCAGCTGAGTCCCGCTTGTTAACCCTTGCACTGGCTCCACCTGTAACATCTGTTGTTGAGGATATACCTGTTCAGACATTGTAAATATGGGCAGGGGCACCGTAAGAAGTGTTGCACATTAACCCCGTCCTTCCTCTCGTCCACTGACATGGGGCAATCGACGTCAGCCTTGAAGCTTCCAGTTTGCTCTCGGCATCCCAAATCTTTGAGGAGAGAGTTCCGGATTCCATTGACCTTCAGTGTCAAAAGTGACCTGATTTAACTCCTTAATTGCCCAGTTGTAATTTTAAAATCCCCACCCATCACCCACTGCATTTCACCCCCCCCCCCCCCCCCCGCCCCTACAAATCGAATTTAAATACCCCAATTAGCTTTGCCCCTCAGCTACATAAACCCAAGGGTTGCAAGCCAAGTTTAAGCAACCTATTCTCACGTTTAACCCTTTAATCTCCTACATCATCAGGGGAATCTGCACTAAATCCTTTTCAACGTCCTTGGAATCAGCTCACAAAACCTCTTCACGTGTGTGCATTGATAATGAGTATTAGCTGGCTGTTTGACTCTAGGCAGCATCGCCGTGAAATGCCAGCTAAACTAAAGAGCTGGTAATTGACTTCAGGAAGCAAAGTACTGTTCACAGTCCTGTCAGCTTCAACGGGGCCGAGGTGAAGATGGTTAGCAGCTTCAAATTCCTAGGGGCGCACATCTCCAAAAATCTGTCCTGGTCCACCTACGTCGTCGCTACCACCAAGAAAGCACAACAGCGCCTATACTTCCTCAGGAAACGAAGGAAATTCGGCATGTCCACATTAACACTTACCAACTTTTACAGATGCAACATAGTAAGCATCCTATCAGGCTGCATCACAGCCTGGTATGGCAACTGCTCGGCCCAAGACCGCAAGAAACTTCAGAGAGTCGTGAACACCGGCCAGTCCATCACACGAACCTGCCTCCCATCCATTGACTCCATCTACACCTCGCGCTGCCTGGGGAAAACGGGCAGCATAATCAAAGACTCCTCCTACCCAGTTTACTCACTCTTCCAACTTCTTCCCTCGGGCAGGAGATACAATAGTCTGAGAACACGCACGAACAGACTCAAAAACAGCTTGTTCCCCGCTGTTACCAGACTCCTAAACGATCCTCTTATGGACTGACCTGATTAACACTACACCACTGAATGCTTCACCCGATGCCGGTGTTTATGTAGTTACATTGTGTACCTTGTGTTGCCCTATTATGTATTTTTTTCTTATTTTCTTTTCTTTCATGTAGTTAATGATCTGTTGAGCTGCTCACAGAAAAATAATTTTCACTGTACCTCGGTACACGTGACAATAAACCAATCCAATCCAATCCAGTCCAATTGCTCAGCTTCTAGATGTGCACGGAACAACACCTCAGGGCAAAATCTGAGTCTATCTCAGGTCTGATAAGTTCGCAGATGCAACCGTGCCTGGATCACTGCTACCAAAATGATCTGAAAGACACAACTTCATTTGGAATCATGGGTGTTGACACTCACAAAGAATGGAGAGCTTTGGAAACAAAAGGATGCGGTGAAGGACTTCATTATTCCGTCTTTCCCTCTTAACAAGCGGTATCTTTAGTTGCTAGAGTGAACAGGTGGTCTGCTTCTGATCCAGAGCAAGGTGTGATGTGCTGCACAAGGGCGGCTGCCTCGCCATGCCTTCTAAATGACCATCCTGCCCCCTCGCTTCCCGAGAGGCAGCCCACTATCGACTCCGCTGAACTCACATCTTGCCTCGTGTGCCGGCAGCTCACTGAATGGACTGCAGAACGTAACAATCTAACACCACCTTCTATACAATACTTAAGGGGATGAAACTAGTCTTCAGGCAAAAGCAGAAGATGTGCCTCAAAAATCCATCATTAGGGTGCATAGAAAATAAATTCAGGCACTGTGTAAAACAGGCTGACATATCGCAGGGGCCACTGTCACTGAAGATCAATTCATTTGCTTGATCCAATCCTCTTGTCTTGTCCTATCTCCCCTTCTCCCCCCTCCCTCCAGTCCTCTCCTCTCTTCTCCCTTCCTCTCTTCTCCTTCCCTCTCCCCTTCTCTTCTTTCCTTCTCTCCTCTGTCCCCCCTCCTCTCTTCCCATTTTCCCGTCTATCCATCTCTCCCCTCCTTGCCTCTCTCATCCTCTTCCTTTCCCTCCTCTCCCCTCTCCTCCTCTACCGTGCTGTCCCCTCTTCCCCTCTATCTCCCCTCCCCATGCATTTTGACGATAATCAGGCTCTATGTCAAAGGAATCGATTCAGTGACCCTTTGCGCCCGGAGTGGTTCCGGGCACAACAGGAGAATCGCACCCGAGCGCCAAATTGGGCTCCACGCCGGTCGCCAGGCCGATCGCGAGTCACCCTGCTCGCTCCACTCAGCTCATTTAAATATGCAGAAACCAGATTCGCCCAGCGGCCGGGGCTTCCCCGGCCACGCCTTGGAGACATCACTAAGGCGCCATATAGTACTGGACCACACAAAGGGCCAGGCGTAGCGACAACTCGGTGGGGAGCCTCCCGTGTAGTCGGGAACAAGGCAGGGTGGCACCCTGGTACTTCCCTGGTCACCTGGGCACCTTGGCACTGCCATACTTGCACCCTGGAAGTGACACTCAGGCGGACACTCTGGTAGCGCCACCCTGGCACTGCCCAGGTGGTACTGCTGGTGTGGCAGTGCCAGGGTGCCCAGGTGCCAGGTTGGCACTGCCAGGGATCAGGCCCGGAGGGTGCCTTGCCAAGAAGAGGGGAGGTGAGGGTAGTGTTACCGGGTGGCCTCCAAAAGGTTGGGGGCGTGAGGGAGGGTTTCAAAAAAGCGGAGGGGAGGCTGAAAGTGGGGGAGAAACCAGACAAAATGGTGCCCGGATCTGCGAGGCGCCTTTCCTGCTGGTGAGCTGAAGTGCGGCAGCAGGAAATCCCTCTAAGTGCCGCCTCGGCGAAGTGAATCTTTCCGAGGATCAAAAAACTAGCCAAGTGCCTGTAGCACAATCAATCACTCACGAGACGCGATGAGAAGGAGTCAAACGATGGCTTTATTACGCAGACTTGTTCCCCAGCAGCACAGTTACAGAATGCGGCTGCTGGGAGAACCCAGGCTCTTATACTCCGCCTTACTGGGTGGAGCCAGTAGGCGGCTGATCCAATCGGGACCCAGCGTCTATCCACCAATAGCCTCTTGGCATCACAGGGTACCGTCTTACCTCTAATACATACCACCACATTCACCCCTTGTTAAAAAAGAACCCGGCGGGGGTAGTGGGCCGTATGGTGGTAGGGGTTTACAGAGTCGGTACCTAGGATACCGCTAACACGGCAGCTATGCTCCGATATCCACTACCAGTATTATTTGCAATGCCACTTTTACTGGGCAACTAATTATTTACAGAGGCATTTCTTGCTTTGTTATACGGATTTGATGAGTCGAATGGATGCCCTGTTCATCCTCGCCGATCGTCTCAGCCCCGGTGGTGATGTAGGTGCTGGTTCGGGAACCGTTGTCTCTGGGAACGTAGCGATGCCTCTTCCTGCTCCACTACCCCTAGGTGGGGCCGGGGGAAGGAGCGATCCACCCGGGAGGGGGGCGGCAGTGGGGTGCGCCGGTGGGACGGTGGGGGTGATTGGTGTTGGGGGGGTGTGTGGCGCTCCGGAGGGGGCGGCTGTGGGGTGTACCATTGGGAGGGAGGGGGTGATTGGTGGTGGGGGGGTGTGTGGAGCTCCGGCGGGTGCCAGGTCCCGCAGGGAGACCGTGTCCTGTCGGACGTCGGGGAACGCCACGTAGGCGCATTGAGGGTTCGCGTGGAGGAGATGAACCCTATCGACCAACTGGTCCGATTTGTGCGTCAGCACATGCTTTCAGAGCAGGATGGGTCCCAGGGCTGCCAACCAGGTCGTAAGTGACTTTCCGGAGGAGGACTTCCTAGGGAAGACAAGGAGGTGTTCGCGAGGTGTTTGATTCGTTGTTGTACAGAGCAGTGACGTCATGGAGTGGAGGGCGTCCGGGAGGACTTCCTGCCAGCGGGAAACTGGGACCATAGGACCAGCAGGACGGTCTTTTGTTCCGTTCTCCCTCTCTACCTGACCGTTCCCCCGGGGGTTGTAACTAGTCATCCTGCTCCTGTTCCTGATGGCTGTCCTGACCTCTGCAATGGAGTAGGGCAGGTTGCGGGTCTTTACGAAGTGATAGAACCGAGTGACCCCCAGGTGGCAGAGGTCCTCGTGGAGGGTTCGGAGACGGTCCATTTGTGCGTTGGCACATGTGCCGCGGGATAGGACATCGGAAGGCTCGTTCAGCTTTCCGGGGCGATATAAGATCTCATAGTTATAGGTGGAGAGTTCAATCCTCCACCGCAAGATCTTGTTGTTCTTGATCTTGCCCCGCTGTGCATTATCGAACATGAAGGCAACCGACCGTTGGTCAGTGCGGAGAGTGAATCTCCTACCGGCCAGGTAATGCCTCCAATGTCGCACAGCTTCCACTATGGCCTGGGCCTCCTTTTCCACTGAGGAGTGGCGGATTTCTGAAGCGTGGAGAGTGCGTGAAGAAAAGGCCACAGGTCTGCCCGCTTGGTTGAGGATAACCGCCAGAGCTACGTCGGACGCGTCGCTCTCGACTTGGAAGGGGCGTGACTCGTCGATCGCGTGCATCGTGGCCTTTGCGATATCCGCTTTGATGCGGCTGAAAGCCTGGCGGGCCTCTGTCGACAGGGGAAAGGGAGGGGGAACTCCATGAGGGGGCACATGTCTTCAGGGTCTGGGCCTATAACTCCATTTCGCACTACGTAGCCGAGGATGGCTAGACGGTTGGTGCTAAATACGCATTTCTCGCTGTTGTATGTGAGATTCAGGGCGTTTGCGGTCTGGAGGAATTTGCGGAGGTTGGCGTCATGGTCCTGCTAGTCGTGGCCGCAGATGGTGACGTTATCGAGGTACGGAAACGTGGCCCGCAAACCGTACCGGTCAACCATTCGGTCCATCTCCCGTTGGAAGACCGAGACCCCGGTAGTGACGCCGAATGGAACCCTTAAAAACTGATAGAGCCGCCCATCTGCTTCAAAAGCAGTGTATTTGCGGTCGCTCGGGCGGACGGGGAGCTGGTGATAGGCGGACTTAAGGTCCACCGTGGAAAAGACCTTGTACTGTGCAATCCGATTGACCATGTCGGATATGCGGGGGAGAGGGTACGCATCCAGCTGCGTGTACCTATTGATGGTTTGACTATAGTCTATGACCATCCTCTGCTTCTCCCCGGTCTTTACAACTACAACCTGAGCTCTCCAGGGACTATTGCTGGCCTGGATTATGCCTTCCCTCAGCAGCCGCTGGACTTCTGACCAGATAAAGGTTCAGTCCTGGGTGCTGTACCGTCTGCTCCCTAGTGGCGATGGGTTTGCAATCCGGGGTGAGGTTCGCAAGCAGGGAAGGCGGGTCGACCTTGAGGGTCGCGAGGCGGCAGATAGTGAGTGGGGATATAGGGCCGCCGAATTTAAACGTTAAACTCTGGAGGTTGCACTGAAAATCCAACCCCAGGAGTGTGGCAGCGCAGAGGTGGGGGAGGACGTAAAGCCGTTAGTTCTTGAACTCCCTCCCCTGCACCGTGACGTTCGTGATGCAGAACCCTTTGATCTCTATAGAATGGGACCCTGCCTCCAGAAAAATGTTTTGATTACTCGGGTGGATCGGAAGGGAACCGCGTCTTACCGTATCGGGATGTATAAAACTCTCCATGCTCCCAGAGTCGATCAGGCAGGGCGTCTCGTACCCGTTTATGAATACCGTCGTTGTAGCCGTTTGTAGTGTTCGGGGCCGTGACTGGTCCAGGGTCACCGAAGCCAGTCGCAATTGCTGCATATGGGCGTTTTCTTCAGGCCCCGTGGGGCCGTCCATCCCGGGTCCTTAGCCGTCAGCCAAGATGGCGGCGTCCATGGGTCGCACACGGTCGGGGGTGGACAAGATGGCGCCGCCCATTGATCGCACGTGGCCGGAGGAGCACAAAATGGCGACGCCCATCCCACCCGCATGGAGTCCGGGACCCAAGGTGGTGGCGGCCGGTGGCCGCATATGGATCGTTAGGGGGGTTGAGGTTGGGGTCCTGGTTCTCCCCCGGAGATTGCGGCGACCCCCCGGGCCTGGCACACTGCTACAAAGTGCCCCTTTTTGCCACACCCTTTACAGAGGGCAGAGCGGGCCGGAAAGCGCAGTCGGGGGTGTTTTGCTTGCCCCCAAAAGTAGCAGCGGGGCAAACCCGGGGGATCTGGCGCTCTGGCAGCACAAGCCTGCGGGGGGTGCCGGGGGTTCGGTCACGGCGGGGGTCCATGGTGCCCAAGGGGCTGCCGCGCGGTCGGGGGCGTAGGCACGGGCGTTCTGCGATGCCACATTGAACGAGGCAGCGAGGGCCCGTGCCACCTTGAGGCCTAGTGAGTCTCTTTCCAGCAATCGCTGACGAATTTGGGACGAAAGCATCCCGAATCAGTAGCACCGTATGATCATTAGCCGGAACCGGTGGGCAGTTGCAATTTCTCCCCAGTATTAGCAGCGCACTGTAAAATTCGTCCAACGATTCCCCGGGGATTTGCCGTCTCGTCGCGAGCTGGTGGCGTGCGTAAACCTGGTTGACGGGCCGAATATAGAGTCCTCTCAGCATGGCGAGCACTGCCTGGTAATCGTCCGCGTCTTCTATGAGAGTGTAGATTTACGGCCCCACCCTGGAATGCAGGACCAGCATTTTCTGGTCTTCTGTAGGTACGCAGGTGGCCGTTCGGAGGTATCTTCAAAACACGCTAACCAGTGTTTAAATGGGGCCGCTGAATTTGCCGCGTGGGGGCTGATTCGCAGACACTCCGGAGTGATTTGGAGCTCCATGTCCTTTAAAGTCTGCGTAATAAATTGTAGCACATTCACTCACGAGACGAGATGAGAAGGAGTCAATCGATGGCTTTATTACGCAGACTTGTTCCCCAGCAGCACAGTTACAGAATGCGGCTGCTGGGAGAACCCGGGCTCTTATACTCCGCCTTACTGGGTGGAGCCAGTAGGCGGCTGATCCAATCGAGACCCGGCGTCTATCCACCAATAGTCTCTCGGCATCACAGGGTACCGTCAAATTTGCAGACGACACTAAAGTCGGTGGTGTTGTCGACAGTGCGGAAGGATGTAGCAGGTTACAGAGGGACATAGATAAGCTGCAGAGCTGGGCTGAGAGGTGGCAAATGGAGTTTAATGTAGAGAAGTGTGAGGTGATTCACTTTGGAAGGAATAACAGGAATGCGGAATATTTGGCTAATGGTAAAGTTCTTGGAAGTGTGGATGAGCAGAGGGATCTAGGTGTCCATGTACATAGATCCCTGAAAGTTGCCACCCAGGTTGATAGGGTTGTGAAGAAGGCCCATGGAGTGTTGGCCTTTATTGGTAGAGGGATTGAGTTCCGGAGTCGGGAGGTCATGTTGCAGCTGTACAGAACTCTGGTACGGCCGCATTTGGAGTATTGCGTACAGTTCTGGTCACCGCATTATAGGAAGGACGTGGAGGCTTTGGAGCGGGTGCAGAGGAGATTTACCAGGATGTTGCCTGGCATGGAGGGAAAATCTTATGAGGAAAGGCTGATGGACTTGAGGTTGTTTTCGTTAGAGAGAAGAAGGTTAAGAGGAGACTTATTAGAGGCATACAAAATGATCAGGGGGTTAGATAGGGTGGACAGTGAGAGCCTTCTCCCGCGGATGGAAATGGCTAGCACGAGGGGACATAGCCTTAAACTGAGGGGTAATAGATATAGGACAGAGGTCAGAGGTAGGTTCTTTACGCAAAGAGTGGTGAGGCCGTGGAATGCCCTACCTGCAACAACTCGCCAACATTGAGGGCATTTAAAAGTTTATTGGATAAGCATATGGATGATAATGGCATAGTGTAGGCTAGATGGCTTTTGTTTTTTGACTTCCCATGTCGTTGCAACATTGTGGGCCGAAGGGCCTGTACTGCGCTGTATCGTTCTATGTTCTATGTTCTAATACATACCACCACAGTGCTGTTGAGTGGCGGTATGTTTTACAGTGCTGGAACCGACGAAAAATATCCCAGTCAATGCACCATTCAGCAGATTTTAACTTGAGTCTGCTGAATCGCACCCTGAGACTTCAATAAAATTTGATTGTGTTTTTTTTAGAACATTCCCGTGGGAAAGTCCTGGGGTAGATGTGGGCCTTTTTTCTCATTGATATTTCTCTTGTCCTGTCCTCCCATAGGCTGTTAATTCCTGGAGAGGTACGTGACCATACAACGGCTGTTCCTAGTGCAAAATATGTGTAAGAAATGGATGAGAATATGAAGCGTACCCACCAATCTGCCGACATTACTGACTTCTTCTGAACTCTTTCATGCCTGGAAATGTCACAATTGAAAGTGTTACATTTGGAAGTGTAGCAGATGACTGGCTCACGTTTCATATTCGTAAACCAGTTACAGACAGCAATTGAAGAAATTAGGGGTCTATCATTGAGAAAATAACATCTCAGAAAGCGTACATACAAAAACAGAAGGCAGGCAATCACCTGCTACTGAACCTGGTTCTCTCCAAGGTAAAGAGCTGGGGGATTTCTTCTTTAAATGGATAGTCCGCGAGGAGAGACAGCCTGAAGGTCAGAGAGGGACAGGGATGGACAGAGGAAACAGTTCACCCACTGGCGCTTGTCCCGCCATTTAATTAGATCACGGCTGATCTGTATGCTAACTCCAAATCCCCACCCCGGGTCTGCAACCTACAACACAAATCTATCGCTGTTAAATGGAAACGCCACAAGGAGCGTTCGTTCCAGAAACAACTCGATGAAGTAATCAGCCCCAGTACCTGTGTTCATCTAACACCATGCGACATTATGCTGAGCCTTTATAGTTAGGTATTGTGCCCAATTATAAGTGCCACCACGACTAATTTAATAATCTTTATTGTCGCAAGTAGGCTTACATTAACACTGCGATGAAGTTACTGTGACAAGCCCCCAGTCGCCACACTCTGGCGCCTGTTCGGGTACACTGAGGGAGAATTCAGAATGTCTAATTCACCTAACAGCACATCTTTTGGGACTTGTGGGGGAAACCGGAGCACTCGGAGGAAACACACGCAGACACGGGGAGAACGTGCAGACTCTGCACAGTGACCCAAGCCGGGAATCGAACCTGGGACCCTGGCACTTTGAAACGACAGTGCTAACCACTGCGCTACCATGCTGTCCGCAAGGGGGTTGTTAAGGCCTTGTAGACAGTGGAGCGGAGAGCTGCTGCAATGGTATCCGGGATGAGGGGCTTCAGACTTTTCTATTCTTTCATGGGAAGTGAGCATCGTTGGCATTTACTGCCCATCCCTAATTGTTCTCGGACTGAGAGGCTCGCTCGGCCATTTCAGAGGGCAGTTGAGAGTCAACTACATCGCTGTGGGTCTGGAGTCTCATGTAGGCCAGACCGGGTAAGGACGGCAAACTTCCTTCCCCAAAAGGGCATTAGTGATGGATTTTTACGACATAGTTTCATGGTCGCCATTACTGAGGCTATCTTTAGATTTCAGATTTTCTGAATTGAATTTATATTCCAGCAGCTGCCATGTCGGGATTTGAACCCATGTCCCTAGAGAATTAGTTGGCTGGGCAGCAGGTTCGTGTTGCGGTGCGAAGCCGATAGCACGGGTTCAGTTCCCGTACTGACTGAGGTTATCCATGAAAGCCCCTCCTTCTCAACCTTGCCCCTTGCCTGAGGTACGGTGACCCTCAGAGTTACATCACCACCAGTCAGCTCTCTCTCTCTCAAAGGGCAAAACAGTCTATGGTCCTCTGGTATTGCAGTGACTTACAAATCAGGGGCGGGATTCTCTGACCCCCCCGTCGTGTCCCGAAGTCTCCGCCACCAGAGATTCGGCGGGGGCGGGAATCGCGCCGGTCGGCGGGCCCATCCCCGCTGATTCTCCGACCCGCGATGGGCCAAAGTCCCGCTGCTGGAATGCCTGTCCCGCCAGCGTGGATTAAACCACCTTTTGAATGGCGGAACAAGGCGGCGCGGCGGGCTCTGGGGTCCTGGGGGGGGGCGCAGGGCGATTTGGCCCCGGGGGGTACCCCCACGGTGGCCTGGCCCGCGATCGGGGCCCACCGATCTGCGGGCGGGCCTGTGCCGTGGGGGCACTCTTTTTCTTCCGCCTTCGCCATGGTCTTCACTATGGTGGAGGAGGAAGAGACTCCCTCCCCTGCGCATGCGCGGGGATGCCGTCAGCAGCTGCTGACGCTTCCGCGCATGCGTCGCCCGGCGAAGTCCTTTTGGCTGCGGCTGGCGTGGCGCCAAAGGCCTTTCCCGCCAGCCGGTGGAGCGGAAACCGCTCCAGCGCGGGCCTAGCCCCTCAAGGTGAGGGTTTGGCCCCTAAAGGTGCGGCCCGATGCCAGAGTGGTTCCCACCGCTCCATCACGCCGGGACTCCCCGCCCCACCGGGTAGGGGAGAATCCCACCCATCATTTCCTTTTGATAATGATTATTGAATCTGCTTCTATTGCTTTCAGAGAATGCATTCTACATCAGAACTACGGTTAAGACACCCTGGGCAAGTGTGCAGTCAATTCCAGCCTCTAATCATACCGGAGTTACAATACAAGTGAATTAACCAATAATTCTTATAAAGTCACAGAATCATAGAATACACACAGTGCAGAAGAAGGCCATTCAGCCCAATGAGTCTGCAGCATCCCTCTGAAATAACACTCCACCCAAACCCACTTCCCCATTCTATCCCAATAACCGCTTAACCTAACTTACACATCCCTGGACATGAAGGGGCAATTTTAGCACGGCCAATCCACCGAACCTGCACATCTTAGGGTAGCACATTGGTTAGCACAATTGCTTCACAGCTCCAGGGTCCCAGGTTCGATTCCCGGCTTGGGTCACTGTCTGTGCGGAGGCTGCACGTTCTCCCCGTGTGTGCGTGGGTTTCCTCCGGGTGCTCCAGTTTCCTCCCACAGTCCAAAGATGTGCAGGTTAGGTGGATTGGCCATGATAAATTGGCCTTAGTGTCCATAATTGCCCTTAGTGTTGGGTGGGGTTACTGGGTTATGGGGTTAGGATGGAGATGTGGGCCTGGGTAGGGTGCTCTTTCTAAGAGCCAGTGCAGTCTCGATGGGCCGAATGGCCTCCTTCTGCACTGTACATTCTATGATCTTTGGACTGTGGGATGAAACCAGAGCACCGAAGGAAACCCACGCAGGGGCGGGGGGAAAGTGCAAACTCCACACAGACCCAAGGCTGGAATTGAACCCGGGCCCCTGGCGTTGTGAAGCAACAGGGCTAACCATTGTACCACCCATCTAGAGGTCTTTGGCCCTTGGCTGCCCAATTATTACAGTCACCAGGTTTGTAAGTTTAAACACAATCACTGTTTATTTATAACAAGAACTATAATGAAATATGCAGCAAATGCAGTGGGTTGACTATTAATAAGTACCTAACTCTTATTTTAACTTGCCTCCCCACCTTCTAAACACACCCACAAGACAGACAAACACAGAGGGGTGGAAAAGGGAAAAAAAGTAAGTGAAAGAGACAAGAGTCTGTACTCCAGATGATGGTTCCTTGCAGGCTTTCTTCACAGTAAGCTTGTAGATCACAGTCTTTGTTTTGCAGCCTGTACTGCTCTTTCCTGCAGATTTAAATACCGTACTCACACCTTTCCTGGTGAGGCAGAGTTTTTGTTTCATCAAACCTGCTTTCAGTTCGAGGTCTGTCTTCAGGCCTCTGTAGCTCCGGGATCATGACCTCCACAGCTTTCTGAAGAGAGTTAATAAAAGCTTTCTGGAGAGAGTTAGTTACAGCTTTCTGGCGAGGATTTAGCTGGATTTTGTACCTCTTGCTGCCGAAATCGAAACTGAAACCTCCTCAGGCCTCTGAACCGTTTCAGTAGAATTAGATCTAGTCACCACCTGTTACTGGGCCGAGCACAGCCTTTTGGGCCAATTCATTGGTCACCAGCCAAATCAATCAAACCGAGTTCCAGCCCATCTCTGTCACTGATGCCGGCCAGTCCGCAACTCCAGTTTAAACCAGCACAGACTAGCACAGTGATCTCCTGCTGCTGAATTCTTCTGCTTGAATTTAAGCTTCTGGCTACCTTAAAGACACATGTCCATTAACCATCCATGGATCAAAAATGTAACGGCAAGAAAATAAAAGAAAGGGGAAATAAGGCAATAAGCAGGAAGGACCCCCTTACACTACTCACTGTTTAATCAAAATTCTCCTCCTTCCCCACCATGGAGAGACTGGAGAATCTTGGGTCCTTCACTTTAGAGTAGACAAGAGGTTTGATCGAGATTTTCAACATCATGACGATTGATAGGATGCATAGCTTCACAAGGTAAATACGTGAAGGGGAGAATTTCACACGCAACGGGGAAAGAGCAGAGAAACTGGCACTAATTGGGACGTCCTTTCAAAGAAAGGCCTCCTCCTGTGTTTTACTATTCCGTGATTCCCTGGTTCTACAATCGACGTTGACAAGGGAAATCTGCGAATAGCGAGTGCATTTCACAGGAGCACTTACAGAACTGGAAGACAAGTTGTTTTCCCAGCCATGAATCAAGTGGGCAATAATGTGGTATTGTGTCCCTGCAGCTGTGCCATTGTGAACACAAGAGAAAATAAAAGACTTGCATTTGCATAGTGCCTCTCACATCCCAAAGTGCTTTACAGCCAATGAAGCACTTCATGAAATTTAATCGCTGCGACATAGCAAAAAACGCAGCACCCAATTTGAGCACGGCAAGGTCCCATAAATGTGATAATGACTTTCAAGATATTAACAGGAAAAGACAGGGTAGATTAAAACAAGTTACTTCCACTGGTTGGAGATTCTAAAACTAGGGGATATAGTCTAAAAATTAGGGCCAGATCGTTCAGGAGAGATGTTCGGAAACACAACAAAGGGTGGTCGACGTTTGGAACTCTCTCCCACAAAGCGCAGTTGAAGCTAAATCAGTTGAGATAGGTAGATTTTTGTTGAGCAAAGGTATTAAGGGATGTGGGCCAAAGGCAGGTATATAGAGTTAGGCCACAGATCAGCCATGTTCTCATTGAATGGCGGGACAGGCTCGAGGGGCTGAATGGCCTACTCCTGTTCCTATGTTAGTGATCAGATAATCATTTTATTTGGCATGTTGGTTAAGGAATAAATATTGACCAGCACATTTCATAGAATTTACAGTGCAGAAGGAGGCCATTTGGCCCATCGAGTCTGCACCGGTCTTTACAAAGAGCACCTTGCTCAAGCCCACATATCTACCCTATCCCCGTAAACCAGTAACCCCCACTTACTCTTTATGGACACTAAGGGCAATTCATCATGGCCAATCCACCGAACCCGCACATCTTTGGACTGTGGGAGGAAACCGGAGCACCCGGAGGAAACCCACGCACACACGGAGAGAACGTGCAGACGCCGCACAGATAGTGACCCAAGCCAGGAATTGAACCTGGGACCCTGGAGCTGTGAAGCAACTGTGCTAACCACTATGCTACCGTGCCTCCCAAATTTATTTTATTTGTTCATGGGACGTGGGTGATGCAGGCTGTGCCAGCATTGATTGCTCATCCCTAATTGCCCTTGAGTGGGCAGTTAAGAGTCAACCACATTGATGTGGGTCTCGAGTTACATGGAGGCCAGATTTTCTTCCCTGAAGGACATTAGTGAACCAGATGGGTTTTTGTGGGTTTCATGGACATCACAAATTTTTAATTCCAGATTTTTATTGAATTCAAATGTCACCATCTGCAGAGCCAGGATTTGAACCTGGGACCGCAGAGTACTCTGGGTCACTAGATTACTAGTCCAGTGACAATACCACTATGCTGCCGCCTCCCCGGCATGAGGGGTAACTCCCCTGTTCTTCTTCAAAACAATGTCGTGGAATCTTTTATCTCCACCTTGAGAAGATAGACGGGGCCTCACTTTAATGTCTCATCGTGCTCAGTATCCCTTTTCGAACAAGCAAGAAAATCAGTCTCATTTGGTTCCGTATGTTGTACATCTATTTCTCTCCAGCACCGCGCCTGCAAGTTAATAAACAAAAGATGTTGCACCTCTTCAGAAACCATAATCATGTCAACATCTGTGTCTCCCCAGTGGGGTCGGGGTAACAATGATCAGTTGCTTCATAAATGCAACCATTTCATTTCATTCAGCAACGTTGACTTGGCGAGGCATGTATGGGGTGGCAGAAATGCCTTCCTTCTCTGGGTTTGGTTGACCTGGGCATGCGTGAGCTGGAATGTGCTGCCAGAAAGGGCAGTGGAAGCATATTTAATCAGAGCTTTCAAAAGGGAATTGGATAAATATTTTGAAAGGAACATTTAGAGGGGTGTGGCGAGAGCGCACAGATAGGTGTTTCAAAGGACCAGCACAGGCATAATGGGCCGAATGGACTCCTTTTGTGACCTATGATTCTACACTTGATGTCACTTAATTGCCTGATGAGGTCAAAGAATGGAGCCATAAAGCTGACAGTGTAAAAAGAGACCTTTTGGCCAGTTGAAGCCATGGGTGCTGGCTCTTTAGAAGTCCTACCCCTTTAACCCCATTCCCCATACTTTATCCCCCTAGCAACGCATCTGTTTTCCATTTCAAGGATTTATTTATATCGTTCCCAGTTCGCTCCCTACCCTGCACATCTTTTTGGGTTTGTGGGGGTGAGACCCATGTAGACACTGGGAGCATGTGCAAACTCCACATGGACAGTGACCCAGGGTTGGGATTGAACCCAGTGCTAACCACTGTGCCCCATTAGTGAGCTCAGTTGGCTGGACAGCAGGTTTATAATGCGGAGCGATGCCAACAGCACGGGTTCAGTCGCCGTACTGGATCAGGTTATCCATGAAGGTCTTCCTTCAATGGAGGTTATCCATCCAAAGTCTTCTCAAACTTGCCACTCATCTTAAGTGTGGTGACCCTTGGGTTACATCACCGCCTGTCAGCTCTCTCTCTCTCTCTGGGACTGTGACGACTTTCAAATATCACTTCCTTTGAAAATGATTGTTGAATCTGCTTCTACTGCTTTCAGGCAATGCATTGCACATCAGAACTACTCACTGCTTAATCTAAATTCTCCTCCAGCCCCGCTAATTCTTTTGCCAAATACCTTAATTCCGTGTTCTCGGATTACCGATGCTCCATTGGTGGTGATAATGGACAGAGGAGTAAAAAGAGGTAGGGTAGAGGGAGAGGTTAGGGAGAGGCAGAGGGAATGAATGACAAAGTAGGAGGCAAAGAGGAGAGGGGATGAGACAAGTGGGAGACTAAATTTACATTAGCTATGAGGAGCAGTTGAATAAACTCGGTTTGTTCTCACTGGAACGACGGAGGTTGAGGGGCGACCTGATAGAGGTCTACAAAATTATGAGGGGCATAGACAGAGTGGATAGTCAGAGGCTTTTTCCCAGGGTAGAGGGGTCAATTACTAGGGGGCATAGGTTTAAGGTGAGAGGGGCAAGGTTTAGAGGAGATGTACGAGGCAAGTTTTTTACACAGAGGGTAGTGGGTGCCTGGAACTCGCTGCTGGAGGAGGTGGTGGAAGTAGGGACGATAGTGACATTTAAGGGGCATCTTGACAAATACACGGATAGGATGGAAATAGAAGGATACGGACCCAGGAGGTGTAGAAGATTTTAGTTTAGATGGACAGCATGGTCGGCACGGGCTTGGAGGGCCGAAGGGCCTGTTCCTGTGCTGTACTTTTCTTTGTTCTTTGTTCTTTATTCTAACGAGCCTCGTAGGAAAAAGGTCATTTTGCAACAAAGACGGCCACGTGACACAAGCATGGGGTGGGGTGGGGGGGTCGATTTACTACTTAGTCATGCTGGCGATAAGCTGCACAGTGCTGGTAGAACGGGCAAAACCAACGCAAAAGGCCGAGGAATTTTAAACGTGACTGAGATATTACCCCAAACCCAGTAACGTGGGCATTTTCTTCCATCTTTCGTGCCGGTTTTGGATTCAATTAATGAGACTCAGGTCCCTTCCACGACACTCTTCACAGCCCCGAGGGGAAAATTCCAAAATTCCCTCCATTGTGCTGGTTCCGCAAGTCTCTTCAAATTGCGTTCACATTCTCAGGCCAGTTTATACAGGATTAGATACTGTTCCAGACAGGGGGAGAGGTAACCCTGAGGATGGAGGCTGAGCTTTCAAAAGATCACCAAAGTTTGGCCCCCACATACAGCAAGTCATTAGGAAAGCTCGTAAAATGTTATCATCTATTGTGAGGGGAATTGAGTACACAAGTAGGGAGGTGAAGCTTCAGTTATACAGGGCATTGGTGAGTCCACATCTGGAGTGTTATGAAGAGTGTTGGTCTCCTTATTTAAGGAAGCGGTTCAGAGAAGGTTTACTAGACTGATACCAGGAATGGGTGGGTTGTCTGATGAGAAAGTTTGGCGAAGTTAGGTTTGTATCCACTGGCTAGAGTTTAGAAGAGTAACAGGCAACTTGATCAAAACCATTACGACCCAGGCCGGGAGTGGCAGAGTAGATGTGGAGAGGATGTTCCCCTTGTGGGAGAATCTAGATCTAGTTTAAAAATAATTTAAGATGGAGATGAGGAGAAATTGCATTCCCGCAGAGGAGGTTCGCCATGGGTGGGACTGGAAGATCCCGCCAACAGGAATGGTTGGAAAATTCTGGCCTGAATGGTTGGAAAATTCTGGCCTATGTCGCTACTCAAAATCGATCATTCACCTCAGGAGATGGGTGGTAGATATTACTGCCTCTGAAGGTATAACACATTTCAATGGTTCCCCATTTGTTATAACACCAGGCTGGGGGGACAGGTTGTCTGCTGGTCCCTGGTTTTGCTGATTGTGATGTGCCCTCATAATGAGATGTATGAGGTTCCACAAGGATTGGGGGTTGAGCCTTCATCCTGTGTAACAGCTGTTGGAAATTGCCAGAATCCATAACCAACCTGTCAATCATGAGACCTGCAGCAGCCATCTCTTGGTTCATCAAAGTCTATGCCTTAAATAAGCTAAAATGTGAAGTTTGATTTAAACAGTTCATGATCTCTGTCTTAGGGATATCAGAGTAGGATATAGAGCACAGGACAGACGATTCAGTCCAACCAATCCATACCGGTTTGTACTCATCTAGTCTCCTCCAATCTTTCCTGATCTAAACATACAATTGTAACCATTTTGTCCCTTCCCCCTCATAGTCTGGTCCAGTTTCAACTCAAATGCCATTCGCTTCAACCTGTGTTTGAAAGGTCCACATTCTCGCCACTCCTTCGGTGAAGAAGTTCTTCTGAATTTCCTAAAAGATTTCTTGATGATTATCTTCAAGTGATGGCCTCTAGTATACTTTACTAAGAAAGCAATGCGTATACACCAACAAAACTATCAAATAATTAAGCATAGCTTTCAAAAGAACAAAGAAAAGTATAGCACAGGAACAGGCCCTTCGGCCCTCCAAGCCCATGCCGACCATGCTGCCCGACTAATCTACAATCTTCTACACTTCCTGGGTCCGTATCCCTCTATTCACATTCTATTCATGTATTTGTCAAGATGCCCCTTTCATTACCTCATTTTCGGCGTCCTTTATACCCTCAAAACCAGGGCAGCAAGGTGGCGCAGTAGTTAGCACTGCTGCCTCACGACGCCGAGGACCCGGGTTCAATCCCAGCTCTGGGTCACTGTCCATGTGGAGTTTACACACTCACCCCGTGTTTGCGTAGGTTTCGCCCCCACAACCCAAAAATGCGCAGGGTAGGTGGATTGGCCACGCTAAATTAACGCTTAATTGGAAAAAATGAATTGGGTACTCTAAATGTTTTTTTTTAAACCCTCAAACCCCATATTAATAATGGTCAGTTTTGGCAGTTAATCTATGGTCAGTTGTATAATAAATAACAGGAAATTACTGCGGATTCTGCATCCTGAAACAAAAATAGAAAATGCTTTTCAAAGGGTCATCCAGGCTTGAAACGTTAGATCTGTTCTCTCTCCACGGATGTGGTCAGACCCGCCGAGATTGTCCAGCCTTTTCTGTTTTTACATAATAAATAAGTTGCTGGACAGTACAGAGCTTGAATGTTGATAAAAAGAGAGATGTACTGCTGAAGAATTTTGTCTGTCTCTCAACAGGGCAAACATAACTGAATGTCAGATGTTAACCAATTTGTTTTCTTCAATGTGTTTATTAAAATCTTTTCATATTAATCAGAAAAACCCAAATGAATCAAACAGAGGTGCACAAAAGAGAGAAAAATAACAAAGCCAAAACACACACACCTAATTAACTTTGACACAAAAACTAACCTGTACCTCCTAGCCGCTGACTAGCTCCTTAAGTGGCTGGTTTAGCTCAGTGGGCTGGACACCTGGTTTATGATGTGGAACAAAGCCAGCAGCGCGCGTTCAATCCCTGAAAATTCTGAATTCTCCCTCCGTGTACCCGAACAGGCGCTGGAATGTGGTGACTAGGGGCTTTTCACAGTAACTTCATTGTAGTGTTAATGTAAGCCGACTTGTGACAATAAAAAGATTATTATTATTAAAAAAGGAAATGAATGGTTGCCACCTTAGATAGAACATCTCCACCGACCTTTGAACGTGACCTTTTCCAAATGCAGAGATGACGTGAGGTCACCCAGCCAAGCAGAGGCACTGGGCGGAGTGGGAGGACCTCCACCAAATCAGAATTTGCCTCCGGGCTATCAACGAGGCAAAGGCGCGGATGTCCACCTTCACCCCAACCTGAGCCACCGGCGAATCCAAGACCACAAATATGGCCACCCACGGACATGGATCCAAAGCTACATGGAGTATCTCCAACGTGGTGTTCAAGAAAGAAGCCCAGAAGACTAGCAACTTGGGACAGGACCAGAACATATCTGTATGGTTAGCCAGCTCCCGAGATCAGCGACCCGAGAGAAAAATCCGCTTACCCTATCTCTGGGCAGGCACATCCAATGCAAAACCTTGAATTGAATCAGACTCAGCCAAGCACATGAAGACGTGGAGAGATGTTAATCAATCGTAATAATGAAGCAGTACAGTATAAATTGCTGTGATCAGCTGACATTTGCCATTCTTGTGTTTGTCCAGATGAGTGCAATATGAAAAACTTCAGCAGCATGCCTCTCTTGAGAGCAATGATAAATAAGTTGCATAATAATACTGTATTATAAAACTGCACCAAGGTTACCTCTCTTAAAACACATTAAGGAACAGTTTTTTTCATGGAAAGAAACCAAATTTCTATTTCAATGTCCAGTTGTACTGCTTCATAGAAAATACAGTGCAGAAGGAGGCCATTCGGCCCATTGAGTCTGCACCGACCCACATTAAGCCCTCACTTCCACCCTATCCCCATAACCCAATAACCCCTCCTAACCTTTTTTGGACACTAAGGGCAATTTAGCGTGGCCAATCCACCTAACCTGCACATCTTTGGACTGTGGGAGGAAACCGGAGCACCCGGAGGAAACCCACGCAGACACGGGGAGGATGTGCAGACTCCGCACAGACAGTGACCCAAGCCAGAATCGAACCTGGGACCCTGGAGCTGTGAAGCCACAGTGCTATCCACTTGTGTGACCGTGCTGCAGCTGGACTTCTGGAATTCATGGAGGGTTTTACATGTCAGATTATGGGCGGGGTTCCCCGATTCCCCCAGTCACATGTTTCTCGGCGGTGCTCCCTTCGCTGTCAGCGGGATTCTCTCTTCCCACCGCTTGTCAATGGGATTTCCCACGGGGGTGCGCTGTCAGCAGAAAAAGAGAATCCCGATGGCCGGAGAATTCCAACCATTTTAATTTTATCGTAAACCTTTTTTCAACAACTTTTCCACCATTTCCCGAAGTACAAACTTTGCCCCAGGATCTTGAAAAAGTAAGTAGACAATCCAAAATAAGTAGGCAATTAAATATAGGCCAACTAATGGAGCCTCAGACAGGGCAGTGCTCCAGTGATACTGCACTGGAGTGCCTATCTGGATTATGTTCTCAAGTCAACCTGAATTCATTACCTTTATTGACCTTTATCCGAGGGTCCACTAATTTAACCAATCAGGGAGGAAGCTGGGGATGGGAGGAAGACTTGACCAGAGCACCATGGGAGGGGAAGGGCGGGGAGAGGGGGGGCATAGCGCCTCCATTGGAAGGGCCCTCAGATTGGGGATGCCCTCTCTTCATGGGCCAGAGACCTCCAGCACTCCTGCCGCCACCTAGTGTACCCCCCAACAGGGAAATGTCCCCCTTTTATGACTCACCCAGGACCTCATGACCCTCCTGAGGAGCTCTTAGGTTCTTGGGGCTTAGTCTCAAGCGTGGCACTGCAGTCCCTCTTCCGGCCACTGCAGCGCTGTGCTCGATGGACTGGAGAGCTGTCGTCAACCACATTGCGGTGGATCTGGAGTCGCATGTAGGTCAGACCAGCTAAAGTGGACAGATTTCCTTCCCGAAAGAACATTACTGAACCAGTTGTTTTTTTACGGCCATCGGCAATGGTTTCACAGTCATCATTAGACTTCTGATTCCAGAATTTTGTTTATTGAATTAGAATTTCACTATCTGCTGTGGGAGGGATTCAAACCCAGGTCCGCAGAGCATTACCCTGGGTCTCTCGGTGACTCATCCAGCAATAATAACACAACAGCACTCCCTCCCCGCCTGCTGCCAATCAACGCTCATTAGAGCGAGAAATGGCTGCAGGCCTGTTGGAGTGAACAGGGGTAGGTGGGTTCCCCACCAACTCTCCAGATGATGGACGCTGAACACTCACAAACTTTAAAATTCACCCAAGCCATTTGTGTTGCTGTTGCTGAAACATAGGGCTAAACAATTCGAGCAAGTTTTAAGTCCAGCTGGCAGACCCAAATAATGGGACCCCCTCGCCCCAGCACCAGTGAAGGCAGAACCCCCGGCCCGGTGGAATTTCACCGGCAACAGCCAATTCACTTTGTCCTGGAGCAGAACACAGCAGACACAGCTCTGCTGCTGATGTCCCCAAGCTCTCTATCCATGTACATCTGTTCACCTGTGCCCGTTCTTAATAAATGAACCCACAACATGTTTACACAATCGCTTCTGAGCAGTTGGTGCCTTTATATGATTATAACAGACGGGACAGGATAGCTGTCCACTCAGAATGCTGGCACTCCCACAACATCGCTATTGGAGGTGGCCCGCCACTGTTGAAGCTGCAGGGTGAATGGGAGGGCGCCTCCATGGTAAAGTGCCTCGAAGTAAAGGCGAGTTTTTATGTAGGCGGGAAGCAGGCAGGTCCCAGCGATTGAAGGGGGTTGGGGGGGAGGTTGCGGGGGTGGTGGGAGGGGGGGGGGGAGTGGGTGGTGGTTGTGGAACTTCCATTGGCAAGGCAGTAGCTTCTGGCTCTGGCACCACTTGGGTCCCCAGCATGGAGCCGCTACAATGGAGCCCCAACCAGTGCCCACTTGAACATGCCGGGAGAGCGCCAGGGGTTACACGGCAGTCTTCCTGCACTGCATGTCGGGGAAATTCTAGCACTGGCGGGAATAGGCCCTTAATTGGGCACCTAATTACCAGAATTGGCTGTCTGGTTGGCTCATGAGGCACCCCCACAGCAACCCCCCGCACCCCCCCCCCCCCCCCCCACCCTCCCCCTGCACCCCCCACTGGCGTTAAGCTGTGGTGGCAAGAAGGCTTCATACGGCTGGTAGAATTCAGCCCAATTTTTATTGTTAAGCTGTGGATTCACTCTAATTTAATTGCAGCAATTGATATTATCACCCCAGCAGAAGATGACTAATTAACTCATTAAAATTCAGCTCAATAATGACGTTCTCTAAAAGTTAAAATAGCCAGTCTTATTTTAAAGTCCAGATACATTTGGTTTATATTCACTGGCTTGACTTTAAAATATTTTCCCTTGTTTTCAGACCTCTCCATGACCTTGTCCGTCTCCCCCCTCACCCCCCCCCCGCCCCCCCCCCCCCGCCCCCCCCCCCCCCCCCCCGCCCCCCTCACCCCCCACCACTACCACCACCACTATCCCCACCAACCTCCAAACCGTGCAATCTCCTCCAGCCCAACAGCCCTCCAAGTTATCTTCCCAGGTCTGGAATTCTGACCTCTGGTGCATTCCCGCTTTTAACCACTGCACCACTGGCGGATCTGCCATCAGTTATCTCCGCCCTCAGCTCTAGTATTCCGGCCCTAAACCCCGCCAATCTCTCCTCCCTTGCGATGCTCCTTAAAACCACCTCCCTGACCCACTCCAATATCTCCTTATGTAGCTCGGTGTCAAATCTCACTTGCTAATGCTCCCGGGAAGAACCTCAGGCTATCCTATGATGCTAACGGTGCTATACATGCGCGGAAAGTTGTTGTTGTTTGTAGTGTATAGGTAATAATAGTAATAATCTTTATTAGTGTCACAAGTAGGCTGACATTAACACTGTAATGAAGTTAGTCTGAAAATCCCCTAGTCGCCACACGCCAGCGCCTGTTCGGGTACACAGAGGCAGAATACAAGAATGGCCAATTCACCTAACAGCACGTCTTTCGGGGCTGGTGGGAGGAAACAGGAGCACCCGGAGGAAACCCACGCAGACACAGAAAGAACGTGCAGACTCTGCACAGACAGTGACCCAAGCCAGGAATCGAACCTGGGACCCCGACGCTGTGAAGCAACGGTGCTAACCACTGTGCTACTGTATAAAGTCGCCATAGTCCCAGCTGCTTTCCCCTATGAGGGGGAGAGCTGACTGGTGGTGGTTTAACCCGAGGTCCGCCACACCTCAGGTGAGGGGTGAGGTTGAGGAGGCGGGGCCTTCATGAATAACCTCAGCCAGTACGGGAATTGAACCCCCCCTGCTGGCCTCGCACTGCATCATGAGCCAGTTGGCTAGCCAAATGGTTTGTACTATAACTTCTTAACCATACCCTGTTTTCTTGCTGCATATAAAAATGTTAGGATGTACAGAGCTATGATGCACCCACAGAGGAGCTTTTCAGGATGTGGGCCCTGAATTGTCCTGAGGAGTTTTGCCAGTGTCACTCTGGGAATTTAGAAATTATTGCAATCTCTATGGAAACATGACCATAACCTTTACAAGCTAGCTGCAGTGATTTGAGGGTTTGTGTCAGATATTATATTAAGGCAGATTGCACTTCATGTAATGATTTTTATATTTGCCTGGCACAAGATGAACCATCCTATAAATATATGATAGTAAATTTCAGACCATAAGTGCATCACATGGGTTATCTCACAGCAGTATCTCATCAAAACAACAATTGCTGCATGGAATCTCAATGCAGGAATACTGAAGAGCTGTATCTATTCAATGAGATTCAACGATGCAAAATAAATAACTAACTTTCCCAAGTGTCTTCCCTTCTCATGCATAACAACGAAAAAGACTTGCATTGACATAGCACCTTTCACAACCACCAGACCTCTCAAAGCGATTTGAAGTCAATGAATTACTTTCTGAAGTGTGAGACAGTTGTCATGGTGAAAAAGCAGAGACTCCCGCAGGTACCAATGTGGTGATAATCACACTGTTTGTTTTGGTGAGGTTAGTTGATGGTTGGTATTGGCCAGGACATCAAAGAGAAGATCCCTGCTCTTCCTTGGATAGTTCCATGGGATCTTTTTCTACAGCTTAACAGATCATCTGAAGGTCAACATCTCCAACAGAGCAGCCCTCGCTCAGTACAGCCCAGCTGATGAAAGGCTTGGCTTCGAGCCACTTTACCACGGAGGCACCCTCTCATACACCCTGCATCCGAGCATCAGTGTATATTCTGGGCTCAAGTCCCTGGATTGAGGCTTGAATTCGCCACCTCAAAGCCAAGACCACTAGCCGCTGATTTACACTGGGGTCAACAAAGTGCCTTATACAAGTAGCTAATCTTCATGCGGAAACATAAATCATGGTGCCTGCAGGTTAGGTGGGTTGGCCATGCTAAATTGCCCCTTAGTGTCCACTTAGTGCAAATTAACTGGGGTTACGGGGTAGGGCAGGACAGTGCGCCTAGGTGGGGTGCTCTTTCAGAGGGTGGGTCTAGACTCGGTGGGCCAAATGGCCTCCTTCTACCTTGTAGTGTTTCAATGGATTCTACTTCAACATGGGGCCATCACAGCCATGATCAATTTCTGTCTCTGTCCGAATGAGTTGCAAAAACATGCATTTTGTATAGCGCCTTTCACAACCTCAGGGTGCTCAAGTGTTTTATGTCCAACGAAGTACTTCTGAAAGGTAAACGGCAAACCCCTAAAAGTGGTAGCGACCAGACCTCTTGGCAAAATGGTTCAGGCTCCCACCAGGACCTGTTGGCCATAGGATGTCCATTATAACAGTGCCAAAGAGAGTTGATTATCAACTCTCTGCAGTACCTTGCCAAGCACAACCATAGACCAATCGCAGAAGTCTATGGTCAGCAACACCCTTTCGGGGCATGGTACCCGAAGTGAGAGAGTCACTGTTGTTATGATTGAAACACAGAACCAGCTGTCACACACAGCAGCGTGATAATGATTGGATTACCTACTTTCTGTGAAGTTGATTAAGGATTGAATATTAGCGAGTGAATGCAGGGTACTGCAGATTGGGTGACCGCCTTGTAATCGCATGAAGGTGTCTGAAATATTTTTCAGTACAAATCATCCGAACATTTTTTAAAAGGTTCTTGCTTTGCAATCATTATCAATTATTCGCTATTCTATGTGCAAACCTTCTTAACCTCTCAATGAGCTTGCAACCTTGCAATTAATCCTTGTGAGCCTGCTAATTATGGGTTTAAGTCCCACTCCAAGGTTTCATCACGTAACCATAGAATCTTATAACACACAATGAAGGCCTTTCAACCCATTGTACCTCCGATGGCTCTCTGAAGAGCTATCCACTTAGGAGTCCTTCTGTGGTAGCGTGGCCCTTAAGGGGCTGGGCTTGACTGACCACATGACCAGCTTGGGGCCTGTCGCATGGGAATGCACGAACACGGCCATTAGGGAGTTTGCACGGGGCCCTGGGAGCAGGACCCCGGGCAGAGTGGGCCGCGGAGCTAGGACATGACTGGATCTATCATACCATGTTCTGCGCCTCTATTAACACCAGCCTTTCATCACTACCCCCGTTGTTACCGCCGAAAGCCTCCAGTGTGTTTCTCGAGCCACCGCATTGGCGTCGAGGCAAAAGCTTCGATCGCAGCCTGCAGTACTTCCTGCATTGAGGGGGATGGGGGAGGGGGGAAGGAGCACTTGAAAAGGGAAAGAAGGATCATGCAGTATTGGGAACCATTAAAACATAAGTGAAAATGTCTACCATCAGTAAACTAGACCCGTTTGACCAAGGGCCTGTAGATTGGAGTCAGTACATTGAATGGCTCCACCATTTCTTTACCATGAATGGAATCACAGGGGAGGACAAGCAGAAAGTGACAATTTTGATAGATTGTGGGCCCCAAACGTATAATCTAATGAGGAACATCACGTCCCAGGCTGCACCCGTGATCAGGCAGTTAAGTTGGTCAAAGAACAGTTTAACCCAAGGCCCCGATTATCCTCCAACATTATAAATTTAACTCCACGGTTGGAGACCACAAAGAGTCCATCTCAGCTTTTGTCGCCAGCTATTAATATTAATGTTTATTATTATTGTCACAAGTAGGCTTACATTAACACAGCAATGAAGTTACTGTGAAAAGCCCCATGTCGCCACATTCCTGCGCCTGTTCGGGCACACTGCGGGAGAATTCAGAGTGTCCAAATTACCTAACAGCACGTCTTTCGGGACTTGTGGGAGGAAACCGGAGCATCCGGAGGAAGCCCACACAGACACGGGGAGAACGTGCAGACTCTGCACAGACAGTGACCCCAGCCTGGAATCGAACCTGGGACCCTGGCGCTGTGAAGCGACAGTGCTAACCACTGTGCCACCGTGCCACTGAGCTCGCTGAACACTATGAGTCCGGGACCACGCTCAGTGATATGTTGCAAGACCAACTGGTTTGAGGGATGCATAACCTCAATATCCAGAATAGACTCTTGGCTGAAACCATCGTAATGTTGGAAAAAGCGACTTGAGATAGCTCAGGTGATGGAGTGCGCCGAAAAAGGCATCGCCGTGCTCCAAAGCATGGCTAAATGGCAGGTCAATCAAGTATGGGGCGCTACAGCAAGGCAGGATCAACAGGCATAGCAGAGAACCAGACACGATCTTTGGGATTAGACTGGAGTCAAAGGACCAGGCTTCGACCCAAGTCAAAGTTGGACTTGTATCATTGTGGGGGGGGGGGGGGAAGACCTTCGATATAACCATGATGGAACTCAACCTTTAAGTTTGAACAGTCCCACAGCCAAGCTTTGCACTTACACTGGGGAAACCTTGACAATTCTTGGAACCACCAGCACACCAGTGGCTTATAAAAAGCAAGAGGTCAACTGCCCCTGGTTATGGTGGAAGGACACAGGCCCAGCCTCATGGGAGGAGACTGATCACAGCAGATCAAACTTAATTGGCTGGAAGCTTTTTACATTTCCAACGCTGTACTTCAAGATGTGCTGAGTAGGTATGAGGACGTTTTTCACAGCGAACTAGGTCGGATCAAAGGAGTCAAAACCAAAATCTGTGTCAATCGGATTCAATGCCCAACTTCTGTCGAGCCAGACCGGAGACCTATGCCCTGCATCAGAAGGTTGAAGGTGAGGTTAAGAGATTAGAAGAACTGGCCGTAACCAGACCGGGTCAGTTCTCAGAGTGGTCAGCGCCCATGATCCCCGTTCTCAAGCCAGATCATTCCATAAGCATCTGTGGGGACGACAACCCACCCAGAAATCAGGCTGCCCTGGTGCATTGGTACCTTAATCCTCAGATCAAGGACCTCTACACCAAGTTGGCGAAAGACTCACCTACTCTAAATTAGATCTCATCCATGCATACATTCAATTCGAATTGGACGAGGAATCCCGGAGGTTTGCCACAATAAACACCCACAAGGGCATTTTTCAATCCACAAGACTGCCATTCGGCATCGTCCAATGGCATTGTTCCGTGGACTTCGTTTGTGAACTTTTCCCCTTGGCCTTCATGTCACATGGGAGTCTTCCCACTTCTGGCACTTCCTCGTGAGCGGAATGTTGTCCATCCCCCGATTGTGCCGCCTCTTTGACTTAAAGGCCGTGCCACCATCAGCGGAAAAGGGGACTCACCCTTCGATGTTCCAGCTTCACCGCTCCAGAGAAATCCTGGCCGGAATTCTCCGGCCTTTGGGATTCTCTGTTCCCGTCGGCAGCACACCACCACCCGCGGGTTCCCCAGCGGCTTGGGGCGACTTCAATGGGAAATTCCATTGACAAGCGACGGGGATATAGATTCCCGCCACCAGCGAATGGCGTGCCGACGGGAAACACTCGGCTGGGGGACCGGAGAATCGAGTACCTTTTCTGGAATTACAAGGAGGTCAGTGGTTGGATAGGGAGGAGGAGAAGGGGAAAGATGGGGGGAGCGGGATGGGGGGGGGGTGGGGGGAACAACTTGAAGAGGAATTGGTAGAAACTTGCCGCAAAGCCGAACAGGGTCATTGTTTGCACTGAGGGACTGACCTACCTCCGCAAAAGGAAAGAAGAACAACAATGGTTGATGGATAAGACAAAGTGTCCTGCCTTTAGCTCTCTTTCTGTTCGGACTGCAGACGTGCTCTGGGAGTTGGTCCGACAAAACCCAATCTAATATTAATATCGGGTCAGAGGCCCCCTGCGCGTATTCTAGATTTTTAATGACTGTCTGGGCTGCTTAATTGATTGGACAGATTGACAAGCCAGGCTCTCATTACACAGCAGCATTTGGGTTCACCCAGTTCCTGCCCGATTGTAGCCCTGCGCTGTGTATTGTTTACACTCGTACTGTGTTTGAAAAAGAAGGAACGAGGTCAAAGGAATGTCCTCCCTCCACGAAAGTAACCCGATGCTGTTGTTAGGCCAAGAGACCCATCGCAGTAAAGCCAAGGGATTTAGCACATTCCATCTGTTAACGGCAACTTGAGAGGGGTTTGCGACTGAGATGCATTTTATTTCCTGCGATGAGGAAAGATAAGCATCGAAGTGGCACCATTCACAATCTCGGAATGTCCCAAAGCATTTTACAGCCAATCAAATACTTTCTTAAAAGTGCAGTAGGAAGCACAGAAGCCAATTTGTGCATAGCAAGGTCCCGCTGACAGAACTGTCAGCTCATCTGTTTTAGTGATGTTGATTGAGGGAAATGTTTTTTGTCAGGCCAGTGGGGATAATTCCCCTGCTTATCGCCAAAAAATATCATGTGATCTTTTGTACCCGCCAGAGAGGACAGATAGCATCTGGGTTAAACATCTTGTCCAAAGGCACCTCCTACATTGCAGCACTATAGCAGTGGTGGAAACGTAGGGCCTGGGGGTCTATCTGGGTTCTGGGTGTGGCCCAGGAGACATTTTGCTGCCACATTCCGCTGATTTCAGTCTGCGTGTTTTTTTTCCCCTACCAGTGTGATTGAAGTGACTCACGTGCAAAGCAAGGGCAAAGTGAGGCAAGAGCTGATTGGTCACAACATTGATCGTGAGGGGCGGCACGTGGCACGGCGGTTAGCACTGCTGCCTCACGGCGCCGAGGACCCGGGTTCGATCCTGGCCCCGGCTCACTGTCTGTGTGGAGTTTGCACCTTCTCCCCGTGTCTGCATGGGTCTCACCCCAACCACCCAAAGATGTGCAGGGTAGGTGAATTGGCCACACTGAAATGCACCCAATTAGAATTTTTTTTTTAAACATGAGAGCCATGCACTCCCTCTATGTCCAAGGAGTAAATATTAAAGTTGATGATAGTTCTATTAATATATGAATAAGCATTTTCTACAACTCATTGTGAAATATTTGGCATGTATTAAATGTATTTAGTCTGATCCATGTGGTCATGGTTAGTGATCCATCCCAATTTCAATCTTGCGTCTCACTGAGATAACGGAGAACCACTCATGCGGCCCACTCACTGGCCCATCGCTAGTTAAGGGTGTCAGCCTCGAATCCTTTGGAATGAAATTTGAAACCATGGGCGGGATTCTCCGACCCCCCGCCGGGTCGGAGAATCGCCGGGGGCTGGCGTGAATCCCGCACCCGCCGGTTGCCGAATTCTCCGGCACCAGATATTCGGCGGGGGTGAAAATCGCGCCACGCCAGTTGGCGCCCCCCCCCCCCCCCCCCCCCCCCCCCCCCGGGCGATTCTCTGGCCTGTGATGGGCCGAAGTCCCGCTGCTGGAATGCCTGTCCCGCCGGCGAGAATCAAACCACCTCTCTTACCGGCGGGACAAGGCGGCGCAGGCGGGCTCCGGGGTCCTGAGGGGGGCACAGGGCGATCTGGCCCCGGGGGGTGCCCTCACGGTGGCCTGGCCCGCGATCGGGGCCCACCGGTCCGCGGGTGGGCCTATGCCGTGGGGGCACCCTTTTCCTTCCGCCTTCGCCATGGTCTCCACAATGGCGGAGGCGGAAGAGACTCCCTCCACTGCGCATGCGCGGGGATGCCATGAGTGGCCGCTGGCGCTCCCGCGCATGCGCCGCACGGCAAAGTCATTTCCGCGCCAGCTGCTGGGGCGGAAATCAGTCCGGCCCGGGCCTAGCCCCTCAAGGTGGGGGCTCGGCCCCTCAAGATGCGGAGAATTCCGCACCTTTGGGGCGGCGCGATGCCGGACTGATTCGCGCCGCTTTTGGCGCCGGTCGGCAGACATCGCGCCGATTGCGGAGAATCCCGCCCCATATTCTTGCAAATCTAGAAACTACTGTGTCCAGATCTGACACCACCTGTCCCATTCAGCAAATAGGACTGACTGACTTGTTTGTTTTGAACTTAAAGTCCCTGTTGGGGCGAAGACCGGAATGGATGAGGAAGAGGTCTATGGTTCAGAGTTCAGCCAGATATAATGAGGGTATTTGGCAAGTGCAATAGAGATAATTTGACATTGAACCCACTGCCACATTACACTGGCATGAATGTTAAATCTGTGACACCTTCAATCAAACCCTGACTGGGCTGGGATTTACACAGGCTTTCACATTGAGGCCTGATATAGGGCATTTCCTACATCAAACCTCACCCTTTTCTGCTAAGCTCTGAAATTTAGTGTCAATCTTCACTTCCATATCTGAGACATTGGAGCATATTGCTCTAATCCCAAATCAATGGATCCAGTGTAGTGAAGCCTGGAGAAACCTAAGTGAAACAAAGCTCACAAGGTTGATTATAAACCTCTCTGTGTCTTCTGTTAACTGATTCCCTTGCCAATCGTAGCTCAGTCTCCCCTCCCCCACCCAATTTTCAGTATTCCAGATATACTTCAGCTGGAGGAACTGGGCAGGTGTAGTATGGATTAAGGCCCTGTGTCAATGACACTCTTTCTGAGCAACCTCTGCTCTCTACCTTGCGCTCTCTTACACTCCCGGCAAAAAATGTTTCAAATATATATACTTAAGTGCCCAGAAAGTGGGCTACAGTTATAGAGTAATAGATGTTAACAGCATGGAAACAGGCTTTCGGCCCAGCTTGTCCATGCTGCCCAGTTTCTATCACTAATCTATCCTCTGCGACTCTATCTTCAAGGAGCTTGTGGTGAATGTATAATTACCGATAATTCACCAGTGCACTGTGTTATGTTAACCCTGTGGGCTCTATCTATGGGCCATTGTGTGGCTTCACCCACAGGGGGATACGTTGGGGCATGTACGGGCTCCGCCCATGGCTCCACCCCCTTTACTGGAAGTATAAGAGCTGCTGACCTGCGGGGCCGCCTTCAGTGTTGTACCAGTCACAGGCAGGCTCAGTTCTAAGCTGATTAAAACCACGGTTTAATTCTTCACGTGTCTTCGAGTGAATTGATGGTCGCATCAATTTAATCAGCTTAAAATACTACTATGGAATCAGCCCTCAAACCTCTCAGACTGGAACTCGATCCACAGGCCGCGGAGGCGAAAGAAGTTTTTTCACATTGGCTTTGATGCTTCAGGGCCTATCTCTCCGCGTCGTCTACGCCATCCATCAGTGACGAACAGAAGCTGAGCCTCCTCCACGCACGGGTGAGCCATCGCATTTCTGTCCAGCTCGACGAAGCCGCTTCCTATACAGAGGCCCTCGCACTACTCGAACTCCTCTATGTGCGACCTGTGAACGAGGTATACGCACGACCCGTCTTCACCACTCACCGCCAGCGCCCCGGGGAGTCACTAGATGATTACCTAAGCGACCAAAAAAGCCCTCGCGCGCAACTGTAACTACCAGGCCGTTACAGCCACTCAGCACATGGAGCTCGCCGTCCAAGACGTTTAGGTAGCGGGGGTCTGATCGAACTATGAGACAGCGCCTGCTCGAAAAAGGGGCCCAGGACATGGACGACAAAGTAAAACTGGCTACCTCTCTGGAGGCCGCTTTTCAGAGCCCTACTGCGTTCCCGGCCGATCGCACGACCCCCTCGTGGGCCCCCGACCCGAGACTACCCCAGGCCTGTGCCGCGCGGCCGCCCGCCGATCATGAGGGGCTACCCTGATACTTTTGCGGCCAGTCCCAACACTCCCGACTGCACTGCCCGGCCCGCAACGCGAACTGCAGCCCCTGCGGGTGAAAAGGACACTTCACCAAGGTCTGCCTGGCCAGGTCTCTGAACTCAAACTCACAGACCCGATCCACAGACTCACAGGCCTGCAGACCCCACAAAGAGGTGGCAGCGTGTCTGCCGACTCCGCCTCCACATAACATGTGCGACTCATGGGGGCCGCCATCTTGGCGATCCTCCCCCACGCGGCCAGCCACGTGCGATCCATGGGGGCTGCCATCTTCCTCACCGCCCGCCACGCTCGACCAACGGGGGCCGCCATCTGCTACGCCGCTCGACGCGTACGACCTACACGGACAGCCATCGCCGGGCTGACCCAGCACCTCCAATCACGCCGCCGGCTACCCACACCTCAGCGTGGTCACCCTGGACCAGTCGTGACTTAAGCACCTCCAGAGCTCCATGATGGCCGTCCGGGTAAACGGGTACGAGACACCTTGCCTTTTCGACTCCGGAACCACAGAGAGCTTCGTTCACCCGGACATGGTCAGACGCTGCTCGCTCCCAATATTCCCGACGCAACAAACCATATCCCTCACCTCTGGGTCACACTCGATGCAAATCCAAGGGTGCACTACTGCAACCCTAGCGATACAGGGCGCTGAGTATGCTAATTTTAAACTATATGTGCTCCCAGACCTCTGCGCTCCTCTCCATTTGGGACTCGACTTCCAGTGCAACCTCAGGAGCCTAACTCTGAAGTTCGGGGGGCCCCTGCCCCCGCTCACCATATGCAGCCTCGCGACCCTAAAAATCGCCCCCACCCCCCTTCACAAACCTCACCGCCGATTGCAAACCAGTCGCCACCAGAAGCAGGCGGTATAGTATGCAGGACAGGACGTTCATTAGGTCCGAGGTCCAGAGACTCTTGCGGGAGGGGGTCATAGAGGCCAGCAATAGCCCCTGGGGAGCTCGGGTGGTGGTCGTCAAGACCGGGGGAAAGTTCCGGATGGTGGTTGATTACAGCCAGACCATCAACCGGTTTACGCAACTCGATGCGTACCCCCTTCCCTGGATTGCAGACATGGTAAATCAGATCGCGCACTACCGCGTGTTCTCCATGGGTGGATCTGAAGTGTGCATACCACCAGCTCCCAATCCGCCCCGAGGACCGCCACTACACGGTGTTTGAGGCAGACGGCCGCCTTTTCCATTTCCTCCAAAGGGTCCCCTTTGGCGTCACGAACGGGGTTTCGGTGTTCCTACGAGCGATGGACCGAATGGTGGACCAGTACGGGCTGTGGGCCACGTTTCTGTACTTGGACAATGTCACCATCTGCGGCCATGATCAGCAGGACCACGACGCCAACCTCCACCGATTTCTCCAAACCGCCCAAAAGCTCAACCTCACCTACAACAAGGAGAAATGCGTTTTCCGCACAACCAGGCTAGCCATCCTCGGCTACGTTGTGGAAAACGGGGTCCTAGGGCCCGACCCTGACCGTATGCACCCCCTCCTCCAATTCCCTCTCCCTCACTGTCCCAAGGCCTTGAAGATGTGCCTTGGATTTTTCTCCTATTACGCCCAGTGGGTCCCCCAGTATGCGGACAAAGCCCGCCCACTATTTAAGGCCACACTCTTTCCACTGGCAGCCGAGGCCCGCCAGGCCTTTAACTGCATCAAGGCGGACATCGTCAAAGCTGCGATGCGCGCGGTGGACGAGTCCGTCCCCTTCCAGGTGGAGAGCGACGCCTCAGAGGTCGCTCTCGCCGCCACTCTCAACCGAGCAGGCAGACCGGTAGCGTTTTTTTCACGCACCCTCACCACCTCCGAAATTCAACACTCCTCGGTTGAAAAAGAAGCCCAAGTCATCGTGGAAGCCGTGCGGCACTGGAGGCACTACCTCGCTGGTAGGAGGTTCACCCTCGCCACCTACCAACGATCGGTTGCCTTCATGTTTGACAATACGCAGCGGCGCAAAATCAAGAATGGTGAGATCTTGAGGTGGAGAATCAAACTCTGCACCTCTAACTACTATATAGTATATCGTCCTGGGAAGCTCAACGAGCCCCCAGATGCCCTGTCCCGCGGCACATGCGCCAGCGCACAAGATGACTGACTACGGGCTATCCACGATGACCTCTGCCACCCGGGGTTCACCTGGCTCGCCCATTACATCAAGGCCTGCAACCTGCCCTACTTCACCGAGAAGGTCAGAGCTATAACCAGAGACTGCCAAATCTGTGCGGAGTGTAAACCGCATTTCTATCGACCGGATAAGGCCCATCTGGTAAAGGCATCCCGGCCCTTTGAACGCCTCAGTATCGATTTCAAAGGGCCCCTCCCTTCCAATAACCGCAACACGTACTTCCTTAACATCATAGATGAGTTCTCCCGCTTCCCGTTTGCCATCCCGTGCCCCGATATGACCACCCCCACTGTCATTAAAGCCCTGCATAGTGTCTTCACCCTGTTTGGTTTCCCCAGTTATGTCCACAGTGACCGGGGCTCGTCGTTCATGAGCGATGAACTGCGTCAGTACCTGCTCAGTAAGGGCATCGCCTCGAGCATGACTACCAGTTATAACCCCAGGGGAAACGGGTAGGTGGAGAGGGAGAACGCGACGGTCTGGAAGACCGTCCTACTGACCCTGCGGTCCAGGAATCTCCCAGTTTCTCACTGGCAGGAGGTCCTCCCCAATGCGCTCCACTCTATTAGGTCCCTCCTTTGCACGGCCACAAACCAGACTCCTCATGACCGTTTGTTTGTTTTCCCTAGCGGAACTACCTCAGGGGCCTCGCTTCCGCCCTGGCTGATGACACCGGATCCAGTCCTCCTCCGAAAACATGTTCGGAGCCATAAGACCGACCCCCTGGTAGAGAGGGTCCAGCTCCTGCACTCCAACCTACACTATGCGTACGTCGAACACCCCAATGGCCGGCAAGATACCGTCTCCCTCCGGGACCTGGCACCCGCAGGCTCCAACACCACTCCCACTACTGCATCCCCCACACTATGTCCCGTCCAACCTCCCATGTTCAGCGCCCCCACCCCTATATGGCTCCGGTGCTCCCTCCCACCCGCCGCACCGGTCCACAGGAATGAAGCTCCGGAAGAGCCGCTCCCGGAGTCCACGCCTGTGCCTGCTCCGGACCGACTTCCACAGCCACCCGAAGGGGCTGCAACACCAGTGTTTTGGCGGTCGCAACGTACGATCCGGGCACCGGATCGACTGAATCTATGAGCCCGTCAGCCCCGCCGGACTTCATTTTTTAATCAGGGGGTGAATGTGGTGAATGTATAATTACTGATAATTCACCAGTGCACTGTGTTATGTTATTAACCCTGTGGGCTCTACCTATGGGCCATTGTGTGGCTTCACCCACAGGGGATATGTTGGGGCATGTACGGGCTCCGCCCATGGCTCCACCCCCTTTACAGGAAATATAAGAGCTGCTGACCTGCGGGGCCGCCTTCAGTGTTGTACCAGTCACAGGCAGGCTCAGTTCTAAGCTGCTTAAAACCACGGTTTACTTCTCCACGTGTCTTCGAGTGAATTGATGGTCGCATCAGAGCTATAAACCTGTACCCCTAGATCTCTTTGTTCTGTAACTCTCCCCAACCACTATCAGAGGGTTAGATAGGGTGGACAGTGAGAGCCTTCTCCCGCGGATGGAAATGGCTAGCACGAGGGGACATAGCCTTAAACTGAGGGGTAATAGATATAGGACAGAGGTCAGGGGTAGGTTCTTTACGCAAAGAGTAGTGAGGCCGTGGAATGCCCTACCTGCTACAGTAGTGAACTCGCCAACATTAAGGGCATTTAAAAGTTTATTGGATAAACATATGGATGATAATGGTATAGTGTAGGTTAGATGGCTTTTGTTTTGGTGCAACATCGTGGGCCGAAGGGCCTGTACTGCGCTGTATTGTTCTATGTTCTATGTTCTAACCCCCGAGCATTAACTGAGTAGGTCCTGATTTGATCTACCAAAATGCATCACCTCACATTTATCCTAATTAAACTCCATCTGCCATTCATCGGCCCACTGGCCCAATTGGTCAAAATTCTGTTGCAATCTTATACAACCTTCTTCACTATCCACTATGCCACCAATCTTGGTTTTATCTGCAAAGTTACTAACCGTGCCTCCTACATTCTCATCCAAATCATTAATATATATCACAAATAACAGTGGACCCAGCACCGATCCCTGAGGCACACCGCTGGTCACATGCCTCCAGTTTGAAAAACTGGTTCAACCTATCTGGAATATTGGGCGCAGTGGGTTAGCACTGCTGCCTCACGACGCCGAGGTTCCAGGTTCGATCCTGGCTCTGGGTCACTGTCCGAGTGCAGTTTGCACTTTTTCCCCGTGTTTGCGTGGGTATTGCCCCCATAACCCAAAGATGTGCAGGCTAGGTGGATTGGCCACGCTAAATTGCCCATTAATTGGAAAAAATGAATTGGGGACTCCAAATTTTTTTTAAAACCTATCTGGAATATTGCTGGAAGGAGAGACATGCTGCTGAAGCTTTTTGACTAGCACTCATCAGAACAAACCCAAGAATGGCAAATTTCAAACGACCACAACAATTTTGTACTGCTGCAGAAAAGAGCATTGATTGGTTGGAAAGTCGACTCTGATTGGCCAAGGCATTGCCTTGGAGAAAGAAGCAGCAAACTACTCCACACGCTGTTAGGTGATTTGGGCCGTCACAAATGTTTTTGGTGGACTTCCGGGTGCGGCGATGACCAGCTGAGTCGCACGTTTCAGCAGCTCCCTGTGAAACGGACTTTTGGGCTCTTGATAGGAGCCCCAACGGCAATTTTAATGGCTAAAAACACCGTGCGGTAAACCAGGAGGGTGTTCCCCCTGGACACGGATGGAAAAAGGAGAGGAAAGTGGCCGGATTGCAGCGGATCCTTTGGAACAACGGCAAGGAAGGCAAGCAAAAACCAAGATGGCGTCGGAAGGTGGCAGTTTAACATGGGGCCCTGAACAACAAGAGTTCTTGAAATGCTGCGTGGAGGAGATAAAAAAGGAAATGAAGAAAGAGCTGTTGGCCCCGATACTACAGGCGATCGAAGGGCTAAAGGAGGAACAAAAGACCCAGGAGCAGGAGCTTCGGGTCGTGAAGGCGAAAGCAGCCGAGAATGAGAACGATATACAGGGCCTGGTGGTGAAGTCGGAGATACAGGAGGCACACCAGAAACGATGTGTGGAGAGGTTGGAGGCACTGGAAAACAACGCAAGGAGGAACAACCTGAGGATTCTTGGCCTTCCTGAAGGTGTGGAGGGGGCGGACGTCGGGGCATATGTGAGCACGATGCTGCATTCGTTAATGGGAGCGGAGGCCCCGACGGGTCCGTTGGAGGTGGAGGGAGCGTACCGAGTGATGGCGCGAGGATCGAGAGCAGGAGAAACTCCCAGAGCCATAGTGGTGAGATTCCTCCGTTTTAAGGATAGAGAAAAGGTCCTTAGATGGGCGAAGAAAACTCGGTGCAGTAAATGGGAGAACGCGGTGATCCGCGTTTATCAAGACTGGAGTGCGGAGGTGGCGAGAAGGAGGGCGAGCTTTAATCGTGCCAAGGCGGTACTTCACAAAAGGAAGATAAAATTTGGAATGCTGCAACCGGCAAGACTGTGGGTCACATATCAAGGGAGGCACCACTACTTTGAGACGGCGGATGAAGCGTGGACTTTTATTGTAGAAGAAAAACTGGAATGAGTGGAGTATGAAAAAGAACGTTTGGACAAAGTGGTGGGGCGAATGGGGGGGGCGAAGAGGGGTTTTATGTTCTAATCCTGCGGTATGGTAACTTTTCTTTCTCCCACAGGTGGTGATGGGGGGAGGTGGGGAGGGAGAGGAGATGGGGCGTTGGCCATGGGAGGCGGGGCCGAGGGAGAGGCGCGGGCTTGGTTCCCGCGCTATGATAATTATGGCGGGAATAGAGAAGCAGGAAGGAGGGGGCGTCGCACGGTGCGAGCCGTGGTCACGGGGGGAAGCCGAGGTCAGCCAGAGTTTGCTGACTTCTGGGAGCAACATGGGGGGAGTAATTACGCTAGCGGGGGGTCTAGCGGGGGGGGTGGGAGGGGGGAATTACTGGGTTGCTGCTGCTGGGGAAAGGGGGGAGTGGGTACGGGAGAGGATGGGCGGGGGGGCACCGCCTGGGGGTGATACAGCTGCGTGGGAACTGGGTGAGAAGCTGGAAAAAGATGATGGCTAACCGGCAAGGGGGGGGGGGGTGGGAAGCCCCCCAACTCGGCTGATCACGTGGAACGTGAGAGGGCTCAACGGGCCAATAAAGAGGGCACGAGTACTCGCACACCTTAAGAAACTTAAAGCAGATGTGGTTATGTTACAGGAAACGCACCTGAAACTGATAGACCAGGTTAGGCTGCGTAAAGGATGGGTGGGGCAGGTGTTCCATTCGGGGCTGGATGCGAAAAACAGGGGGGTGGCTATATTAGTGGGGAAGCGGGTAATGTTCGAGGCAAAGACTATAGTGGTGGATAACGGGGGCAGATACGTGATGGTGAGTGGCAAATTACAGGGAGAGATGGTGGTTTTGGTAAACGTGTATGCCCCGAACTGGGATGATGCCAACTTTATGAGGCGAATGCTAGGACGCATCCCGGACCTAGAAACGGGAAAGCTGATAATGGGGGGAGACTTTAACACGGTGTTGGAACCAAGGCTGGATAGGTCGAAGTCCAGGACTGGTAGGAGGCCGGCAGCAGCCAAGGTGCTTAAGGATTTTATGGAGCAGATGGGGGGTGTGGACCCGTGGAGATTCAGTAGACCTAGGAGTAAGGAGTTCTCGTTTTTCTCCTATGTCCATAAAGTCTATTCGCGCATAGACTTTTTTGTGTTGGGTAGGGCATTGATCCCGAAGGTGAGGGGAACGGAATATACGGCTATAGCCATTTCGGATCATGCCCCACACTGGGTAGACTTGGAGATAGGGGAGGAAACAGGAGGGCGCCCACCCTGGAGAATGGACATGGGACTAATGGCGGATGAGGGGGTGTGCCTAAGGGTGAGGGGATGTATTGAAAAGTACTTGGAACTCAATGACAATGGGGAGGTTCAGGTGGGAGTGGTCTGGGAGGCGTTGAAGGCGGTGGTTAGGGGGGAGCTGATATCAATAAGGGCACATAAAGGGAAGCAGGAGAGTAAGGAACGGGAGCGGTTGCTGCAAGAACTTTTGAGGGTGGACAGACAATATGCGGAAGCACCGGAGGAGGGACTGTACAGGGAAAGGCAAAGGCTGCATGTGGAATTTGACTTGCTGACTACAGGCACTGCAGAGGCACAATGGAGGAAGGCGCAGGGTGTACAGTATGAATATGGGGAGAAGGCGAGCAGATTGCTGGCACACCAATTGAGGAAAAGGGGAGCAGCGAGGGAAATAGGGGGAGTGAGGGATGAGGAAGGAGAGATGGAGCGGGGGGTGGAGAGAGTGAATGAAGTGTTCAAGACATTTTATAAAAAATTGTATGAAGCTCAACCCCCGGATGGGAGGGAGAGAATGATGGATTTTTTGGATCGGCTGGAAATTCCCAAGGCGGAAGAGCAGGAAAGGGTGGGACTGGGAGCACAGATTACGGTAGAAGAAGTGGTGAAAGGAATTAGGAACATGCAGACGGGAAAGGCCCCGGGACCGGGCGGATTCCCAGTTGAATTTTACAGAAAGTATTTGGACTTGCTCGCCCCAGTACTGACGAGGACCTTTAACGAGGCAAAGGAAAGAGGACAACTGCCCCCGACTATGTCTGAAGCAACGATATCGCTTCTCTTAAAGAAGGAAAAGGATCCGCTACAATGCGGGTCCTACAGACCAATTTCCCTCCTAAATGTGGATGCCAAGGTCCTGGCCAAGGTAATGGCAATGAGAATAGAGGAATGTGTCCCGGGGGTGGTTCACGAGGACCAAACTGGGTTTGTGAAGGGGAGACAGCTGAACACGAATATACGGAGGCTGTTAGGGGTAATGATGATGGCCCCACCAGAGGGTGAAACGGAGATAGTAGTGGCGATGGATGCCGAGAAAGCATTTGATAGAGTGGAATGGGATTATCTGTGGGAGGTGTTGAGGAGATTTGGTTTTGGAGAGGGGTATGTTAGATGGGTGCAGCTGTTGTATAGGGCCCCAGTGGCGAGTGTGGTCACGAATGGACGGGGATCGGCATATTTTCGGCTCCATAGAGGGACAAGGCAGGGATGTCCTCTGTCCCCATTACTGTTTGCACTGGCGATTGAGCCCCTGGCGATAGCGCTGAGAGGTTCCAAGAGATGGAGGGGAATACTTAGGGGAGGAGAAGAACACCGGGTATCTTTATATGCGGATGATCTGCTACTATATGTGGCGGATCCGGCGGAGGGGATGCCAGAAATAATGCGGATACTTGGGGAGTTTGGGGATTTTTCAGGGTATAAATTGAACATGGGGAAGAGTGAGCTGTTTGTGGTGCATCCAGGGGAGCAGAGTAGAGAAATAGAAGACCTACCGTTGAGGAAGGTAACAAGAGACTTTCGTTACCTGGGGATCCAGATAGCTAAGAATTGGGGCACATTGCACAGGCTAAATTTAACGCGGTTGGTGGAACAGATGGAGGAAGATTTCAAGAGATGGGATATGGTAGCACTGTCAATGGCAGGGAGGGTGCAGGCGGTTAAGATGGTGGTCCTCCCGAGATTCCTCTTTGTGTTTCAGTGCCTCCCGGTGGTGATCACGAAGGCTTTTTTTAAAAGGATAGAAAAGAGCATCATGGGTTTTGTTTGGGCCGGGAAGACTCCGAGAGTGAGGAAGGGATTCTTACAGCGTAGTAGGGATAGGGGGGGGCTGGCATTACCGAGCCTAAGTGAGTATTATTGGGCCGCTAATATTTCAATGGTGAGTAAGTGGATGGGAGAGGAGGAGGGAGCGGCGTGGAAGAGATTAGAGAGGGCGTCCTGTAGGGGGACCAGCCTGCAGGCTATGGTGACAGCCCCATTGCCGTTCTCACCGAGGAACTACACCACGAGCCCGGTGGTGGTAGCTACACTGAAGATTTGGGGACAGTGGAGACGACATAGGGGAAAGACCGGAGCATTGGGGGGGTCCCCGATAAGAAACAACCATAGGTTTGCCCCGGGGGGAATGGATGGGGGATATGGAATGTGGCAAAGAGCAGGAATAACGCAACTGAAAGATCTATTTGTGGACGGGAAGTTCGCAAGTCTGGGAGCGCTGACCGAGAAATATGGGTTGCCCCAAGGGAATGCATTCAGGTACATGCAATTGAGGGCTTTTGCGAGGCAACAGGTGAGGGAATTCCCGCAGCTCCCGACACAAGAGGTGCAGGACAGAGTCATCTCAAAGAAATGGGTGGGGGATGGTAAGGTGTCGGATAAATATAGGGAAATGAGGGACGAAGGGGAGACTATGGTGGACGAACTAAAAAGGAAATGGGAAGAAGAGCTAGGGGAGGAGATCGAGTAGGGGCTGTGGGCAGATGCCCTAAACAGGGTAAACTCGTCGTCCTCGTGCGCCAGGCTAAGCCTGATTCAGTTTAAGGTATTACACAGGGCACATATGACTGGAACACGGCTCAGTAAATTTTTTGGGGTGGAGGATAGGTGTGCGAGGTGCTCGAGAAGCCCAGCGAATCATACCCATATGTTTTGGTCATGCCCGGCACTACAGGGGTTTTGGGTGGGGGTGACAAAGGCGCTTTCAAAAGTAGTAGGAGTCCGGGTCGAACCAAGCTGGGGGTTGGCTATATTTGGGGTTGCACAAGAGCCGGGAGTGCAGGAGGCGAGAGAGGCCGATGTTTTGGCCTTTGCGTCCCTAGTAGCCCGGCGCAGGATATTGCTAATGTGGAAAGAAGCCAAGCCCCCGGGGGTGGAGACCTGGATAAATGATATGGCGGGGTTCATAAAGCTAGAGCGGATTAAGTTCGTCCTAAGGGGGTCGGCTCAAGGGTTCACCAGGCGGTGGCAACCGTTTGTCGAATATCTTGCGGAAAGATAGATGGGGGAAAAAAGAAGGCAGCAGCAGCAGCCCAGGACTTGGGGGGGGGGGGGGGGGAGGGATGGGGTGGGTGGGTGGGGGGGGTATAGCCTGTGACAAGGCAGTTGCCAATTAGGGCTAGTTTTCATTTTTTGTTATTTAATATTTATTTATTTGTTGTTTTTTGTTTATATAAAAAAAAAAGGTCATTATTATCTGTATTGTTATAATGTTGTGTAAAGGATGCACAATGTACTGTGTTGGTTGACCAAAAATTTTCAATAAAATATTTATTAAAAAAAACAAATGTTTTTGGTGTTGGTTGAGGGGGTAAATGTTGGTTCAGACCAATTTCATGCCTTTCTTTGAAATGATGCCATGCAATCTTTAATGTTCAGCTGAGAGTTGGGCTCAGTTTAACATTTGGTATGAAAGAACCGGCAGATCTGAAAGAGGATAGATAATGGTGTGAGCTGTGCTCCGGCCATTGGAGAGGGACTTGGACCCATTATCCCCTGACTCAGAAACAAGGATTTTACTGGCTGAGCCGCAACATCTTTCCAGACTGGGCTTATTACTAAGGCGGGATTCCCAATCACCATTCACTCCAGAGACTTGAACACAAAGCCTAGGCTCAGAATAATGCAGTAGTGAGAGAGTGCAGCATTGTTTAGAGCTGTTGTCCTTCAGGTAAGATGCTGATCTGAGGTCCTGACTGCCCCAGCTGCATGTGAAATATCCCACAGATTTATTTTAAAGGGAAGCAGAGGAATCATTCCTAGTGCCATGGCCAATATTTGTCCCTCAATCAATCTTACAATAACTGATTATTTGATCAAATTCCAGGGCAATTCAAAACAAATGCAAGGCTTTTTGCTGGCAGAGAATGCATGTGTATGAATGCCTATGTATGAATGCCTGTGTATGAATGCCTGTGTATGGGTGCCTGTGTATGGATGCCTGTGTATGAATGTATGTCGCTTCTAGCAAGAGCAAATGAGCCATTTTCTAAGCTTGATTGATTATCTGAAATTGGTTGTGAGTGCAGCAATTGGCACACTCAGGATTGCGCACAAGTGCTGTCCAATCACGGAATCACATCTAACAGTACACGTTTTGTTTTAGGTTTCACAAGCATGGGTTAGTTGCGTATGGACTGTACTCTGCCTCTTCCGAACAGGAGGAAGAACATGCTGTTTGACTTGATCACCCAGTTGTTGGGACATACGTCCTATGTACCAGGCATCGCACCTGCACTGAAATTCATAAATGATAGTGCTCCACCATGTGAAGACAGAAGGTCTTTTTGGACCGATGGCAGCATTCTGATAGGAACTATATGAGTGTCAAAACCTCACCCGCCCCCATGGCCCAGCCATGCCACCTCATGCCCCCAACACTGCTCCATGGCCCCTCAAACCATCCCCCATAGCTACTGCATGCCAAATGATGCCACCACCCACCCTCATATCTCCTCATAACCTACAGAACCCTTCATACCACCTCCATAGCCACTCAGCCAAAAGACAACATGGGCAGACCTTACAAGCTACAAAACAAATGTCTTCTAACAATCTAATACGCTTCTCACTCATACACATTTGATAATGAAAAAAACTCCCATTCGTGAAACACATTCAAATCTTTTAAATCCCCTAACGTGTCCAATCTATTTCAAAAATAATCTTATTCATATTTTGATGTACTGGATCAAAGACATTTAATCCTTTAATAGCCTCTTCACTAGCCGAGATATATGAGAGCTTGGGCCTTACAGTAACATCCATAAGACAAAGATCCTCTCCCAACCTGCCCCTATCACACAGCGCTGGCCCCTGGTTATCAAAATCTTACACAACATGGACCACTTTCCATATTTTAGGAACATAGTGTCAAGACAACAAGGTTCAACACCACCTTCAGTGTGCCAGGGCAGCCTTTGGTCGCCTGAGGAAGAGAGTGTTTGAAGACCAGAACCTCACACCCTTCAGCAAGCACGTGGTCTACAGAACAGTACTGATACACGCCTTCCGATAGGGCTCAGAGATGTGGGGCGGGATTCTCCGACCCCCCGCCGGGTCGGAGAAACACCGGGGGGGGGGGGGGGGGGGGGTGGCGTGAATCCTGTCCCCGCCAGCTGCTGAATTCTCCGACGCCGGGGTTTTGGCGGGGGCGGGAATCACGCCGCGCTGGTCGGCGGCCGCTGGCAGAGGCCCCCTCGGGGATTCTCCGGCCCGCGATGGGCCGTGTGGCCGCCCGTTTTCGGCCGGTCCCGCCGCCGTAAATTACAACAGGTACTTACCGGCGGGACCTGTCTGCGCCGGGTCGGCCGCTGTAACAGTCCGTGATGGCCGGCACGGAGATGAACCCCCACTGCGCCTGCGCTGGGATGACGCCAGCACACGCTGCCGCTCCCGCGCATGCGCCAACTCGCGCCGACCCTTCTGCGCCGGCCGGCGCAGCGCAAACCACTCCGGGGCCGGCCTAGCCCCTGAAGGTGCGGAGGAGTCCACACCTTTGGGGCGGCCCGACGCCGGAGTGGTTCAGGCCAATCCTTCCCACTGGAGTTGCCCGCCCTGCCGGTTTTCGCAGAATCCCGCCCGTGGAATTTGTGCAACAGACACCTCAAAACTCTGGAGAAGTACAAGCACCGTCTCCACAAAACCCTGCAAACCCATCGGCAGGATAGGCCAGTTGATCAAAGGGGTTACGGTATTGGAGAAGATATCCAAGCTTGGGAAGAGCAATTAGGCTGAGGAGTGCTTTAGATAAAGGGTGATAATTTTAAATTCAAAGCACGACCTGTACCAGGAGAAGATGCAGGGTTGCCAACTGCAATTGAATGTATTCCTGGAGATATCATCACATGATTTGCCCCCATACTCCAGCCATTAGTTAGCCAACACATCCACCCATGTGATGCCAAGCCTCACAGACCTCCGACACCAATTGGAAAGCTTAAAGAACTAATTGGATGATAGCTTGACTGTGAGCCAGACAGGCTTTTTATGCCCACTTCCAAAATTTTTGTATCCCATAAAAAAGCGTTCAAATATTTTTATTTTAAAAACTATGGTGCAAATCCCCCAGCCACGGCGGCCGTGAGAATTGCTGCGGGCGGGACGGAGAGCTCATTGCAGCAGCAAAAGGTCCGTTGACCTCGGATGGGAGTTTCCAGTCCCAGGATAGGCCTGACCACACAATCTCTTCCTATATTTTTTAATATCCCGATGATTTTTCTCCAAAGTTGCACTTAGCGGCGTCCTGGCGATCGATCTTCAGTTCCTGAAGACTCCAGGCCAATCCAGGAGGGTTGGAAACCCTAAGCGAGTGTCTTCCAGCAGGTACAGTGGACTATGGGTGAGCAGCCGTTGATGCAAGTTCGGATGCACACAAAACAAAACTCTGATTCAATTTATAATAATCTTTATTGTTGTCACAAGTAGGCTTACATTAACACTGCAATGAAGTTACTGTGAAAAGCCCCGAGTCGCCACATTCCGGCGCCTGTTCGGATACACGGAGGGAGAATTCAGAATGTCCAATTCACCAAACAAGCACGTCTTTCGTCCCGAAATGGGAGGAAACCGGAGCACCCGGAGGAAACCCACGCAGACACGGGGAGAACGTGCAGACTCCGCACAGACAGTGACCCAGCGGGGTATCGAACCTGCGACCCTGGTGCTGTGAAGAAACTGTGCTAACCACTGTTACCACTGTGCTGCCCCACAGCACACTGATTAAATGCCCGTGACACCAGCATTACTGGAAAAGGTGATAGTTATAGACTCATCGAGTTTTACAGCATGGAAAAATGCTCATCTAAATGCTTCTTAAATGACGCTTCATGCCTCTACCACCCTTTCAGGCAGTAAGTTCCAAATTCCCACCACTCTGGATGGAAACGTATTTCCTCAAATCCCCTCTAAGTCTCCTGCCCATTACCATAAATCTTTGCCCCCTAGTTATTGAGACCTTTCCTAAGGGTGAAAGTTTCTTCCTATCTACCAAAGTTTCTTCCTACCTACCCTATCTGTGTCCCCCATAATTTCGTACACCTCAATCAGGTCCACCTTCAGCCTTCTCTGTGCTGAAGAATACAAGCCCAGCCTATCCGGCTCAAACGCTCCAGCCTAGGCAACATCCTGGTGAATATGCTGTGCACCCTCTCCAGATTGGGGGCGGATGTTTGAGGGCAAATCAACATCTGACATGTGGGAGGCTTGCAAGTGTCAGTTGAAAGGAATTCAGGACCGGCATGTTCCTGTGAGGAAGAAGGATAAATACGGCAATTTTCGGGAACCTTGGATAACGAGAGATATTGTAGGCCTTGTCAAAAAGAAAAAGGAGGCATTTGTCAGGGCTAAAAGGCTGGGAACAGACGAAGCCTGTGTGGAATATAAGGAAAGTAGGAAGGAGCTTAAGCAAGGAGTCAGGAGGGCTAGAAGGGGTCACAAAAAGTCATTGGCAAATAGGGTTAAGGAAAATCCCAAGGCTTTTTACACGTACATAAAAAGCAAAAGGGTAGCCAGGGAAAGGGTTGGCCCACTGAAGGATAGGCAAGGGAACCTATGTGTGGAGCCAGAGGAAATGGGCGAGGTACTAAATGAATACTTTGCATCAGTATTCACCAAAGAGAAGAAATTGGTAGATGTTGAGTCTGGAGAAGGGTGTGTAGATAGCCTGGGTCACATTGAGATCCAAAAAGAAGAGGTGTTGGGTGTCTTAAAAAATATTAAGGTAGATAAGTCCCAAGGGCCTGATGGGAACTACCCCAGAATACTGAAGGAGGCTGGAGAGGAAATTGCTGAGGCCTTGACAGAAATCGTTGGATCCTCACTGTCTTCAGGTGATGTCCCGGAGGACTGGAGAATAGCCAATGTTGTTCCTCTATTTAAGAAGGGTAGCAAGGATAATCCAGGGAACTACAGGCCGGTGAGCCTTACTTCAGTGGTAGGGAAATTACTGGAGAGAATTCTTCGAGACAGGATCTACTCCCATTTGGAAGCAAATGGACATATTAGTGAGAGGCAGCATGGTTTTGTGAAGGGGAGGTCGTGTCTCACTAACTTGATAGAGTTTTTCGAGGAGGTCACTAAGATGATTGATGCAGGTGGGCAGTGGATGTTGTCTATATGGACTTCAGTAAGGCCTTTGACAAGGTCCCTCATGGTAGACTAGTACAAAAGGTGAAGTCACACGGGATCAGCGGGGAGCTGGCAAGGTGGATACAGAACTGGCTAGGTCATAGAAGGCAGAGAGTAGCAATGGAAGGATGCTTTTCTAATTGGAGGGCTGTGACCAGTGGTGTTTCACAGGGATCAGTGCTGGGACCTTTGCTGTTTGTAGTATATATAAATGATTTGGAGGAAAATGTAACTGGTCTGATTAGTAAGCTTGCAAACGACACAAAGGTTGGTGGAATTGCAGATAGCGATGAGGACTGTCAGAGGATACAGCAGGATTTAGATTGTTTGGAGACTTGGGCGGAGAGATGGCAGATGGAGTTTAATCCGGACAAATGTGAGGTAATGCATTTTGGAAGGTCTAATGCAGGTAGGGAATATACAGTGAATGGTAGAACCCTCAAGAGTATTGAAAGTCAAAGAGATCTAGGAGTACAGGTCCACAGGTCACTGAAAGGGGCAACACAGGTGGAGAAGGTAGTCAAGAAGGAATACGGCATGCTTGCCTTCATTGGCCGGGGCATTGAGTATAAGAATTGGCAAGTCATGTTGCAGCTGTATAGAACCTTAGTTAGGCCACACTTGGAGTATATTGTTCAATTCCGGTCGCCACACTACCAGAAGGATGTGGAGGCTTTAGAGAGGGTGCAGAATGTTGCCTGGTATGGAGGGCATTAGCTATGAGGAGCGGTTGAATGAACTTGGTTTGTTCTCACTGGAACGAAGGAGGTTGAGGGGCGACCTGATAGAGGTCTACAAAATTATGAGGGGCATAGATAGAGTGGTTAGTCAGAGGCTTTTCCCCGGGGTAGAGGGGTCAATTACTAGGGGGCATAGGTTTAAGGTGAGAGGGGCAGGGTTTAGAGTAGATGTACGAGGCAAGTTTTTTACGCAGAGGGTAGTGGGTGCCTGGAACTCGCTGTCGGAGGAGGTGGTGGAAGCAGGGACGATAGTGACATTTAAGGGGCATCTTGACAAATACATGAATAGGATGGGAAAAGAGGGATACGGACCAAGAAGTGTAGAAGATTGTAGTTTAGTCGGGCAGCATGGTCGGCACGGGCTTGGAGGGCCGAAGGGCCTGTTCCTGTGCTGTACATTTCTTTGTTCTTTGTTCAGTGCAATCACATCCTTCCTATCGGTGCAGTGGAGTGTAATGAAAGCACAGCAGCTGCAATCTCAATCTGGTTGAGTCACCATGGATCCCTTGAAGCGTTGCCCCGAGGTCAAGATGTGAGAGAGCATCACTGGCTGGAATCAATCTGTCACATTTTGTGTTAGCCGATCGACTGCGCTACAGGGCTCGTCAACAGTTAGTGGGATAAACTTTCTCAACCAGCCACATACACACACACACACACAGGCCCACAGGCACACACGCACACACAGACCCACAGGCACTCACACACACACACACACACAGCCGCACACACACAGACACACATACAGACCCACAGGCACACACATACACACACAGGCACACATACAGACCCTCAGACACACACACAGACACGCACACACACTCACAGACACACACACACTCACACACACACAGACACACACACACACACACACACACAGTCTCCTACATGCTTTGTTTAAAAATGATAACCTTTCCATTCCCTGCCATCACAACCAGAATGTGCAGACACAAGTGAAAGAAAATATTCAGTGAACAAATAATTGTCACGTGTCATCATTTATATTTTGCTGAGAATGGAGCATAATCTGAAAAGCCAATTTGGTTATTTAACACATCACAAGGAACCTCACAAGAGCTGAAAGAAAATCTTTGCTTGTTAAATGCCCCATAGGCCTCATTTCTCCTTATAAATTACCAGTGTGGTCAATATATGGATCCGCTTTGATCCCAATTTTTTTAGATGTAGGCTGTGTGGAATACTCGATGGCAAAAGAAGAGAAATGCTCTGGGTCATCTTGAGAGGTTCAGAATGGTTAGAATTACAATGGGCGCCATCGCTCTTCATCCAACTGAAGTGAGAAAGGGGGCAACCCGACTCATATCGGGAAAGAGGCGAGGGGCTCTATGAAACCATGTCTGTTTGTTGTGTTGCATGTAAACTTCATGCTGCTTGCTGATTCAAATGATAGCCTGTGCGCTGACCAGCACTGCTGAGCACTTGCGCACATCGGCTGTAGGCCCAGGTTTGTGCGAGGGAGCACAATTTAAAACTTCAGTATTCGGCATGTGGAAGGCTCTCTGCGCTGCACAGAGAGTGAAATGGCACTGCGGGGTAGAGAACATACTCTCGGTTTCTCTCATGCAACATTGGAGGGCTAGATGCAGGCATTAGGAGGAGTGATATCCTCCACTTGTAGGCGGCCAGGAGGCCCTCCAGACAGTCATGACAAAGCCATTGCAAACAATGCCAGCTGAAGACCTGAATGCAGTTTGGGAACACGTTTAATGACCTCACCTGAGTGATCAAGGTCAGTGAATGCGTCTCTAAATACCATGGGCGGGATTCCCTGATCCTGAGGCTAAGTGTTGCCGCCGTCGTAAACGCCGTTGCGTTTCCTGACGGCTTCATCATGGCCTCAGGATCAGCAATTCTGACCCCTACAGGGGGCCAGCACGGCACTGGAGCGACCCACGTCACTCCAGTTGTCGATCCCGGTGTCAGATGGGCGCCGCGGGTCCGCGCCTGCGCAGTGGGACTGGCGCGATTTCCGCGCGTGCGCGGTGTCTCCCTTATCTGCGCCGGCCCCGACGCAACTTGGCGTAGAGCTTCAGGGGCCGGCAGGGAACAAAGGAGGCCCCCAACCCGAGAGGCCAGCCCGCCGATCGGTGGGCCCTGATCGCGGGCCAGGCCGCAGCAGAGGCCCCTCCCGGGGTCGGACCCCCCTTCCCCTCCCACAGGCCGCCCCCGGATCCTTCCGTGCCGAGGTCCCGCCGGGTAAGACCAGGTTAGAACGGCACCGGCGGGACGCGGGTTTCATGGTACGGCCGCTCAGCCCATCCCGGTAGAGCGGTCCCCGACCGGCGCCGCGCGACCGCCACCGATTCTCTGCTCTCCGGAGAATCGTGTGCCGGTATCGGGGCGGCGTGGCGCGATTCGCTGGCCCCGGGCTCAGAGAATCCCGCCCCATATCCTTACAAGTGAACGTCAAGCCACACGCACACACTCCTTAATTCACCAATCCTGCTTCACTCATCTATTAACATTCTCTGTCAAGCGCAACTCAGGCCGAACATCTAAATTCTCACCTCACCCTCACAGACGGTGCACTGTTGCAAACTTCACACCCATCAGCTCATCGTTTGCACACACTGCCAGCTATTCAACTATGACAGGCCTTTTGCCCAGACACACTGCATTCACTCTCAGGTACCTCCCTCTGCAGGACAAAAGAGTGGCCAACTGCAGGCAGCAGAAGCTAACTAATGAGGGACAGGCAGAACTTCATGTTCCTTATCAGCATGGAGGAGACAGTGCTCACCATCATGAGTAAGGCTATGGCCAGCGGTGAGGCTGAAAGCAGCAAACATACCCGTATGTTCCTGTTTATTTTAGATCTCAGTTCCATGTCGAGATGACACTAGTTTCTATGTAACAGGCTTTATTCACAATGCTTTAGATGTCTACTCCGGGCTTCTAGCTCAGGCTCCCAGTTCTTTCTGCAGCTTTGTTTACTTTGCTCTGAGTCTACACCCACTTACTCAGTCAAGCACAGTGAGCATCAATAGTAAACAGACTCACATAATCGAAGACAGAGCAATTGAACCCTGCAGTTCTTCCTAACCCACCTCTTCACTTGCCCGTCATCCATCCTCTTGCTTTCCCTTTGTTTCCTTCAATACAAACTTACACTCGTGCCTTTCGATTGCAGACACCTCGGGACTACCATCTGGTCAGGTACTGGTGCAGGCGTCCTGGGGCAACAAGAGACTGACGTTAATGAAGCACTTCTATTCAGTCTCAGCCACCAGCTCCGATATCGGCACCGGGCACACTTTAGACAGAGATACAGAGGCAGGCTCTGCACGGGGTGGGTCACTGTGTCATTGCTTAGAAATAGCCGGCAGCAAGAAGACAGGGAAAGGATACTGCAAGGAGTTCCGCGCGTGGTTGGTCGGGGGCCGCTCTACGGGGCTGCCCCAGTGATTCAGCGGCCGAACAAAAAAACCCGCGTCCCGCTCCCGCTGGTCTTACCCGGCGGGACCTCGGCACGGAACGATTCGGGGGCCGCCTGTGGGAGGGGAAGGGAGGTCCGACCCCGGGAGGGGCCTCTGCTGCGGCCTGGACCGCGATCGGGGCCCACCGATCGGCGGGCCGGCCTCTCGGGTTGGGGGCCTCCTTTGTTCCGCGCCGGCCCCTGAAGCTCTACGCCAAGTTGCGTCGGGGCCGGCGCCAGAGAAGGGAGACACCGCGCACGCGCGGAAATCGGGCCAGTCCCACTGCACAGGCGCGGACCCGCGGCGCCCATCTGATGCCGGGATCGGCAACTGGAGCGGCGTGGGTCGCTCCAGTGCCGTGCTGGCCCCCTGTAGGCGCCAACCTCCCAGAGAATGAGGTCCTGCTACATGGGACAGATCAGGACATCAAGGGGGTCGGCATACAGACAAGGGATGATTCGTGAGATACTTGCCGCATTAGCAGGAAATCTGCCATTGCTGACAAGGAACATGGAGTATTCCAGCATCACTACGGCAGAGATTTACACAGAGCTTGGAATACATTCTTCCCAGCGCAGAAGCAATAACCAACTACAGGATAACTCTTGCAGCGGCTGGTGGCCGATGTCTTAGCTTTCATTTTATTTCTTTGTCAATTTTTATTCACTAGAAGGAGGTTTATTGACCATATCTAACTGCCCTAGAGAAGGTGGTGGTGAGCCGTCTTCAGAAGGCCAGCAGTCCCTGAGGTGTAGGTATACCCGGCGTACTGTCAGGGAGGGACTTCTTTCTTTAAAAAATATATTTATGAAAGTTTTTTAACACAATTTTTCACCCTTACAAACAATAACCCCCCCCCTCGTAACAAAATAACAAGAAATCACACAGAGCATGATATATACATGGTAAAATGATATGTTACATAGCTTTGTACACTGGCTCTCTCCCGCACGTGCCAGTTTCCCCAACCCTTCATGTTATCTCTTGCTCATCCACCCTCCCAGGCAAGCCCCCATTCCCCCCTCCCAGGACGTCCCCCCCCCCTAGGTTGCTGCTGCTGCTGACCGACCTTCCTCTAACGCTCCGCGAGATAGTCTAGGAACGGTTGCCACCACCTGTAGAGCCCCTGCGCAGACACTCTCAAGGCAAACTTAATCCTCTCCAGCTTTATGAACCCAGCCATGTCGTTTATCCAGGCCTCCACGCTGGGGGGCTTTGCCTCCTTCCACATTAGCAAGATCCTTCGCCGGGCTACTAGGGATGCAAAGGCCAGAATGCCGGCCTCTTTCGCCTCCTGCACTCCCGGCTCGTCCACTACTCCAAATATTGCTAGCCCCAAGCTTGGCTTGACCCGGACTTTCACCACCTGAGATATTGCTCCTGCCACTCCTCTCCAGAACCCCTCCAGTGCCGGGCATGACCAAAACATATGGACATGGTTCGCCGGGCTCCCTGAGCACCTTCCACATCTGTCCTCTATCCCAAAGAACCTACTCAACCTCGCCCCTGTCAAGTGCGCTCTGTGGACCACCTTAAATTGTATCAGGCTGAGCCTGGCACACGAGGAGGAGGAATTAACCCTACCTAGGGCATTAGCACACAGACATTCCTCAATCTCCTCCCCCAGCTCCTCCTCCCATTTACCCTTCAACTCTTCTGCTAGGGCTTCCCCCTCTTCTTTCATCTCCTGGTGTATTGCCGACACCTTGCCCTCCCCGACCCATACACCCGAGATCATCCTGTCTTGAATTTCTTGTGCCGGGAGCAACGGGAATTCCCTCACCTGTCGCCTCACAAATGCCCTCACTTGCATATATCTAAAAGCATTTTCCGGGGGTATCTCAAACTTCTCCAGTGCCCCTAGGCTCGCAAACGTCCCGTCAATGAACAGGTCCCCCCATTCTTCTAATCCCCGCCCGATGCCAGCTCTGAAACCCCCCGTCCATCTTCCCCGGGACAAACCGGTGGTTACCCCTGATTGGGGACCACACCGAGGCTCCCATTGCACCCCTGTGCCGTCTCCACTGGCCCCAGATCCTTAGCGTTGCCGCCACCACCGGGCTCGTGGTGTACCTTGTCGGCGAGAGCGGCAGCGGTGCCGTCACCAACGCCCCCAGGCTCGTTCCTTTACAGGACGCCATCTCCATCCTCTTCCATGCCGCCCCCTCTCCCTCCATCACCCACTTGCGGATCATCGCCACATTTGCTGCCCAGTAGTAGCTCCCTAGGTTTGGCAGCGCCAACCCTCCTCGGTCCCTACTGCATTCCAGGAACCCTCTCCTTACCCCCGGGGTCCTATTCGCCCACACAAACCCCATAATATTCCTACCTACTCTCTTAAAAAAGGCCTTGGTGATCACGATGGGAATGCACTGAAACACAAACAGAAACCTCGGAAGGACCACCATTTTGACCGACTGCACTCGACCCACTAGCGAGAGTGGTAACATGTCCCATCTTTTGAAGTCCTCCTCCATTTGCTCCACCAACCTCGTCAGATTCAGTTTATGTAGGGCCCCCCAACTCCTGGCTATCTGGATCCCCAGGTACCGAAAGCTCCCCTCCACCCTCCTCAGCGGTAGATCGCCTATCCCCCTTTCTTGGTCCCCCGCCTGTAATACAAAGAGCTCACTCTTCCCTACATTGAGCATTATAGCCCGAAAACTCCCCAAACTCCCTTAGAGTCTGGATGACCTCCACCATCCCCTCCATTGGATCCGCCATGTACAGCAACAGGTCATCCGCATAAAGCGACACCCGATGCTCTTCTCCCCCTCGGACCACCCCCCTCCATTTCCTAGACTCCCTCAATGACATGGCCAAGGGTTTGATCGCCAATGCAAACAACAGGGGGACAGGGGGCACCCCTGCCTCGTCCCTCGGTACAGCCGAAAGTACTCCGACCTCTGCCGGTTCGTCACTACACTCGCCACCGGGGCTCTGTAAAGGAGCTTAACCCAACTGATAAACCCTCCCCCGAACCCAAACCTACGCAGCACCTCCCAGAGGTACTCCCACTCTACTCGGTCAAAGGCCTTCTCCGCGTCCATAGCTGCCACTATCTCCGCCACTCCCTCCTCCGATGGCATCATTATCACGTTTAAGAGCCGCCGCACATTGGTGTTTAATTGCCTGCCCTTTACGAATCCCGTCTGGTCCTCGTGGATCACCCCCAGGACACAGTCCTCGATCCTCGTGGCCAGCACTTTTGCCAGCAACTTAGCATCCACATTGAGGAGCGAGATCGGCCTGTACGATCCACATTGCAGTGGGTCCTTGTCCCGCTTTAGGATCAAAGAAATCGTCACTTCCGACATTGTCGGGGGCAGGGTCCCCTCCTCTCTTGCCTCATTAAAGGCCCTCACTAGTAGCGGGGCCAATAGGTCTACGTACTTCCTGTAGAACTCCACCGGGAACCCGTCCGGTCCCGGGGCCTTCCCCGCCTGCATGCTTCCCAAACTCTTGCTCAGCTCCTCCAACCCAATTGGTGCCCCCAAACGAGCCACCTCTTGCACCTCCACCCTCGGGAATCTCAGTTGGTCTAGGAATCGTCTCATCCCCTCTTCCCCCACTGGGGGCTGGGATCTGTACATCTCTTCATAGAAGGCCTTGAACACCTCGTTTATTTTCGTCGCATTCGGCACCGTGGCTCACCTTCCATCTTTGACTCCCCCTATTTCCCTCGCTGCCATCCTCTTACGGAGCTGGTGTGCCAGCATCCGACTAGCCTTTTCCCCGTACTCGTAGGTCGCCCCCTGCGCCTTCCTCCACTGTGCCTCCGCCTTCCCTGTGGTCAACAGGTCAAACTCCGTCTGGAGCCGTCGTCTTTCCCCAAGTAATCTCTCCTCCGGGGCCTCTGCGTATCTCCTGTCCACTCTTAAAATCTCCGCCACTAACCTCTCCCTTTCCATGCCCTCTGTCTTCTCCCTATGAGCCCTGATGGAGATTAGCTCTCCCCTGATCACCGCCTTCAACGCCTCCCATACCACCTCCACCCGCACCTCCCCATTGTCATTGGCCTCCAAGTACCTTTCGATGCACCCCCTCACCTTCTCACACACCACCTCATCTGCCAGCAGTCCCACATCCAGCCGCCACAGCGGGCGTTGGTCCCTCTCCTCTCCCAGCTGCAGTTCCACCCTGTGCGGGGCATGATCCGAAATGGCTATGGCCGAATACTCAGTCCCCTCCACCCTCGGATGAGCGCCCTGCCTAGAACAAAAAAATCTATCCGGGAGTAGGCTTTGTGCACGTGGGAGAAAAAAGAAAATTCCCCGGCCTGCGGCCTTGCAAACCTCCATGGGTCCACTCCCCCCATCTGGTCCATAAACCCCCTGAGCACCTTGGCCGCCGCCGGCCTCTTTCCAGTCCTTGATCTGGAGCGGTCCAGTGCTGGGTCCAGCACTGTATTGAAGTCCCCTCACATTATCAGGCTTCCTATCTCCAGGTCCGGAATGCGTCCCAACATGCGCTTCATGAATCCAGCATCATCCCAGTTCGGGGCGTATACATTTACCAACACCACCCATGTCCCTTGCAGCCTACTGCTCACCATCACATATCGCCCTCCATTATCCACTACGATAGTCTTGGCCTCAAATGACACTCGCTTCCCCACCAATATTGCCACCCCTCTATTCTTTGCGTCCAGTCCCGAATGGAATACCTGTCCTACCCATCCCTTTCTTAACCTGACCTGGTCCGCCACCTGCAGATGTGTCTCTTGGAGCATGACCACGCCTGCCTTCAGCCCCTTTAAGTGCGCGAACACTCGGGCCCTCTTCACCGGCCCGTTCCGGCCCCTCACGTTCCACGTTATCAGCCGGATTGGAGGGGCTCTCCAATTGTGTGGGAGTGTCCCAATCAGTATGCGTTCCTCCATTCCCCTTTCCGCCGTTCTTCCCTCGCGCGGGAAAAACCCAGTGCTTTCCAAAGCCTGCCCCGCCCCCTCTGGCGCAGCTCCTGTCTTGTCTCTCTCCCCCAGCCCATGTAACCTTTCCTGCGCGTGATTGACCCCCTATATACAACAACCATCACACATCAAACCTCAAACATCGCCCCCACCCTCACAAACCCCCAGTTTGAGTCCAACTTTTCGGTTTGTATGAAGGTCCACGCCTCTTCAGGCGTTTCAAAATAATAGTGTTGGTCCTTGAATGTGACCCACAGTCGCGCTGGCTGCAGCATTCCAAATCTCACTCCTTTCCGGTGCAACACCGCCTTGGCCTGGTTAAAACCCGCTCTCCGCGAAGCAACCTCCGTACTCCAGTCCGGGTATATTCGGATCTCTGCATTGTCCCACTTGCTGCTCCGCTCCTTCTTGGCCCATTTCAGGACCCTCTCTCTCTCCGTGAACCTGTGAAATCTCACCACCATCGCCCTTGGCGACTCATTTGCCTTGGGCCTCCTCGCCAGCACCCGGTGTGCCCCATCCAGCTCCAGCGACCTCGAAGGGGCCTCCGTGCCCATCATCGCCCTGAGCATCGTGCTCGCGTATGCCCCGGCATCGCCCCCCTCCACTCCTTGAGGGAGACCCAGGATCCGCAGATTCTTTCTCCTCGACCTGTTCTCCAGGTCCTTGAGTCTTCCCGCCCACGTCTTGTGTAGCGCCTCGTGCTGCTCCACTCTCACCGCCAGGCCCAAGATCTCGTCCTCATTCTCACTGACTCTTTTCTGTACCTCCTGGATCTTTACCTCGTGGGCCTTCTGGGTCATCCCTAGTCCTTCAATTACCGCCAGCATAGGCGCCAGCATCTCCTTCCGCAGCTCCTCGAAGCAGCGTTTGATGAACTCCTACAGCTCCGGCCCGCACTCCGCTTTGTCCCCGGCTGCCGCCATTTTGCGTTTTTTCCCTCGCTTCTCCCGCTGCTCCAATGCCGCTTTTTTGGCCGTTTCACTTCTGGTCCGGTCCATAAAGGTTGAAGGGGGACATCTCTCTTCCCTTCCCCACGGGTTGTCTTCGAAAAAAATTCCGTTGGGGCCCGAAAGTCCGTGATAGCGGGAGCTGCCGAATCGTGCGGCTTAGCTCCGCATAGCCGCAACCGGAAGTCCAGGGAGGGACTTCCAAGATTTTGCCCCAGGGACCGTGAAGGAATGACGATATATTTCCAACTCAAGATGGTGAGTGACCTGGAGGGGAACTTGCAGGTGATGGTGTTCCCAGCTATCTGCTGCCTTGTACTTTTAGGTAGTCAAGGGGGTTCTTGAAGCCAGGCAATCCCTGTGGGATTTGCAGTGAGGGGGGTGAATGGTCTTGGATGGTCTCTACCATCATGGCCCTGGCCCCTGTCACTTCATAGCAGACCCCAACCCTGGATTGCCTGCACATCCTCCCTTGGTGTGTTGGACCTCGCTGTGGGCCAAGGGGGCAATGGTAGAGACCACAAGTGAACATCGCCCATGGATTCCCGGCTGCGGGGACCAGAGCATCGTGGGAGGGCAGAGCAGAGAGCATCGGGACCTCTTAATAGAGGAAAATGGGTAATTATAGTCTGTTTGCATTTAGTTCCATGCTCCTGCTGGCTTGCGGTGTGGAACTCGTTCACGCCACCAGTGAGGGGTTGGAACATGCTACTCGGGTCGGCGCCCGGCAGCGATCCCGATTTTGCCTTGACCCGATTCTCCATCCCATCGGGAAACGCATTCCGGACATCCCCGGGTGGAGAATCCCACCCTTAATCTCTCAAATAGAGAATTCCACTCGACAAGTGACTTGGAGAGGAACCTCCAGGTGCTGGTGTTCCCGGGTATCTGCTGTCCTTGTCCTACTAGATGGTAACGATCATGTGTAAGTAACCTTGGTGAGTTCCTGCAGTGCATCTTGTCGATGGTGCACACAGCTGCCACTGTGCTTCGATGGTGGAGAGGGTAAACATTGTGGAAAGGGTGGCAATCAAGCTGGCTGCTTTGTCCTGGATGCCGTTGCTGGAGTTGCACTCATCCAGGCAAGGTGGGCTCCTGCAGTGCATCTTGTAGATGTGCACACTGCACTGTACATTGGTGGTGGAGGGAGTGAATGTTTGAGGTAGTGGATGGGGTGCCAATCAAGCGGGGCTGCTGGATGGTGTTGCGTTACTTGGCTGTTGTCGGAGCTGCACTCATCCAGGCAATTGGGGAGTATTCCCTCACACCCCTGACTTGTGGTGGGCAGCCTTTGGGGGAAGTCGGGCGCTGAGTTACTTGCCACAGCATTCCTAGTCTCTGACCTGCTCTTGCCATTCTGAGGTTGTAAAAACCGCTGTGTTTCTCAAAGCTCTTTCTCAGATAAATAGAAGCGTTTTTCCAAGACCTGCTTCACATGTCTTTCTTCCAGCAGTCATCACCAGGGGAACTGTGATGTTGAAGAGGAGGTGGGGAGGGGGGTGGAGTGGGGGTTGGGGGGGGGGTAATTTGGAAGATTCCGGGGTGAGGGGGTGGTGAGGGGAGGGGGTGCAGGGAGAGGAGTTTAACGTGACCCTGCATGCCAGCTCTGGCTGACTGCCATGCTGATCGTGCCACGTTCTTTTTCCCCCTTGGCGCATCCCGAGCGAGACAGACTGACGGAAGCAAACAGCAAGCACGGTTCCTGCCAGCCGCAAGCCCCAGAACAGCAACGGCATCGGAAATTTGCGGTGGGCTGTTCTCTGGCCAGTCAGCCTGCCTTTTCCGACTGCGAGAGATAACCGCAGAGCGAAGGCGAGAGGAAGAATGGGAGGAAAGGAGCTGAGCAGATTCCAAAAACTATAAATAAACATTTAACTTGCAGATCAGTATTAAAATGGAAAATGTCGGCCATTCAACGGCATCATTGAATCTGCTTTGCTGAGATTGGAAAGAGAACATGAAATCTGGCATTTAAATAATAATAACTTCCTCTGTATTGTTGTGGCTGTTTTCATTTCCATAGAAATGATTTGAATGGGCTCACTTCTCACAGACAAGTCCAACACACAAAACTGGTGATCAAGACCACTGGAGATAATGGCAAGCCTGCCACCTAGTGGAGAGAGTCTGATGCTGGGCAGCTCACACCCAGCAACAAAGTTAACCCTTCATGCCAGCTTTTCATTCCGCAGAGAGGCTTGGTTCCTGCGCACACGGAGGCGATTGTAATGTGTGATTCCTAAATGCCAATTAATAATTTAAAAAACCACGACAGGCCCTGCCGCCTCACGGCGCCGAGGTCCCAGGTTCGATCCCGGCTCTGGGTCACTGTCCGTGTGGAGTTTGCACACTCTCCCCGTTGTTTGCGTGGGTTTCGCCCCCACAACCCAAAGATGTGCAGGGTGGGTGGATTGGCCTCGATAAATTCCCCCTTAATTGGAAAAAATGAATTGGGTATTCTACATTTTTTTTTTTAAACCCACAAACAGACTCCATTCCCAAGCCGTGAGGCAAGGGCATGGCGGGCCCAGTTGGCCTCCTTCTATGCAGTTTTACTCTGTGATGCGGCTCCTCCCTTCCCGGCCACTCGTGCGCTCCCAGCATCCTTCACTGCACGGTTAATGAGAGCGTCTTCAACTGCCTGGGTCCTAAAGCTCTGGAATTCCCTCCTTCAACCTTGCTGTCCTGGCGCCATTCTCCCCTCCTTTTTAATACGCTCCTCGAAATCTGCCCCTTTGACCAAGCTCTCGCGTCACCGTACCTGATATCTCTTTACGTGGCCCGGTGAAACATTCTGGTTTCATAACACCCCTGTGAAGCGGCTTGGGATGTTTTACGATGTTGTAAGCGCCATATAAATGCAAGTTGTTGTTGTTGTCATGACTCGTATCAATTCTTGCCTCGCCCCAAGTGTTTAAGCCATAGCCATTGCGGCATAGAAGGAGGCCATTCTGCCCGTCGAGTCGGCACCGGCCCTTGGAAAGAGCCAACTACTTAAGCCCACGCCTCCAACCTTAAACCCGTAACCCAGTAACCCCTCCTAATCCTTTTGGAAACTAAGGGGCAATTTAGCACGGCCAATCCACCTAACCTGCACATCTTTGGACCGCAGGAGGAAACCGGAGCACACGGAGGAAACCCTCGCAGACACGGGGAGGAAGTGCAAACTCCACACAGACAGTCACCCGAGACCGGAATTGAGCCCAGCACCCTGGAGCTGTGAGGCAGCAGTGCTAACCACTGTGCCACCGTGCCGCCCCCATGTGGCCCAGAGTAAGTAATCAGGGAATGTTCTGACATGAAGAGATACAGGCACGACCGTCAAATGAAGGAAGAGAAAGTTGAAGAGACCCCTTTTTAAACAGATGATTTTTGAGATGTTAAACAGACCTCAGGCGGGATTCTCCGACTCCCCACCAGGTCAGAGAATCGCCGGGGGCTGCCGTGAATCCCGCCCCTGCCGGCTGCCGAATTCTTCGGCACCAGATATGCGGCGGGGGCGGGAATCGCACCGCGCCGGTCGGCGGGCCCTCCCCACCGGCGATTCTCCAGCCCACAATGGGCCGAAGTCCCGCTGCTGTAATGCCAGTCCCGCCAGCGTGAATCAAACCACCTACCTTACCGGCGGGACTGGCGGCACGGGCGGGGCCCCGGGGTCCTGGGTGGGTCGCGGGGCGATCTGGCCCCGGGGGGGGGGTGCCCCCACGGTGGCCTGGCCCACGATCGGGGCCCACCGATCCGCAGGCGGGCCTGTGCCATGGGGGCACTCTTTTCCCTCCGCCTCGGCCATAGCCTCCACCATGGCCGACGCGTAGGAGACCCCTCCCCTGCGCATGCGCGGGGATGACGTCAGCAGCCGCTGACGCTCCCACGCATGTGCGGCCTTCCGCCGGCCGGCAAAGTCCCTTCGGCCCCGGCTGCCGTGGCGCCAAAGGCCTTCCACACCAGCCGGTGGAGCGGAACCCACTCGGGCACGGGCCTAGCCCCTCAAGGTGAGGGCTTGGCCCCTGAAGGTGCGGAGGCCCGACGCCGGAGTGGTTCCCGCCACTTCATCCCACCGGGACCCCCGCCCCGCCGGGTAGGGGAGAATCCCGGCCCTCATCTGTGCTCTGGGATGTCTGCGAAATATCCGGTGGCAATATCTTGAAAATGTGGAAAATTATCCCTGGTGCCCTAGTCAATACCTATTCCTCACACAACAGCACTGAAGCAGATTAAATAGTCACTTTCACCTTTGCTATTTGAGCCAATTAGGTGCTGCACTTCCTACATTTCACGGGCAACTACACTTCAAAAATATTTCATTGGCTGTAAACACGTTGGGAAATCCTGGGGTGATGAAAGGTGCTATATAAATACACCTTTTAAAAAGAAATTGACTGAAAAGTATGCTTCTACTGTTATTTTTAAGGGTCGTACAGTGGGAGTAAGCAGATACCTAGCTTGAAGAGGTGCATAACCACGCTGGACTAAATGGCCTCTACCTCGACTGAAAAATTCTACCAATACAGAAAACATATTATCAACACACAAACCATCTTAAATATTAATTCCCTCAACCACCGACGCACACTGTCAGCCGTGTGTGCCCTTTACAACTCGCCAATGCTCCTTCAACAGCACCTTTCAAATCGCCAGCCTATGCCACCTAGAAGGGCAAGGGCAGCAGACACCTGGGAACTCCACCACTCCAATCTACTCACCATCCTGACTTGGAAATATGATCACCGTTCCTTCACTGTCGCTGGATTAAAAGCCTGGAACTCCCTCCCTAAGAGCATCGTAGGAGTACCTACACCACATGGACTGCGGCGGTTCAAGAAGGCGGCTCACCATCACCTTCCCGAGGGCAATTAGGGATGGGCAATAAATGCTGGCCTAACCTGCGTGCCCACACGGAGCACAGTGGTTAGCACTGTTGCTTCACAGCGCCAGGGACCCGGGTTTGATTCCCAGCTTGGATCACTGTCTGTGCGGAGGCTGCACGTCCTCCCCATGCCTGCGTGGGTTTCCTCTGGGTGCTCCGGTTTCCTCCCACAAGTCCCGAAAGACGTGCTTGTTTGGTGGATTGGACATTCTGAATTCTCCCTCAATGTACCCGAACAGGCGCCGGAATGTGGCGACTGGGGCCTTTTCACAGTAACTTCATTGCAGTGTTAATATAAGCCTACTTGCGACACTAATAAAGATTATTATTATTAAATCACATGTAAAACAACATAAATGGTTCTTATATCCTGCGTGAGATCTATGGGGACGGACCAATTAGCCTTCCCATGAGCCTCGTGGAATATGAGCTTCCACGCTGAGGGGTGGGAGCCCCTCAGCGGAGTGCGGACTATCGCATAAAAGCTGCGCAGAAGGGAGCCAAGTGTGAGTAATCCCGGCTGTGACCCGGAGCGCACTGTGTATAGCGTATAGTTTGTAATAAAATAATTTTCTTTACGCCTCTCGTTTTGGACTCCTCTGTGGCCACTAAATTAATACACTGGGTCGTGAAGGGTTACAGAAAAAAAATAGAACACAGAATTATTGATTAATTATGTTGATGGCACATTGTGTATGCCTGGGCTAGCGACATAGATTTCCTCAGGAGTGATCACAGCTTGAATAATCTACAGAGTAACGTGCGCTGTTTTCTTGATCGAATGCAATTATGTTCAAGTATTCTTGTCCAGAGCCACAAACACATCTCCAACTTTAAGAATCTGGAGAAGAGTTACACAAGACCTGCTAGCCTTCAATTTGAGGCTTTCGAATGATAGTATCACGCAGTACAGAATGAGGCCATTCAGCCCATTCACCAGTGCCAGCACGTTGAAAGAAGTTCCCAAGTAGTCTAGCTCCCCTGCTCTTCCCCAAAGCCCTGGAATTTGTTTCTTTGCAAATGGAGATTAGATTACCTGTTGAAAGTTACTTTGAATCTCCTTCCACCAATATTTAGAACATAGAAAAATACAGCACAGATCAGGCCCTTCGGCCCACAATCTTGTGCCGATCTTTTGTCCTAGATTAAGAACAAATTAATCTACACTCCATCATTCTACCGTTATCCATGTACCTATCCAATAGCCGCTTGAAGGTCCCTAATGTTTCCGACTCAACTACTTCCACAGGCAGTGCATTCCATGCCCCCACTACTCTCTGGGTAAAGAACCTACCTCTGACATCCCCCCTATATCTTCCACCTTTCACCTTAAATTTATGCCCCCTTGTAATGGTTTGTTCCACCCAGGGAAAAATCCTCTGACTGTCTACTCTATCTATTCCCCTGATCATCTTATAAACCTCTATCAAGTCGCCCCTCATCCTTCTCCGTTCTAATGAGAAAAGGCCTAGCACCCTCAACCTTTCCTCGTAAGACCTACTCTCCATTCCAGGCAACATCCTGGTCAATCTCCTTTGCACCTTTTCCAAAGCTTCCACATCCTTCCTAAAATGAGGCGACCAGAACTGTACACAGTACTCCAAATGTGGCCTTACCAAGATTTTGTACAGCTGCATCATCACCTCACGGCTCTTAAATTCAATCCCTCTGCTGATGAACACTAGCATACCATAGGCCTTCTTCACAGCTCTATCCACTTGAGTGGCAACTTTCAAAGATCTATGAACATAGACCCCAAGATCTCTCTGCTCCTCCACATTGCCAAGAACCCTACCGTTAACCCTGTATTCCACATTCATATTTGTCCTTCCAAAATGGACAACTTCATACTTTCAGGGTTAAACTCCATCTGCCACTTCTCAGCCCAGCTCTGCATCCTATCTATGTCTCTTGGCAGCCACAACAGCCCTCCTCACTATCCATAACTCCACCAATCTTCGTATCGTCTGCAAATTTACTGACCCACCCTTCAACTCCCTCATCCAAGTCATTAATGAAAATCACAAACAGCAGAGGACCCAGAACTGATCCCTGCGGTACGCCACTGGTAACTGGGCTCCAGGCTGAATATGTGCCATCCACCACCACTCTCTGACTTCTATCGGTTAGTGAGTTCATTATCCAACTGGCCAAATTTCCCACTATCCCATGCCTCCTTACTTTCTGCATAAGCCTACCATGGGGAACCTTATCAAATGCCTCACTAAAATCCATCCACTGCTTTAACTTCATCCACGTGCTTGGTCACCTCCTCAAAGAATTAAATAAGACTTGTGAGGCAAGACCTACCCCTCACAAATCCGTGCTGACTATCCCTAATCAAGCAGTGTCTTTCCAGATACTCAGAAATCCTATCCCTCAGTACTCTTTCCATTACTTTGCCTACCACGAAGTAAGACTAACTGGCCTGTAATTCCCAGGGGTATCCCTATTCCCTTTTTTTAACAGGGGCACGACATTCGCCACTCTCCAATCCCCTGGTACCACCCCTGTTTTATTGAATTATCATTGGGCGGCATGGTGACACAATGGTTAGCACTGCTGCCTCACGCCGCTGAGGACCCAGGTTTGATCCTGGCCCCGGCTCACTGTCCGTGTTTGTGCATTCTCCCCCCTGTCTGCATGAGTCTCAGCCCCACAATCCAAACATATGCAGGGTAGATGAATTGAGCGCTACATAGCCCCTTAATTGGGGGGGAAAAATAATTGGGTACTCTAAATTTACTAAAACAATTATCATTGCACTTTGTGGTGACAGGACATACATATAGATACATAGAAGATAGGAGCAGGAGGAGGCCTTTTGGCCCTTCGAGCCTGCTCCGCCATTCATCACGATCATGGCTGATCATCCATGAGAGAGTAGTTAGAAAGCATACGGGACCTTGGTCTTCATTAATAGAGTTATTGAGTATAAAAGCAGGGACGTTATGCTGAATCTGTATACAACTCTAGATAGTCAACACCTTTTCCAAAAAGTAGAGGAGTCTAGAAATAGAGGGCATAGGTTTAAGAAGAGAGGGGAGAGATACAAAAGAGACCAGAGGGGAAATTATTTCACACAGAGGGTGGTGAGCATCTGGAACGAGCTGCCAGAGGCAGTGGTAGAGGCGGGTACAATTCTTTATAAAACAACTAGATAGTTGCATGGGCAGGTTGGGTGTAGAGGGATATGGGCCAAATGCGGGCAAGTGGGACTAGTTTAGTGATGGAAACTGGGCGGCATGGACCAGCTGGGCCGAAGGGCCTGTTTCCATGCTGTAAACATCTTTGACACTCTATGACTCTAACTCTGGTTACGCACCAACTAGACTATGGGGCGAGATTCTCCGACCCCCTGCCGGGCCGGATCACGCCAGATCACGTTGGCGCTTCCGCGCATGCGGCAACTCGCGCTGGCCGGCGGAGGCCCTTTGCCGCTGGTTGGCGTGACGCCAACCCCGCTGGCCTAGCTGCTGAGGATTCCGCACATTCCGGGCGGCCCGATGACGGAGTGCTTCACGCCACTCCTCGGTGCCAGTACAGCCCGCCCCGCCGGATAGCGGAAAATCCTGGCCATTGTGTCCAGTTCTGGTCACCACGCCTTGGGAAGATCATTGGGACGCTGCTGAGGAGATTTACCAGGGTGGTTCCAGGAATAGGGGGCAGGGGATGGGTTTAGTTGCAAGCTTAGGTTGGAGAAGCTGGAGTTTTCCTTCGAGCAAAGGTGATTGAGGGAAGATTTGATTGAGGTGTACAGGAATAGGGCAGGATTAGATAAGGTACCAAGTCCCATTTGCTGATGCTACAAGGACCAGGGGATACAGATTTAAGATTTTGGCCCAGAGGTGCAGGGAGGTGAATGTGAGGAAGAAGTTTTTTACACAGATTCACCACCCTCTGGCTGAAGAATTTCCTTCTCATCTCTGTTTTAACGAGTCGTCCCTTTAGACTGAGATGGTGTCCTCTGCTTCTAGTTTTTCATACAAGTGAAAACATCCTCTCCATGTTCACTCTATCCAGGCCTCGCAATATCATGTAAGTTTCAATAAGATCCCCTCTCATCCATCTAAACTCCAACAAGTACAGACCCAGAGACCTCAGCCGATCCTCATACAACAAGCTCTTCATTCCAGGGATCATTCTTGTGAACCTCCTCTGGACCCTTTCCAAAGCCAGCACATCCTTCCTTTGATACAAGGTACAAAAGGGCATCACGGTAGCATGGTGGTTAGCAGAATTGCTTCACAGCTCCAGGGTCCCAGGTTCGATTCCTGGCTTGGTTCACTGTCTGTGCGGAGTCTGCACGTTCTCCCCGTGTCTGCGTGGGTTTCCTCCGGGTGCTCCGGTTTCCTCCCACAGTTCAAAGATGTGCAGGTTAGGTGGATTGGCCATGCTAAATTACCCTTGTGTCCAAAATTGCCCTTAGTGTTGGGTGGGGTTACTGGGTTATGGGGACAGGGTGGAGGTGTGGGGTTGGGTAGAGTGCTCTTTCCAAGAGCCGGTGCAGACTCGATGGGCCGAATGTCCTCCTTCTGCACTGTAAATTCTATGATTGCTCACAATACTCCAAATGGGGTCTGACCAGAGCCTGATACAGCCTCAAAAGTACATCCCGGCCTTGTATTCTAGCCCTCTCGCATGAATGCTAACATTGCATTTGCCTTCCTAACTGCCGACTCAATCTGCACATTAACCTTGAGAGAATCTTGAACGGGCGGCAAGTGGAGCAGTGGTTAGCACTGGGACTGCGGCACTGAGGACCGGGTTTGTATCCCGGCCCTGGGTCACTGTCTGTGTGGAGTTTGTACATTCTCCCCATGTCTGCGTGGGTTTCATCCCCACAACCCAAAGATGTGCTGGTTAGGTGGATTGGCCATGCTAAATTGCCCCTTAATTGGAAAAGAAAAATAATTGGCTACTCTAAATTTTTTTAAAAAGAGAATCTTGAACAAGGACTCCCAAGTCCCTTTGTGCTTCTGATTTCCTAAGCAATCCCCATTTAGAAAATAGTCTATGCCTCCATTCCTCCTTCCAAAGTGCACAACCTCACACTTTTCCACATTGTATTCTATCTGCCACTTCATTGCCCACTCTCCTAGCCTGTCCACCTCCTTCTGCACCTCCCCCCCCCCACCCCGCTTCCTCAATACTATCTGTCCCTCTACATATCTTTGTATCATCTGCAAACTTAGCATCAGTGCCTTCAGTTCCTTCTTCCAGATCATTAATGTATATTGTGAAAAGTTGTGGTCCCAGCACAGACCCCTGAGGCACACCACTAGTCACCGGCTGCCATCCTGAAAAAGACCCCTTTATCCCCACTCTCTGCCTTCTACCAGCCAGCCAATCCTCTATCCATGCCAGGATCTTACCCTTAACACCATGGGCTTTTATCTTATTTAACAGTCTCCTATGTGGCACCTTGTCAAAGACCTTCTGGAAATCTAAATAAATCACGTCCACTGGTTCTCCTTTGTCTAACTTCCTTGTTACTTCCTCAGACATGACCTCCCTTTGATGAAGCTGTGCTGACTGAGTCCTATTTTACCATGCACTTCTAAGTACTCCTCGATCTCATCTTTAATAACAGACTCTAAAATCTTACCAATGACCAAAGTCAGGCTAACCGGCCTATAATTTCCCATCTTCTGCCTCCTTCTCTTAAACAGCGGTGTTACATCCCTGTCATAAGTGACCCTATGACCTCACTAGACAGAAGCAGAATCCAATTTGGAATATTTCTCTTGTTTGCAAACCCTTCTGAGGCATTGCATACGCCCAAATAAAAATCAAAACTGCTTTGCACACTGATTACTGAAAGTCATAGTGTTTTGGGAAAACAAAATCTTCATATTTTCAATTATGTATTTCTTTCGCAAGAAAGCTCAGTTAAATTGGCTTGGACCTGTTGCATTTAAAGGTCCCAGGCGTACATTGTTCCTTTTGAGCGAGGGAAATCAGCTTGTACAGTGGAATATTTGTCAGATCTTTTCACCAGTTGAATTAATCTCCTCTGTGAGTTATCAGTGAATATTGTGCTCTCAGCCTGTCAAAGGATTCTGAGATGGAGCCCAACCTTTGATGATGAGTGCATAGCTTTAGCTAAGCCTCGGTAGACAGTGCATCCTTGCTTCGGAATCAGAAAGACAGGCCTTCTAGTCCTCCTTCAGCACAGGATCGCAGTTGAGAATTCCATTGCATTACTGAGGGAGTGGTGCACTGTCTGGATCGGTTGCACTGAAGAGCTGCAGACATGGTCAACCTGAGAAGCAGCTCTTCGAGGCGCTTATTCTCTCGCCTGACACTCTTGCTGCAGTTCTGAGGGAGTGCTGCACTGTCAGAGCCTCTGTCTTTCAGATGGGAAGTTGACTCTCTTGCAGGCGGGGGCGAAAGAGCCCACTGCACGTTTTTGAGGAAGAGTCGGGGAGTTTGCTCAAAGTCAAGCTGACTGACTGAGTGCCACGGTGACTTTATTTGGCCACTCAACGTATATTGACTCCTCCAGCGTGTTACTGGTCAAGACTCACGCAGTTCACCGCTGGGGCATTCATGAATGAATATTCTTTATTTCTCTCACATTCTGGTGCCAGCAGCAGACGTTTTATCATTTAACAGCTGGGAAGTTGCAGAGACTAATCAAGTAACTTTGATCGATGTTTGTTGAGACAGCAGCCTGGAAAATGCACTGCACAGTCCTTTGAGCAATGAGTGCTCTTCATTATGACAAAATGACACAATTTCTAAAGATATGCGTTGTTGATTATGTAATAATTTCCACACATACATTCTTGGCATTATCCTCTTATTCATCCCATACAAGCTTGGCAAATGGTTTTTCTTTCTTTGTTTAATTAGACAGAGAGAGAGAGAGGAAAGTGCCAGAACCCTGCTACCGCTTTGTGCCGAGTTAGATGATCTCTGCTGAAGTATTGGTCAGATGCTAAGGTTGGCCTCAACATCTCTCTTGGTTGGGGAGGGAATATAAATCAGGCATGTTTCATCATCGTGATTGCTGCTTGAAAACTGTAAGTTAATGGCTGGACCTCTCTGGCCATTGAGATTCTCTTTTCCCACCAGCCGTGCACCCCTGCTTCAACTTTCCCGGCGGTGAGGGGTGGCTTCACTGTAAAGTCCTATTGGCCAGCGGCAGGAAGAGAGAATCCCGCCATCAGCGGACAGTGCGCCATTGAGGAACATGTGGTTGAGGGCCCGAAGAATCTTGCCCAATGATCAAATCAGGATCTAAGCAGACAACCTTATTAACGGACTGTTGGTACCCAAGGACCTGTCTGATAGCAGGTAACCCATGACCTCTGTGTCGTGTTGGGTGTTCCGATGCACAAATGATCCAACACGGCTGTAGATGGCACAAGTCTGTTTTATTGTCTTAAACAATAACAACTACTAACTGCTGGCTTAGGTTCGTGCTTCACCAGCTAACCTGTTGACCCAGCCCTATCACTATCTTGGTGAGGCACTCAGCACATGATGTATGTCTGAGTGGCACGCTGTGAGCTCTGTGCTCTGAGCTATCTCCTGGTAGAATGAGCGGGAACTGTGGTGTTCCCTGTTTTATAGTGCGTGTGCTCTCACTGGTGATTGGCTGCGATGTTGTGTGTGTGTTGGTTGGTCCATCCACCTGTCCATCAGTGTGTGTGTGATTGCACCATGTTATGCTAATGTGGATATCCTGAATCCCCCCTTTTCACAAGGATATGTGCCTACATGATAATAAATAGAAATGTGTACTGAGTGCATCTGAGTATGTGTGTGCAATATTTACAACATGTACATAAGGCTAAACTATATACAGAGGAAGGTGTCAGGTGCAACAGAGCAACGAGGTTCTACCACAAACAAAACAAATACAATCAGCAAACGACGAGAGAGAACTTCTGGAATGACAAGAAAGAAACACGTTAACTGTACTGTAAAACAATTCAGTGAGTCCAATGTGCTAATGGGCTCATAAGTCAAGTCTCTCAGGTGGGCGACGAATTCAGGTTGACCGCCTCAAGGGTGGGTCAGGATCCACCGGCTGAGGAATGGGCCTGGCCACGGGCGAGAGAGGAATAGGCTGGATATCATGACACTGGACACTCGGGGACAATTTAGCATCGGCCAATCCACCTAACCTGCACACCTTTGGACTGCGGGAGGAAACCGGAGCACTCGGAGGAAAAATAAGGTTGCCTGCTTAAATCCTGACTCGATCATTGGGCAGGATTTTTCGGGCCCTCAACCACGTGTTCCTCAATGGCGCACTGTCCGCTGATGGCGGGATTCTCTCTTCCTGCCGCTGGCCAATAGGACTTTACAGTGAAGCCACCCCTCACCGCCGGGAAAGTTGAAGCCGGGGTGCACTGCCGGTGGGAAAAGAGAATCTCAATGGCCAGAGAGGAAACCCACGTAGACATGGGGGAGAATGTGCAAACTCCACACAGGCAGCTCGCCAAGGCCGGAATTGAACTCGGGTCCCTGCCGCTGTGAGGCAGTAGTGCTAACCACTGTGCCACCAAATGGACACCGGTTTAAGATTTGGGGCAAGAGATGCAGGGGGAAATTTGAGGAAGAATTCATTGGCACAGCGATGGTGATGACCTGGAGCTCACTGCCCACGTGGTACCGGAAGGAGAAGCAATTTCAAAAGGAAATCGGACTGTACTGTGAGGAAATAAATCTGCAGAGCTACGAGAATCGAGCAGAGGATGGTACTGACTGGATTGGGCCAGAGGGAGGCAGTATGGAGTCAATGGGGTGAATGGCCTCTTTGATGTTATAAATTATTCTATCACTATGAATTTACTCAGGAGCAACTTACTGAATGAAAAACCCAGGCCTTTATTCGCCTCCTGCTCAGTTTGTGTCTTTATCATTTCTAAAATGCCTTCACCCATCCCATAATCATGATTAACTTTGAATAATTTAGTGGCCTCTGTTTTATCCGTTCCCCTCATTGTCACCTTGAGAACCACAGTGTGTGCGTTCTGCGTGAAAACAATGATATAATGGAATGACGAGACTGCTGTCCAGGGTATTTTTACCGTCCAAATGTCTACCAAGCCAAAGAGCCACTTAATAATTAGCAGCTTTCCAGAAACACATTAAGCATTTTGAAGAGAGATATTTTCAAAACCAGAAGAGATCCCAAAGGACTACACAACCAATCAAATCCTAATCATGACTACGGCTGTTTTGTCGGGAAGTGCACTTGCACAACAAGGCCTCACCAACAGCAGTAAGACGAATGATCTGTTTTAAATGGTGTTGCTTGAACGATGAATGTTGACCATGACGTGAGGACAACCCTTAATCCTGATCTTCTTTGGAAGGATTGCAATGGGGGTCTTTCGCATCCACATGAACAGGCCGACCAGCCTTGGTTTAATACCTCGTCCATAAAACAACATTTTGACAGGGTAGCACATGATAGTGCCATGTTTAATTGTAAGCCTAGATATTAGACCATAAAGCTATGAGAGGTAGAAGCAGAAGTAGGCCATTCGGCCCATTGAGTCTGCTCCGCCGTCCAATGGATTGATGACTAATCTGATATGATGATCCTCAAATCCACTTTCCCCATAACGCTTGATTCGCTTATTGATTAATAATATTGTCACAAGTAGGCTTACATTAATACTGCAATGAAGTTATTGTGAAAATCCTCCAGTTGCCACATTCCGGCGCCTGTCCAGGTACATAGAGGGAGAATTCAGATTGTCCAATTCACCTAACAAGCTCGTCTTTTGGGACTTGTGGGAGGAAACCGAAGTACCCGGAGGAAACCCATGCAGATATGGGGAGAACGTGCAGACTCCGCACAGGCAATCATAGAATTTACAGTGCAGAAGGAGGCCATTCAGCCCATCGAGTCTGCACCGGCTCTTGGAAAGAGCACCCTACCCAAGGTCAACACCTCCACCCATTCCCCATAACCCAGTAACCCACCCAACACTAAGGGCAATATTGGACACTAAGGGCAATTGATCATGGCCAATCCACCTAAACTGCACATGTTTGGACTGACCCAAGCCAGGAATCGACCTGGGACTCTGGAGCTGTGAAGCAACAATGCTAACCACTGTGCTACCGTGCCGCCCACAAAATGTTCGACTCCTTACTCTGAGATTATGCCCTTTGGTTCTTGACTCCCACAAGGGGAAACAACCTCTCTGCACCTACCCTGTCAAGCCCCCAACTCAAATCTGTAGAGGAACACGAGAAGCCGGTATTATTTCCATTGGAGCAGGGAAGGTTAAGGGGAGATTTAATAGAGATGTTCAAAACCGAGTAAATAAGAAGAAACTGTTTCCATTGGCAGGCGAGTCAGAAACCAGAAAACACATGGAGGAGACAAAGGGCGGGATTGTCCGCCGACTAGATCCTCCGCTTTGCCGGCAGTGCACTCACCACTGCGGATTTCCCGACGGCGCGGGGGTGCCCACAATGGGAAACCCCATTGGCCGGCTGCCAGGACCTGCCTCAACAGGAAACGGGTGCGGCGGGATGGGGAACCCCGCCCAAAATGGGCTTTATTTACAGTGAATTGTTGTGGTCAGGAGTGTGCTGCCTGAGAAGACGGAGCAAGCAGATTTATCAACTATCAAAAGGAAATCGGATAAATCATTGAAAAGGCAAGACGTGTACGAGGCGAGGGGAATGGGAAGGGAGTGCGGGGGAGGGGTGCGGTGAGACAATTTGTTAACGGTTTCGCTGAACTATCTCAGGCACAATGGCCTCTTTTTTTTAACAAACAGTTTTATTGAGGTATTTTAGCCAAATAGAAAAAGTGACATTGTACAGCACAAAAAAAAAGAAGTCAAGACACAAATTAAACATAGTGCAAACCACGGCTCTGTTCATGCAAGGACCTGCCTCAATATCCCCCTACTCTACCCTAGCCACCCCCCCCCCCCCCCCCCCCGGCCTCCTGCTGACGCTTACTCCTCTGTGAAGAAGTCACTAAATGGCTGCCACCTTCGGGCGAACCCCAGTAGCGAACCTCTCAAGGCGAACTTGACTTTCTCTAGGCCAAGAAAGCTCGCCATGTCCGATAGCCATACCTCAGCCCTCGGAGGCTTTGAGTCCCTCCATGCTAACAGTATTCGTCGCCGGGCTACCAGGGAAGCAAAGGCCAGAACGTCGGCCTCTCTCTCTTCCTGGACTCCCGGGTCCTCCGAAACCCCAAAGGTTGCCACCTCAGGGCTCATTACCACCCCAGTTTTCAATACCCGGGACATGACATCTGCGAATCCCTGCCAATACCCCCTGAGTTTAGGGCACGACCAGAACATGTGTACATGGTCAGCCGGCCCTCCGGTACATCTGGCACACTTGTCCACCAGCCCGAAGAATTTTCTCATCCAGGCCACCGTCATGTGGGCCCGGTGCACGACCTTAAACTGCTCAGGACTTCAGGCACAATGGCCTCTTGTGTGCTGTACGGCTCCACAAGAGTCCCACAGTCACGCCACCACGGGAAGTGATGGGCAGCAGAGGAATTTAATCTGGTTTAAGGCCAAAAATTCCTCACGCTGGGATGAACTGGAGGAATTTTGTTTTTGGGACTTTAATGGTGGGTCGAACTTCCCGATGAACGATGTCAGGAAACTCTTTTGCATACATTAGCATGTCAGGCATGCTCATTGAAAGGCCACTGCGCTGGAATTAAGTTCCCCGCCAACGAGAAATTAGATCGTTCAGCTTTACAACTGGCGTGCACCTGGCGAGGTCGACTTCCTCCTAAATTAATGGTGAGCTGCTGCTGCATTGTTCTCATTGAGGGGATGCCTGTAAATGGCAGCCTATGATTGAGGGCGGGGGGCAGCAGTGCCATTGCGCCCACGGAAGGGAGGGTCAGTGGGGAAGGGTGCGATAGTGGCTGGGCAAAAGTAGAAGGGATATTACAGGCTGTTCGGGTGCCCTTTCGGCATGATGCCCAGACTTCAACCACACGTGGTTACGGCGGGGGGCAGCACTGTGGCACAGTGGTTAGCACTGCTGCCTCACAGCGCCAGGGACCAGGGTTCAATTCCGGCCTTGGGTGACTGTCTATTTAAAATAAATTTAGAGTACCAATTCTTTCTTTTTCCAATTAAGGGGCAATTTAGTGTGGCTAATCCACCTACCCTGCACATTTTAGGGTTCTGGGGATGAGACACGGGAAGAATGTACAAACTCCACACCGACAGTGACCCGGGGCCAGGGTCGAACAGTGGTCCTTAGCGCCGTAGGCAGCAGTGCTAACCACTGCGCCACCATGCCTCAAATCTTGGGTGACTGGCTGTGTGGAGTTTGCATGTTCTCCCCGTGTCTGCGTTGGTTTCCTCCGGGTGCTCCGGTTTCCTCCCACAGTCCAAAGATGTGCAGGTTAGGTGGGGTTACGTGGCAGTGGGCCTAGACGGCATGCTATTTTGGACGGTCGATGGAGAGTTGATGGGCCAAAAGGCCTCCTTCTGCAGTGTCGGGATTATATGGATGACGACTCCGTGCCTGTCCCCCCGCCATGAGAATTAGCGAGCTCCTTGTGGTTGCATATTTAATGAGCTGGCCTGTGCAGGATCGCGCATGGTCAGCCAACCCACCAATTAACAAAAGGAAGAAGCAGATTTCGCCAAGCGCTAAACGTCTGAGGTAACTCTGGGGCTAATTTTGTGTTCGAGGCTGGAGAAGCTCCCTCATTTAGCCTGAGTCACACGGAATAGGACAACCAGCAAAGGAAAGTGATAGGGGACGGTTCCGAAACTTCTTGATTAAGCAGTAATCAGACTGTCCCTTATTAGCACCCGCTCAACCATCAGTGTTTGATTTTGTGCAGTGAGGTTGATCCACATAATGTGGGAGCCTTCCCAGTTCATGCGGTGGGCTGGGAGTTGAGTGGTGGGGGAGGGGGTGTAAATTATGGATAATCAAGGGTGCCTGGCAAAATTAAAGGAATGCAGTCACTTAAAAAAAGGCGAGCAATTGCACATCAGGGCAATTTATTTTTGGTTGGCCTTATAATTGATTCGAACATTTTAAATGTGTCTTTCAACCTTTGGGGAAGCTAATTATGCAGGGGGGGGAGAAAAAACTGGAAAAATCTATTAAAAGTACAATTAGTACAAAAATGGAACAGTGCCACATTTCTATTTTTTTAACAAACAATTTTATTGAGGTATTTTAGGCATATAGAAAAAGTGACATTGTACAGTACAAAAGAAAAGTCAAGGCACAAATTAAACATAGTGCAAACCACAGCTCTGTTCCCGCACGGATCTGCCTCAATGTCCCCCTACTCTGCTCTACTCTACCCTAGCCCCCCCCCTTCCCCCCCCCCTCTCCCCCCCCTACCCCGCTGACGCTTACTCCTCTGCGAAGAAGTCAATAAATGGCTGCCACCTTCGGGCGAACCCTAATAGCAAACCTCTCAAGGGCAACTTGACTTTCTCTAGGCCAAGAAAGCTCGCCATGTCCGATAGCCATATCTCAGCCCTCGGGGCCTTTGAGTCCCTCCATGCTAATAGTATTTGTCGCCGGGCAACCAGGGAAGCAAAGGCCAGAACGTCGGCCTCTCTCTCTTCCTGGACTCCCGGGTCCTCCGAAACCCCAAAGATTGCCACCTCGGGGCTCATCGCCACCCCAGTTTTCAATACCCGGGACATGACATCTGCGAATCCCTGTGCCACATTTCAACCCACGGCTTGCTGGCTGGTGTAGAGGAGGCGGGCGCAGGGTGCAACAGCGTCAGGAGACTGACTACAGCTGGCGCATCAGGGCACTTCAGTATATAAACGGCAATTCCAACTTCCTTGAAGGAGGCGGCGGAGAATTTGAGAGTTCGCTGGCTGGATAAATAACAAGAAAAGAAAGGAGTTACAATTAGTCTACATAGACCCCTTTTATGATCATCTTGGTGGGATCCCCTGTCGGTCGATGCTGGAATCGCGAATCACGATCTGACGCCAGTCAGAATGCCATGCTCCGGTGCCACATGCCAGCGTGGCATGCAAATTGTACAGTAAAGGCCGTCGGCATATCATTAACAGAGCCGCCCCAGAATTCTCAGGGCCCATTACTAGGGGGCATAGGTTTAAGGTGCGAGGGGCAAGGTTTAGAGGAGATGTACGAGGCAAGTTTTTTACACAGGGGGTGGTGGGTGCCTGGAACTCGCTACCGGATGAGGTGGTGGAAGCAGGGGCGATAGTGACATTTAAGGGGCATCTTGACAAATACATGAATAGGATGGGAATAGAGTGATGGGAATAGGAAGTGTAGAAGATTATAGTTTAGTCGGGCAGCATGGTCGGCACAGGCTTGGAGGGCTGAAGGACCTGTTCCTGTGCTGCTCTTTGTTCTTTGTTCTTTGTTCTATTATAATCGGTGCCTCACAGAGTCACAAAGGAGGTTTTAGAACAGATAAGCAAAGAGATAGATTTTAAGGAATATTTTGAAGGAGGAGTTGTCGAGGTTTCGGGAGGGAATTCCATAGTGTGGAGCCTAGGAGCTGAAGGCTGAACCGCCAGTGGTGGAGCAATGAAAACCGTGGATGTGCGAGGGGCAGAGTGAGAGGAGTCAGTGTACTTGGACCGATGTAAGATTGGGGACAGTTACAGAGAATGGGTGCAGGCGGTGACAAAGCTGTGGAGACGGTTGAACGCGCGGATGAGAATGATAAAATCAGGAATTTGCCAGCTTAGGACCCAGTGTTGGTCTGTGAGTACCAGCAGTGATGGGTGAACTGGACTGAGTGTGAGTTAGGATGAGGTGAAGTTTACAAAGGGTGCAAGATGTCAAGGTGAGGAGAGCATTGGAATAGCACTGAGTCTAGATATGCCATATACTTTGAGTTATCTCAGTCCATTTCATTTCAAATTGTCTTTAATAATAATAATAATAATAATAACAATAATCTTTATTAGTGTCACAAGTCGGCTTACATTCACACTGCAATGTGAAAATCCTCTCATCGCCACACTCCGACGCCTGTTCGGGTACACTGAGGAAGAATTCAGTTCTGCTAGCTTTGTTCAATGGAACCTGAGGTGCACTCCACAACTTATTGATCCTTTCCTTGTATTAATACAGCACCAATATGCAGCACCCAGGGGCTGGTTTAGCACACTGGGCTAAATCGCTGGCTTTTAAAGCAGACCAAACAGGCCAGCAGCACGGTTCAATTCCTGTACCAGCCTCCCCGAACAGGCGCCGGAATGTGGCGACTAGGGGCTTTTCACAGTTACTTCATTGAAGCCTACTTGTGACAATAAGTGATTTTCATTTCATTTTTCATATTCCAATTGGTTTTTTTTTAAGGAAATGGTATCGCTGCTGTCCAATGTTGCACACACAGGTTTGGCCTCACCAGCTGTGTGCAAGCTGAACATTTTATCACCGTGTTTGAATAGGTTTTTCTGCTCCATATCACTCAATGATTTTCTATTTAAAAGACTAATTGAAGGTGATTTACTTGTGTTTTCATTCATTGAACTGTTGCTCAGACCAGACGTATCTAAGTTCTGCTGAGTCATGCCACAGTGCCATCTTGTGGGGAGCAGACACATTACTGTCATCTACTCCACAGTGAATCGTAAGGCTGAACGAAGGCCTTTTGCCTTAGTATCTTCTATATCTAAACAGGAAAGGGAATTATGGGGAGTTGCAGTAACTATCACACAGGAAAAATAATATCCCCAATAAAGGTAGTGTTTTTTTCTGGCTTCAGTTTATCTGTTGCTAAAATTTGAGCTTTTAGATCATTGGATCCAAGGCTACGGTGCCTCATCCTGGCAATAGTTTTGTTTAACTCATTTGTGGGGTGTGGGCATCACAGCATTTATTGCCTGTCCCTAAGAAAGTGGCAGTGAGCTGCCTTTTTGAACCACTGCAGTCCGTGAGGTGCAGATATACCCACAATGCTGTTCAGAAATAATGCTGGAATGTTATCAGCTTTCGTAGCCTTTGCAGTATCCAGTGCCTTCAGCCATTTCTTGATAACACATGGAGCAAATCTGATAGGCTGAAGGCTGGCATCTGTAATGCTGGTGATCTTCGGAAAAGGCCATCCATGGCGAAAGGAAAACTGGTGCTCCACAAATAGCCGTGACTCTAGCTAAGCTGTTCCAGTACAGCTGGAACATTGGCATCTACCTGGCAATGTGGAAAATCGTCCAGGTATATCCCAGCCACAAAAAGCAGGACAAATCCAATCCAGTCATTTACCACCCCATTGGTTTACTCTTGATCTTCACTAAAGTGATGGAAGGGATCATCAACAGTTCTATCAAGTAGCTCAGCACGAACCTGCTGGCTGATGTTCAGTTAGAGGTTTATCAAGGCCACTCAGTTCCTAACATCATTCCAGCCTTGGTTCAAACATGGACAACAGAGCTGAACTCAAGGATGATGTGACAGTGACTGCCCTTGACGTCAAGGCAGCACAGAATAATAATATTCACTTATTGTCACAAGTAGGCTTGAATGCAGTTACTGTGAAAAGCCCCTACTTGCCACATCCCGGCACCCGTTCGGGGAGGCCGGTACGGGAATTGAACCCGCGCCGCTGGCATTATTCTGCATTGCTCTGCTTTACAAGCCAGACGTTTAGCCCACTGTGCTAAACCAGCCCCATGACCGAGTGTGGCATCAAGGAGCCCTTTGACACACTGCTTACCTTTGTTCTGCCATTCACACATTCTAATCTCGTTATGTGCCACTACCAGCACCCTTCTTCGCCTTAATCACCCCCATTTACGTTCCTTTTGTCTTTCTGGCCATGACATCTTTGTCAATCTCCACCTATTGCTGGCCCCCTATCCAGCCCCACTGCTCCACACCCCCTCACAACGGTTTAATTAAAAATAAAAAAACATTTAGAGTACCCAATTCATTTTTTCCAATTAAAGGGCAATTTCCAATTTAGCGTGGCCAATCCACCTAGCCTGCGCATCTTTGGGTTGTGGAGGGGAAACCCACGCAAACATGGGGAGAATGTGCAAACTCCACACAGACAGTGACCCAGAGCCGGGATCGAACCCGAGACCTCGACGCCGTGAGGCAGCAGTGCTAATCACTGCGTCACCCTGCTGCCTCCAACAGTATAAATCTGATCCTATTTCCAGGTCTCTCTAACTTTGACAAAGAGTCATCCAGACTAGAAACATTAGCTCCTTTCTCTCTCCACAGATGCTGTCAGACCTGCTGAGATGGCCCAGTGTTTTCTGTTTTTGTTTTGGCCCATCAGACCTGACCCCTGGCCCCCTCCCAACTACTGTTAGAGGCAGTTGAGCTGACGGGTGCCGGTAGCTCACGGACATTTTGGTTGTTCCCAGGATCTTCAAAGCTTCCTCATTATACATGGCTAGCCTGTCCATTGTGCTTCTTAACTTCAGGGGCTAGACCCCACCTTGTAAATAATGACATATTTGCTCACCTACAACTGTAGCAGAGGCACCCGTGTCCACCTCCATTCTAAGTGACTGACCATTTACTAATAACACAATTGTAATTGGGTCAGTCTTGCGCTACTTACTGTTGTTTAAACTATATTTCAGATCTGTTTTCAGCGTTATTCTCAACACTGTGTACTGGAGTGAGAGTTTTTTTCTTGTTGGCCTCCTATAGGCTCTCCCTAGCCTTCCCCTTCCTCCTAATGCGCTCCCTCCTATTGCAGGGCTAGCTTCCCTAAATTTGTATCTCTCCTGGGGGTGATCTCCTCCACACCAGTAGCATTCTTCATTGTTCCTGGTCTGCGGACCAAACTCCCCGTATCTCTACACTCTGTTCTGCTCCAAGCCCCTTCACTCATTATTTTCTGTACCTTCATCGCTGGCACTGTGATTGCCAGCAGCCTCCTGCTAAACTCGGTGGACATTGCCTGCTTGCACGCTCTGCAGTTCCGTTACCCCCTTTAGGCAATTCCAAAGCCTGGGCAACCTCTAATGCCTTCTTTAAGGTAATCTCTGCCTCTGCTAACAATTTATTTTGTGTGGCCATGTCGCTAACACCACAGACTAGCCTCCTTCTCAACATGTCATTGAGTGCAGCCCCGAACTTGCATTGTTCAACCACTCCTTTTAGGTTCAGCATGGACGTTGCTATCGCCTCTCTGGGGAATTTGTCATTTTAATTGAATTTGTATCATTGCATTATTACTGAGGGCTTCAAATTATAATGCGCCGTGATTATTCCACAAGCTCCTCAGAAGGTTTGGAACCGGGAGCATCTGGAGAAATCAGGCTCCTAATCAAGTTATGGGTTGGAGCCCCACAGGCTGTTAATGGGATTACCCGCTGCTTCTCTTCACCCCCGCCCCCCCCCCCCCCCCCCCCACACACACAATTTAATTGGCCTTAAAGAAATAGAGCAAGCGTTCGACATGATTCATCCACTGCTGCACTTTAGGATCGAATGACTCAAGTTTCCCCAAAAAGGGCATTTTGACATTCACAGACTGTTGAATGAGATTGCTTCAAAGGAAAGGCTTCCACATGAGGCCTGGTCTTCTGATTTGTGCAGCAGTAGAAAGGCACTCCGATTCATCCTCGTCGCCAAATGTAGTATCTTGAACGATTGGCCACCACCAAGTAGATTAACGAATAAACTGTTTATTAAGGCAAATAACTATTTACAGAGAGTGAGATAAAGGCTACCGTATCCCACGATTCAAAGCTCCTAACAGTAAAACCCGCGCTCAGCCCCAGGATTCACACACTCCAACCTGATTGGACCTATGGGTCACATGACCCTCTGAGAACTCACCACCTTAAAGGGGCACACTACTACGCTAACCATTTTGCTTTGATAGTCAATGGCATTCTCATTTTCAAATCCCCCAATATATTTTTTTAAAATTTTAGAATACCCAATTCTAATTTTTCCAATTAAGGGGCAATTTTAGTGTGGCCAATCTACCTACACTGCACATCTTTAGGTTGTGGGGGTGAGATCCATGCAGACACGGGGAGAATGTTCAAACTTCACATGGCCGTTGCCTGGGGCCAGGATGGAGCCTGGGCCGTTGGCGCCGTGAGGCTGCAGTGCTACCACTGTGCCACCGTGCTTCCCCAAATCCCTGAATATCAACATCCTGAGGGTTACCATTGACCAAAAGCTGGCTGGGCAGCGCAGTGGCTAGCACTGCTGCCTCACAGCACCAGGGACCTAGGTTCAATTCCAGCTTTCAATCGCTCTCTGTGTGGAGTTTGTACGTTTTCTCTATGTCTGCGTTGGCTTCCCACAGTCCAAAGATGTGCGGGTTAGGTGGATTGGACATGCTGAATTGCCCCTCAGCGTCCAAGGTTATGCTAGGGAAATAGAAGGGGTAGTGAACATGGTAGAGTGCCCATTCAAAGACTCACTGGGCTGAATGGCCTCCTTCTGCACTGTAGCGAGTCTATGATTCTATGAAGCTGAACTGGACTAGCCAAATAAATACTGTGGTTACAAGAGCAGGTGAGAGCCTGGGAATTCTGAGCTGACTCCACAATGCCTAGTCCACCATCCACGAGGCCAGAGTGTGATGAGATACCTTCCACTTGCCTGGATGAGTGCAGCTCCAACACTCAAGAAGCTCGTCAACATCCAGGACAAAGCACTCCCCTCGACTGGCACCCCGTCCACCACAATAGGCATTCACTCCCTCTGCCACCGTAGCACAGTGGTAGCAATGTGTACCTGTGGCGTACCACAGTACCATCTACAAAATGCACTGCAGTAACCCAGCAAATCGCCTTCAACAGCACCGTCTAAGCCCTCGACCGTCTATGAAGACCAGGGGCTGGATTCTCCATGCAGTGAAATGTGATCGTCGGGAGAATCTGCTCCGATGCCGAAATCGGGCTTGACGTCGGTTTTGCGCCGATTTGGAATTCTCCGGACCCCCCAACTCGACGAAACTACGGCGCCCGCCGTGCGGTCCGTACGCATCCCATTATATGCCCTGACGGCCGATTCTCTGGGGCCTCAGCGATCCTGCGCCTCAGATGGGTGCATTTCCCAACTGCGTGGTTCTAACGTCCTTTAAAAAGTTGTGCTGGCTGACAGGGGCGGTGCCCAGGCACTGGGAGGCAATCTTGTTGGCCACCCACCCCAGCCCCTGGGTGGACGCTGGGAAAATGGCAGCAGGGGTGGGGTCTGAAGATTAGCAGCCATGGAGCACAGGGAGTGGGCCACCTCCCTCTAGGACTGAGCTAACTCCCTCTGTGTCTGTGCAATGCCGGCCAGCACCTCGGCAATGGCACCGATGCTCTCAGCAATGGCCTGCTGGGAGGGGGCCACGCTGAGGAGCGCCGCTGCAATCTCCAGCTGGCTCTGGAACACGGTTGCCTATGAGTGGGCAGCCCTGTCCTGGGCCACGGCCCCCGCCTGTACAGATAGCCCCAGGTCGTGCACACTGTCGTGTTTGGTGTTCTGGTTCACAAACAAGCCGACAATGCTGGAAGTGGTGTAACGCTATTTTATTAACTGTTCAACTATGCTAACATACTGTAAACATGGGTATAAGCAATACCAGCTTAACTGTGGACCCTTTCCTATCACTAGCTATGGTGAGGCACTCAGCACATGGTGAATGTCTGTGATGCAGGCTGTGAGCTCTGTGCTCTGAGCTGGCTGCTGCTAGAATGAGCGGGAACTCTCCTATCCCCTGTCTTTATAGTGCTTGTGCTCTCACTGGTGATTGGCTGCAGTGTTATGTATGCTGGTTGGTCCTACTGCATGTCCATCAGTGTGTATATGTGATTGCACCATAATGTACCGATGTATATTATGACATCCCCCTTTTTTACAAAGAACGTGTGCCTATGTGAGAATAAATAACGTGTAATGAGTGTATCTGACCATGTGTGTGCAGAATTTACATAACTATGTACATGGGGCTAGTCTATATTCACGGTAACGTGCCTAGTGCAGAGAAAAGAAAAACAAGGTGTTACACCAACAACAAAATTAATAACGAACGCTATAAACAAACTAGTGAAATGCTGAAACAGGCTGAAAGAACAAAGCATTGAGTCCAACATTGTAAGGCTCATAAATCAAGTCTCTAAGGTGGGCGACGAATTTGGGTTGACCGTCAGGGTGGCACACCACTCGTCGTCCAGATCAACAGCGGCTGGTGCTTTCGATTCGGGGACAGCCTGTTCTTGGTTATGACAGCGACTCGAAAAGGCTCCCTGTCCTCGGTGTCACTGGTCTGCATGAAGTCAGGATCGGACTCGGTGAAGGTGGGTTGGATTGCCCGAACATTCCTGCGAGGCTGGTTAAATCGTTGCGAGTTGGCAGGCTGGGCTGCTCGACAGCAGGCAGTACAGTGGCCAAGCCTGCCACAGCGTAGGCACTGTGGCGATTTTGCAGGGCATTGCCGCTTTAAGTGGGCGGAGCCACAGTTGCCGCATGTCGTGACGTCAGTGCGTTCGCTGCACCACCGCGCATGCGCGGTACGGTCTTGCGTGGTGCGGGCCTGCGCATCGCGTTCCTCCACGTCACCGTCCCCTCGTTTGGCGCGTACAAGCACAGGAGGCCTCGGAAAGCGCGTGAAATGGCCGCCCTCCTCCAGACGGCGGCCCGGGAGGTGTTCGATCGTTTGGACTCGTTCCGCCTCATGGGGCCCTTGCCACGCCGTTTCAGCTGCCTGTATGTAGGAGTACCAGCTGGTGGCATTCTCATGCAGGACACAGGTCTCGATGGCAGTCGATAGGGTTAGTTGCTTAACTTTAAGGAGCTGCTGACGCAGGGTGTCCGACATGACCCCAAAAACAATCTGGTCGCGTATCATGGAGTCGGAGATGGGCCCGTAGCCGCAGGATTGCGCGAGGATGCGGAGGTGTGATAAATAGGATTGGAAAGGCTCGTCCTTATCCTGCAAGCGCTGCTGGAACAGGTACCTTTCGAAGCTTTCGTTGACTTCAACACTGAAGTGTGTGTCGAATTTGAGGAGCACCGTCTTGTACTTGGTCTTGTCCTCGTCGTCCGCGAATGTCATGGAGTTAAAGATGTGGATGGCATGTTGCCCAGCCGTGGAGAGAAGAAGGGCTATCTTCCTGGTGTCCGATGCATTCTCCCTGTCCGTGGCCTCGAGGAAGAGCTGGAAGCGCTGTTTAAATATCTTCCAATTTACCCCGAGATTGCCAGCGATGCGGAGCGGCTGCGGCGGGTTGATGTTCTCCATGCTGTAGGATGCCGGAATGCTGAGAAGTTGTAGGTAGGTCTCACAAGTGCTAGATTGCGGCCACTCCTTGTACCATGTCGTGTTGGGTGTTCTGGTTCACAAACAAGCCAACAATGCTGGAAGTTGTGTAATGCTATTTTATTAACTGTTCAACTATGCTAACATACTGTAAACGTGGGTATAAGCAATACCAGCTTAACTGTGGACCCTTTCCTATCACTAGCTATGGTGAGGCACTCAGCACATGGTGACTGTCTGTGATGCAGGCTGTGAGCTCTGTGCTCTGAGCTGGCTGCTGCTACAATGAGCGGGAACTCTCCTGTCCCGTCTTTATAGTGCTTGTGCTCTCACTGGAGATTGGCTGCGGTGTTATGTATGCTGGTTGGTCCTACTGCATGTCCATCAGTGTGTGTATGTGATTGCACCATAATGTACTGATGTATATTATGACACACACCCTGACCCATGTCCAACACCGTCACCGTCATTGCCTCCACCGCGGATGCCACCGTGCGGTTTCGGCCTGGGCGGCACGCATGACCGGTACCACTCCCTGATACTGCATGCGGATGGACTCCTTCACCTGCCCCTGCAGGTTCTGGAAGCCGGCCGTCATTTCCTCCTCTAGTTCCTGGGTCTCTGCCTGCATCTGCATTGTAATAGAATCATAGAATTTACAGTGCAGAAGGAGGCCATTTGGCCCATCGAGTCTGCACCAGCCCTTGGATAGAAAACCCTACTCAAGCCCACACCACCACACTATCCCCGTAACCCAGTAACCCCATTTAATCTTTTTTTAGGCACCAAGGGCAATTTAGCATGGCCAATCCACCTAATCTTTGGACTGTGGGAGGAAACCGGAGCACCCGGAGGAAACCCACGCAGACACGGGGAGAATGTGCAGACTATGCACAGACAGTGACCCAAGCCAGGAATCGAACCTGGGACCCAGAAGCTATGAAGCAACAATGATAACCACTGTGCTACCGTGCTGCCCCCTATTGGTGGGATTGGATGTTCCTGGACCCGTCTGGGCGACAGCTGGTTGCTGTGGCCGGGCTACCCTGTGACCGTCCAGCCCCTCGGCTGCACCTACCTCCACCTGCTGTACCGGAACGACTGTGTGGTGCTCACCAGCGAATGTCCCAGAAGCCACTTCACTAATTTGCCCAACCGAGGTGATAGTCTCTGAGACGGTGGATGGTTTCATAGATTTCATAGAATTTACAGTGCAGAAGGAGGCTATTCGGCCCATCAAGTCTGCACCGGCTCTTGGAAAGTGTTCCCCACCCAAGCCCACACTTCACCCGATCCCCATAACCCAGTAACCCCACCCAACACTAAGGACAATTTAAGACACTAAGGGCAATTTATCATGGCCAATCCACCTAACCTGCACATCTTTGGACTGTGGGACGAAACCGGAGCACCCGGAGGAAATCCACGCAGACACGCGGAGAACGTGCAGACTCCGCACAGACAGTGACCCAGCCGGGAATCGAATCTGGGACCCTGGAGATGTGAAGCAATTGTGCTAACCACTATGCTAGCATGCTGCCCAAAAGTGTTGGGTGTTGGAGAGAAAAGAGCTGAATGCCAGAGGTGACGTAAGAGTCACTGCTCTGGACATCAAGGCAGCATTTGACCGAGTATGCTGTCAGGGACATCGAGCAAAACCGGAGTCAATGGAAATCAGGGGGGAAACTAACCACTGGTTGGAGTCATACCTGGCACAAATGAAGATGGTTGTGGTGGTTGGAGGCCAATCAGCTCAGCTCCAGGACATTGCTGCAGGAGTTCCTCAGGATAGTGTCCTAGGCCCAACCATCTTCAGTTGCTTCATAATGGTCAGAATCCATCATAAGGTAAGAAGTGGGGATGTTCACAGGTGACTGCACAATTTTCAGCACAATTCGCAATGCCTCAGATAATGAAGCAGTCCATGTCCAAATGCAGCAAGACCTGTACAACATCCAGGCTTGCGTTGAGCAGTGGCAAGTAACATTCGCGCCACGTAAGTGGCAGGCAATGACCATCTTCGACAAGAGAGGATCCAACTACTGCTCCTGGGGGTTACCATTGAACAGAAACTGAATTAGACGAGCCATATTAATATTGTAGCTAACAGCGCCGGTCAAAGGTTAGGAATCCTACGGTGGGTAACTCACCTCCTAACCCCTCAAAGCCTGTCCACCATCTACAAGGCACAAGTTAGGAGTGTAATGGAATACTCCCCGCTTGCCTGGATGAATGCAGCTCCAACAATCCTCAAGAAGCTCAACACCATACAAGACAAAACAGCCCGCTTGATCGCTGTCCCTTCCACAAACATTCAATCCCTCCACCACCAAAGAACAGTGGCAGCCGTGTGTACCATTTACAAGATGAACTTGCCAAGGTTCCTTAGACAGCACCTACGGCCACTGCCATCACGATGGACAAGAGCAGCAGATACCTGGGAACTCCACCACCTGGAGGTTCCCCTCCAAGTCACTCACCACCCTGACCTGGAAATATATCGCCATCCCTTCGCTGGGTAAACATCCTGGGGTTTGCTCCCTAACAGCACTGTGGGTGTACCTACACCTCAGGGACTGCAGCAGTTCAAGAAGGCAACTCACCATCACCTTCTGAAGGACAACTAGGGATGGGCAATAAATGCTGGCCTAGCCAGCAATGCCCATATCCCGTAAATGAATTATTTTTTACAGGCGTGTGCCACCTCCTTGTATGCATTTATAAGATCTGCCCCTCCTCCCTGCTCTTTCTCCATTGTGCTCACGCAGTTCCTGCAAATACTTCCTTGATCGGAACTTCTCCTCCAGTGCCACTCAACACTCAATGTTAATGGGGATCAACGCTTCCCCTCCCCGCCCTTAATTAATCCTCGTTTTGTGTCGACCTTTGTTGGCATCATCTGCAGGCCCGTGCTCAACTTTCATTCATGTGCCTTTTGCCTCAGGCAGCCATAGCAGCCGACTGTTAAATAGGATCCCTGACAATCGCAGTTTAAACTCCTGTCTCCTCATTTGAGGACCAGCGTTTGACTGGCATCCGTGGAATCACAACCGAGAAAAAGCAAACAGTTTGTAGAGAGGGAAGATAAATCACTGGGAAAGAATGTGATAAAAAGCCTGGCTTTATAAAGTAAGTCAGTAAGTACAAAATCAAGGAAGTTATGCTAAATCATTATAAATCACGGGTCAGGCCCTCAGCTGTAGTATTGTGCTGGGTCGATGGCCGTATCGTGGTGTTGCTACTAAAGCAGTAAACCAGACGCCCAGGATAACGGTCTGGGGGCATGTGTTCAAAAAACACCACGGCAACTGAAATTTAGATTCAATTAATAAATCTGGAATATAAGACTAGACCCAGCAATGGTGACCATGGTGACTATCGTCAACTGTCATAAAAATATTGGGAGGGGTTTCCACACCTGTCTTCGAGGGGTGGGGGGGGGGGGGGGTGGATTCGGTGGTGGAAGTGGGAAATCCTGCAGCAGTCACAAAACATGGTTGACGTTGGTGGGATTTTCCGTTGCAATTGGCCCCGTCACCCGCTCATGACGTAACGGGAATCCTGACAGGAAACATCGGGATCCACATTCAAATGCATTTACATCTAATTACATTGCCTTTGCACCTGATTGTCAAAGCTAACAGACAAAGTGGGAAATATTTATACTGCGGAGTGAGAATGAAAGATGAGTCATAGCCACAGAAACCCAGGGAAACTGGGTGCTAATGGCCGCAGAGACCAAGGAGAAAGAGTGCGAATGGCAGTCCCCAGAGAGAACAAAAAGTGTGAAAGGCCAAATAGCAGAGAAACTAACATCAGAGGGTAAACTGTGACAGATGTAGTGTAGCCACCTAAAATGGCTGGTCCCCGAGTAAAATGGTCAAATCCCGATCTAAAATGGCGAACGAAAGAGGCTGATGGGAAAATCAGCCAACAGGACTCAAACAGACAGCTGCAGGCAAAACAGTGTATTCGGCTCTGGGGAAGTCGGCCCAGACCGATACCTGCAACCATTAACAGCACATCAACCCAGCCATCCCCATTTTGGGGCAGCACGGTAGCATTGTGGATAGCACAATTGCTTCACAGCTCCAGGGTCCCAGGTTCGATTCCGGCTTGGGTCACTGTCTGTGGGGAGTCTGCACATCCTCCCCGTGTGTGCGTGGGTTTCCTCCGGGTGCTCCGGTTTCCTCCCACAGTCCAAAGATGTGCGGGTTAGGTGGATTGGCCGTGATAAATTGCCCTTAGTGTCCAAAATTGCCCTTAAGTGTTGGGTGGGGTTACTGGATTATGGGGATAGGGTGGAGGTGTTGACCTTGGGTAGGGTGCTCTTTCCAGGAGCCGGTGCAGACTCGATGGGCCGAATGGCCTCCTTCTGCACTGTAAATTCTATGATCCCCGGGAACAATTGCTACACATTAGCAACATAAAGCCGATCCAGACTTTTCGGCGCCAGCAGTGGCTGAGACAAAGAAAGGTGGACGACCACCCCCCGATCAAGAAATCGCCCATTATTGGAGCATATCGAACCCAGTGATTGGGACCAAGTCCAATCACTTGGAACCAGGGTCAAGGTCCGCCCCGAGAGGCGGGAAGCCCCTGGGAACTATAAAAATAAGGGGCCAAGTTCAGATCGACCCTTCTTCTCCTACTCGCAACCTTCGAGACCCTTCGACGAAGAACAAGTAAGTATTACTCCAGCGATCGCTACCAGAGAGGTGTTCCAGACTATCGACACGTACCAGCCTTTTTAAATCCCGCAGGCCAGACCCAATTCGATAGACCATTCGTTTCCCTGACCTGGTGGGCCATCACCAAAGTTAAGTATTGGCCTTTAGTGGAAGGTAATAGTCTAGAAGTAGGATTATTGTATAAGTATTTATTGCTGTATATAATAAATGATCGTTGATTTAACTTTTACTAAGCGGTGTGCTGCATTATTAATCATAACTCGAGCTTGAACCACGTGGCGGTATCAGAAAGATACCTGTGCGACTCGTGAGCAAAGGTGACAGAATTAGAGCTAATAAAACTAAGGCTAATAAGAGCAACAGTAGATGTGGGGGGAGGGGAAGGGGAAGCAAAGAGGAGAAAGGGTAAGGAAAGGTCGATAAGATGGGGGGGGGGGGGGGGAGGGTCCACCTTTTCTGTCTGTTAGCTTTGACAAAGAATCATTGGACTCCAAACCTTAGCTCTTTTCTCTCCCTACGGATGCTGCCAGACTTGCTGAGATTTTCCAGCATTTTCTCTTTTGTTTCAGATTCCAGCATCCACAGTAATTTTCTTTTCCTCTTTACACCTGATTGATTGAAACCTCTCGTTGGCTTGTCCATTCACGTCGACATGCCGATCATGAACAGGTACCCCACGATGTGTACCTGATGTGTCAAACCCACCGGAGACACGCAGGCAAGTACATCCCCCGGGAACAGACCCTGGCACTGCCCGCAATGTCCCGAGAGCACCAGAGGGGTGGTTCTGTGGGAAGTGGGGTGGGTTCTGTGGTGGCCGTCGTTCCATGGTGAGAGAGGGCTCTGTGGGGGTGGTTTTTAGTTGTTAACCTACACCATGTCATTGGACCCATCTCTTAACTTTAAAAAAAATGTTCTTCAATTAAGGGGCAATTTAGCGCGGCCAGTCCACCTGCATATCTTGAGGTTGTGGGAGTGAGACCCACGCAGACAAGGGGAAAATGTGTAAACTTCACATGGACAATGACCTGGGACCTGGATCAAACCCGGGTCCTCGGCACTGTGCGAGACAGCAGTGCTAACCACTGTGCCATTGTGCTGTCCTTTAAAACTTTTTTTTATGGTCCTTGGAGCCAGTGGTTTCCATGCTGTTTGTGGTTTGTGTGGAGGGGGGGGAGGGGCGGAGACTACCTCTCCCCCCCCCCCCCCCCCCCCCCCAATGTTTTTAAGGGGTCAGAATCTTCCATCCTTAACCAGTCTGGCCTACATCTGGGCCTGGATTCTCCCCTACCCGGCGGAGCGGGGGGTCCCGACGGGTTGGAGTGAACCACTCCGTTGTCGGGCCGTCCTTTCTCCGCACCTTTAGGGCCAAGCCCTCACCTTGAGGGGCTAGGCCCGCGCCGGAGTGGTTGGCGCACCACCAGCCGGCGGGAAAGGCCTTTGGCGCCACGCTAGTCGGGGCTGATGGGACTCCGCGGGTCGGCAGACGTCCGCACATGCGCGGGAGCGTCAGCGACTGCTGGCGTCATCCCCGCCGTGCGCGGGAGGGTGGGTCACTTCCGCATCGGCCATCGCGGAGGCTGTGGCCGAGGCGGAAGGAAAAGAGTGCCCCCACGGCACAGGCCCGCCCACGGATTGGTGGGCCCCGATCGCGGGCCAGGCCACCGTGGGGGCATCCCCCGGGGCCAGGTCGCCCCACGCCCCCCAAGGACCCCGGAGCCCGCCCGGGCCGCCAGCCCCGCCGGTAAGGTAGGTGGTTTGATTCACGTCGGCGGGGCTGGCATGACAGCAGCGGGACTTCGGCCCATCGCGGGACGGAGAATCGCCGGGGGGGGGGGGGGGCGCCGACCGGCGCGATTCCCGCCCCCGCCGAATTTTCGGTACCGGAGAATTCGACGGCCGGTGGGGACAGGGATTCACGCCGCCCCCCGGCGATTCTCCGACTCGGCGGGGGGTCGGAGAATCCTGCCCCTGACTCCAGACCCTTTCGCAATGTAGTTGACGGAAATGACCTCGCAAGCCATTCAATTCAAGTGCCACGAAGGATGGGAAACAAATACCGGCCTCGTCAGCGGTGCTCCCACGGAAGAATAAAGAAAAATAATTCTGGGGCCCACACAGTTGAAAGAAACATGAAGGCCTTGAAGGGATTTACTGGAATGGAATCTGGAATGGGAGGTTTTGGTTTTGCAGAGATGTTGACTATTCTCCCCAGAAAAGGGTAGGTTCAAATTTAGCAGAAGTATCGATATAGATAAGGAGAAATTATTTCTTCCAGACGGACACAGATTTACAATAATTGGTAAAAAGAAACCATGGGAAAGGAGGAGAATGTTATTTATACAGCGAGTCCTTACAATTGGAAAGGGTGATGGAAGCAAATTCAACAGTAACCTTTCCAAAGGAAATTGGAACTCTACTTAAAATGAAAATTATGGGTTAGATCAATCAGATAGCTCTTTCAGGATCAAGAGCCCTGCTTGAGTTTTATTCCTGATCCAAACATAAGAGGTTCTGAGGCCAACCTTAGCATCTGACCAATACTTCAGCAGAGATCATCTAACTCGGCTCAAAGCGGGAGCAGGGTTCTGGCACTTTCCTCTCTCTCTCTCTGTCGAATTAAACAAAGAAACAAAAAACATGTGCCAAGCTTGTATGGGGTGAATAAGAGGATAATGCCAAGAATGTAAGTGTGGAAATTATTACATAATCAACAACGAATATCTTTAGAAATTGTGACATTTTGTCATAATGAAGAGCACTCATTGCTCAAAGGACTGTGCAGTGCATTTTCCAGGCTGCTGTCTCAACAAACATCGATCAAAGTTACTTGATTAGTCTCTGCAACTTCCCAGCTGTTGAGTGATAAAACGTCTGCTGCTGGCACCAGAATGTGAGAGAAATAAAGAATATTCATTCATGAATGCCTCAGCGGCGAACTGCGTGAGTCTTGACCAGTAACACGCTGGAGGCGTCAAGATATGTTGAGTGGCCAAAGAAAGTCACCGTGGCACTCAGTGTCACGGACAGTGCAGCACTCCCTCAGTGCTGTGGCAGAAGTGTCAGGTGAGAGAATGGACACTTCGAATAAACACACCTCTCAGACCTGGCCATGTCTTCCGCTCTTCAGTGCAACTGATCAAAGCATTTGCAGTTTGTCAGTTTCAGTGACGCAGCGCCTCTCGCTGTGCTGGTACCTTATCCTCCCTGCCAGTTTGGAACACCATTAGGAAAGAGGATTGCACTCGAGATATTGCACTTATTCTCCTCCTTCAGGTGTTGCATTTCCTTCTGAAATGAAAATGAAAATGAAATGAAAATCGCTCATTGTTACAAGTAGGCTTCAAATGAAGTTACTGTGAAAAGCCCTTAGTCGCCACATTCCGGCACCTGTTCGGGGAGGCTGGTACGGGAATTGAACCGTGCTGCTGGCCTGCCTTGGTCTGCTTTCAAAGCCAGCTATTTAGCCCTGTGCAGGGGTTCCTGACTTATCCACCAGCCCACCCTTGGTGAGAGATGGCAGGAGGCAGGAACACCCTGGCGTACTGGCCCGATCACATTTTATCCAATTTTCCACCCATTCTACCACCTCCAACCTCCTGTGAAAATTCTTCCCACTGCCGCTACCAAATGAAACAAGCTGACACAGCATTACCATCAGAGATTTAGTGGTTCCAGGAGGGAAGGCTCTTCAACCTCTCGATTGTGTTGTGCTTTTCAATTCAAGCATGGCTGATCTATACCTAAACTCCATCTATCTAGGCAAGTTAGAGTTGATGGACTGAATGGCCTCCTTTATGCCTTATGTTCTGAAATAATTGGATCAGGTGACCAGCTAAGTGTTGGATAATATTATCATAGAATTTACAGTGCAGAAGGAGGCCATTCGGCCCATCAAGTCTGCACCGGCCCTTGGAAAGTGCACCCCATTTAGGCCCACACCTCCACCCTATCCCCACAACCCACTAACCCCACCTAACCTTTTTGGACACTAAGGGCAAGTTATCATGGCCAATCCACCGAACCTGCACATCTTTGAACTGTGGGAGGAAACTAGAGCACCCGGAGGAAACCCACGCGCACACGGGGAGAACGTGCAGACTCCGCACAGACAGTGACACAAGCTGGGAACCTGGGACCCTGGAGCTGTGAAACAACTGTGCTAACCACTGTGCTACAGTGCTGCCCCCGTGCTACCATCACAACATTGTGTTTATCTGAATCTTACATTGCATTCCTTTAGCATGTTTAGTACATTCATCATCCCTTTGAGTTGGTCGATCTTGTCAGTATGTCAACTGGTTGTAAAATGAGAGCTCAGCTTGATTTATTAAGCTGTTTATTCAATCGTTCTTCTCATGTGGGAATTACCATTTTCAGAAGGGGTGCTGTGCCAATTTTTAAAGAGTCATTTTTGGCTTTTGCAGCCTCATTCATTGAAGTGGTTGGAAAATCATGGCACGGAAAGCCCCCAAATTTCCCATGAGTACGCCCAATGGCTATGGCTCACTGCCAGGAGTCATGTAGGAAAACAATCCTCTCTAGAACCATGGATTTCACAATCCAAAGCTCCAGCTCTTCATTGAATCATACATCATGGCTATGCTGGCTTTCTCAACGCACAACGTAATTAGTTCCACCCACCCGATGTCAATTCCCCGTAGCCCTGACAAATCTTTTCACTGAGAGATCCATACCCCTGTCGAAAGCTACCATGTTGAATTATTCAAAGATGCCCAATAGTCTAGCAATATAAAATAGGATTGGTGTTTTAGTTTAATGACCTAACAACAAACAAAGAACAAAGGACAGTACAGCACAGGAACAGGCTCTTTGGCCCTCCAAGCTTGCGCTGACCCTGGCACGGGCAGCGCGGTAGCACAGTGGTTAGCACTGTGGCTTCACAATGTATGGGTCCCAGGTTCGATTCCCGGCTTGTGTCACTGTCTTTACGGGTCTGCATGTTCTCCCCATGTCTGCATGGGTTTCCTCCGGGTGCTCCGGTTTCCTTTCACAAGTCCTGAAAGACGTGCTAATAGGTAATTTGGACATTCTGAATTCTCCCTCTGTGTACCCGAACAGGCACCGGAGTGTGGCGACTCGGGGACTTTCACAGTAACTTAATTGCAGTGTTAATGTAAGCCTACTTGTGACAATAAAGATTATTATTAATAATGGGTGATTGCAGATTGTCTGGCATCAGTGATGACTCGGTGTGATTGATTTGGCTGAAGGCCAATGAATTGGCACAAAAGGCTGTGCTCAGTCCAGTAAGAGGCGGTGATTGGATCTGATCGCACTGGAATGCTTTCAGAGTCACCAGGTTCCAGTTTGGTTTCACTTTTGATTCTGGCAGCCTGGATGGAGGGTTCTTTTTCAAAAATCTTTTTATTCTCCACATTTCCATCAAACATCAAAGAAGCAAAACAAACAATGCAACAATTCCAAAAAAACCAAACCCATCAATATATAGTCTGATACATCAACTCGTCCATTCCAAAAATAAGTTTTTTTAAATAATATATTTTATTCAACTTTTTCGGCCAAACAAAACAGTACAAAGGTTTTTCCCCTTTTTACAACAGCAAAACAATATAAATAACCGTGACCGTATTTTAACAAATAAATAAATAATATATAAACTAAATGGCAACTGCCATAACAAAAATCATAGCTCTCCCAAATAATAAAATCAGCAATTCAATATACATAACCAAGTACCAATATCTTTACAAAAACACCCCTGAGGACCCACCCGAGCCCCCCCCCCCCTCCCCCCCGCCTCCCCCCTGGGTTGCTGCTGTTACCTTCCCATTTCCTTTATCGTTCTGCGAGGTAGTTAATGAACGGTTGCCACCGCCTGGTGAACCCCTGAGCCGAACCCCTTAGTGCAAATTTTATCCGTTCCAGTTTTATAAACCCTGCCATGTCATTTATCCAGGTCTCCACGCCCGGGGGTTTGGCTTCCTTCCACATAAGCAATATCCTTCGCCGGGCTACTAGAGACGCAAAGGCCAAAACATCAGCCTCTCTCGCCTCCTGCACTCCCAGCTCTTCTGCAACCCCGAATATAGCCAGCCCCCAGCCTGGCTCGACCCGGACCCCCACCACCTTTGAAAGCACCTTCGCCACCCCCACCTAGAACCCTTGCAGTGCCGGGCATGACCAAAACATGTGGGTGTGGTTTGCTGGGCTTCTCGAGCATCTCCCACACCTATCCTCTACTCCGAAAAATTTACTGAGCCTTGCTCCGGTCATATGTGCCCTGTGCAAAACCTTAAATTGTATCAGGCTAAGCCTGGCGCACGAGGATGAAGTGTTTACCCTACGTAGGGCATTGCCCACAGCCCCTCTTCAATCTCTTCCCCCAGCTCTTCCTCCCATTTTCCCTTCAGCTCATCCACCATGTTCTCTCCCTCATTTCCTTGTATATATCTGACACACTACCATCCCTCACCCATGTCCCTGAGATCACTCTATCCTGAATCTCCTGCGTCGGGAGCTGCGGGAATTCCCTCACCTGTTGCCTCGCAAAAGCCCTCAGTTGCATGTATCGAAATTCATTCCCTTGGGGCAACCCATATTTTTCCGTCAGCGCTCCCAGACTCGCAAACGTCCCGTCCAGGAACAGATCCCTCAGTTGCACAATCCCAGCTCTCTGCCATGCACCAAATCCCCCATCTATTCTCCCCGGGACAAACCTATGATTATTTCTTATCGGGGACCGCACCGAGGCTCCCGTCATTCCCCTATGCCGTCTCCACTGCCCCCAAATTTTCAGTGTTGCCACCACCACTGGACTTGTGGTGTATTTCTTCGGGGAGAACGGCAGCGGTGCCGTCACCAGTACTTGTAGGCTGGTTCCTTTGCAGGACGCCATCTTCAATCTCTTCCACGCCGCTCCCTCCCCTTCTCCCATCCACTTACACACCATTGAAATATTGGCGGCCCAACAGTACTCACTTAAGCTCGGTAGTGCCAGTCCCTCCCTCTCCCTGCTACGCTGCAAGAACCCCCTCCTCACTCTCGGGGTCTTCCCAGCCCACACAAAACTCATGACGCTTTTCTCGATCTTCTTGATAAAAGCCTTCGTGACCATCACCGGGAGGCACTGAAACACAAAAATGAATCTCGGGAGGACTACCATTTTGTCCGCCTGCACCCTCCCCACCAGTGACAGGGGCACCATGTCCCATCTCTTAAAATCCTCCTCCATCTGTTCCACCAATCGTGCTAAATTAAGCCGATGTAAGGTTCCCCAACTCCTGGCTATCTGGATCCCCAAGTACCGGAAATCCCTTGTTACCCTCCTCAGCGGTAAATCCTCTATTCCCCTGCTCTGCTCCCCCGGATGTACCACAAACAACTCACTCTTCCCCATGTTCAATTTGTACCCCGAGAATTCCCCAAACTCCCTGAGTGTCCGCATTATCTCAGACATCCCCTCCACCGGGTCCGCAACATACAGCAGTAAATCATTTGCATACAATGATACCCGGCGTTCTTCTCCTCCCCTGAGTACTCCCCTCCACTTCCTGGAGCCCCTCAGTGCTATGGCCAGGGGCTCAATTACCAATGCAAACAGTAACGGAGACAGGGGACACCCCTGCCTCGTCCCTCTATAAAGACGGAAGTAGTCAGACCTCTGCCTGTTCATGATCACACTTGCCACCGGGGCCCTATATAGCAGCTGTACCCATCCAATGAACCCTTCACCAAAACCAAATCTCCTCAACACTTCCCACAGGTAGTCCCACTCCACCCTGTCAAATGCTTTCTCGGCATCCATCGCCACCACTATCTCCACCTCCCCTTCTGGTGGGGGCATCATCATCACCCCTAGCAGCCTCCGTATGTTCGTGTTCATCTGTCTCCCCTTAACGAACCCAGTTTGATCCTCATGGACCACCCCCGGGACACAATCCTCTATCCTCGTCGCCATTACCTTGGCCAGGAGCTTAGCATCTACATTCAAAAGGGAAATGGGCCTGTAGGACCCCATTGCAGCGGGTCTTTATCCTTCTTCAAAAGTAACGATATTGTCGCCTCCGACATAGTCGGGGGCAACTTCCCCCTTTCCCTGGCCTCGTTAAAGGTTCTCGTCAAGAGCGGGGCCAGTAGGTCTATATATTTCCTATAAAATTCCACTGGGAACCCATCCGGTCCCGGGGCCTTCCCCGCCTGCATGCTCCCAATCCCCTTTACCACCTCCTCCACATCCATCTGTGCTCCCAGTCATGCCCTCTCCTGTTCCTCCACCTTCGGGAATTCCAGCTGATCCAGGAAATGCATCATCCCCTCCTTCCCTTCCGGGGGCTGAGCCTTATACAACCTCTCATAGAATGTCTTAAACACCCCATTCACTCTCTCCGCTCCCCGTTCCATCTCTCCCTCCTCATCCCTCACCCCACCTATCTCCCTCGCCGCTCCCCTCTTCCTCAATTGTTGGGCCAGTAACCGACTCGCCTTCTCTCCATACTCATACTGCACTCCCTGTGCCCTCCTCCACTGTGCCTCTGCCTTACCCGTGGTCAGCAGGTCAAATTCCACATGTAACCTTTGTCTTTCCCTGTACAGTCCCTCCTCCGGTGCCTCTGCATATTGCCTGTCCACCCTCAGAAGTTCTCTCAGCAATCGCTCCCTTTCTTTACTCTCTTGCTTCCCTTTATGTGCCCTTATGGATATCAATTCCCCTCTGACCACCGCCTTCAACTCCTCCCAGACCACTCCCACCTGAACTTCTCCATTGTCATTAAGCTCCAAGTACCTTTCGATACACCCCCTCACCCTTAGACATATCCCCTCATCCGCCAACAGGCCCATATCCATTCTCCAGAGTGGGTGCTGTTCCTTTTCCTCTCCTACCTCCAGATCAACCCTGTGTGGAGTGTGGTCCAAGATGGCTATGGCCGTGTACTCTGTCCCCGTCACCTTCGGAATCAGTGCCCTTCCAGGACAAAAAAGTCTATCCGTGAATATACCTTGTGAACATGGGAGAAGAATGAAAACTCCTTACTCCTCGGTCTGATAAATCTCCAAGGATCTACTCCTCCCATCTGCTCCATGAAGTCCTTAAGCACCTTGGCCGCTGCCGGCCTCCTCCCGGTCCTGGACCTCGACCGGTCCAGCCCTGGATCAAGCACTGCATTGAATCTCCCCCCATTACCAACTTTTCCGCCTCCAGGTCCGGGATACGCCCCAACATACGCCTCATGAAGTTTGCATCATCCCAGTTCGGGGTGTATACGTTCACCAGGACCACCGCCTCCCCTTGCAGTCTGCCACTCACCATCACGTATCTACCCCCACTGTCCGCCGCTATGGTCTTTGCCTCAAACAGTACCCGTTTCCCCACTAAAATAGCCACCCCCCTATTCTTCGCATCCAAACCCGAATGAAACACCTGCCCCACCCATCCTTTACGTAGTCTGACCTGATCTGTCAATTTCAGGTGCGTCTCCTGCAACATAACCACATCTGCCTTTAATTTCTTTAGGTGTGCGAGTACCCACGCCCTTTTAATTGGCCCATTCAGCCCTCTCACGTGATCAACCGGGTTGGGGGGCTCTTTACCCCCCCCCCCTTGTCGACTAGCCATCCCCTTTTTTACCCCAGCTCCTCACCCGGTTCCCACATACCCGTATATCCCACCGACGGTGCCCTCCTGCCTCGACCACCCCGCCCCATAATAGCTCCCCCTTCTCCTTAGCAGCAGCAACCCAGTTAGCTCCCTCCCCCCCCCCCTCCGCTAGATCCCCCTCTAGCGTAATTACACCCCCCATGTTGCTCCCAGAAGTCAGCGAACTCTGGCTGACCTCGGCTTCCCCGTTTGCCCTCGGCCTCTCACTGTGCGAGGCCCCCACCTTCCTGCGTCCCTGTTCCCGCCTTAATTACCATAGCGCGGGAACGAAGCCAGCGTTTCCCACTCAGCCCCGCTTTCCTACCCACCGGCGCCCACAGTTCCTCATACTCCCCCCCCCCCAAACGAGAGGAAGAGAGAAAATTTACAGGATTAAAGAGTTAACAATTGAAAAATCATCCCCCCACCCCCTTTCCTCGTCCCACATAGTCACCTTACCACTTTGCCCCAGAAACTCTTTCTCTCGCCAGACTATTCCAGCTTCTCGTCCACTATGAATGTCCATGCCTCTTCTGCCGTCTCAAAGTAGTGGTGCTTCCCTTGGTATGAGACCCACAGTCTCGCCGGTTGCAGCATTCCAAATTTCACCTTTTTGTGAAGCACCGCCTTAGCCCGATTGAAACTTGCCCTCCTTCTCGCCAAATCTGCACTCCAATCCTGGTATACGCGGATCACCGCGTTCTCCCACCTGCAGCTCTGAGTTTTCTTCGCCCATCTTAGGACCATCTCTCTGTCATTGTAGCGGTGAAACCTCACCACTATAGCTCGAGGTATTTCTCCAGCCCCCGGTCTTCGCGCAATAACTCGATAAGCTCCCTCCACCTCCAAAGGGCCCGTCGGGGCCTCCGATCCCATTAGCGAGTGAAGCATCGTGCTCACATATGCCCCGACGTCCGCCCCCTCTGCGCCCTTGGGAAGACCTAAGACTCTTAGATTCTTCCTCCTCTAATTATTCTCCAGGGCTTCCAACCTCTCCACGCACCTCTTGTGCTGCGCCTCGTGCGTCTCTGTCTTCACCACCAGGCCCTGAATTTCATCTTCATTTTCAGCAGCCTTTGCCTTCACGACCCGAAGCTCCAGCTCCTGGGTCCTCTGCGCCTCCATTAGCCCTTCAATCGCCTGTAGCATCGGGGCCAACACCACCTTCTTCAGCTCTTCCACACAGCGCCGCAGAAACGCTTGTTGCTCCGGGCCCCATATCGAACTGCCACCTTCCGACGCCATCTTGCTTCGAGCTTCCCTGCCTTGCCGCTGCTCCGAAGGATCCACTGCAATCCTGCCGCTATCCTCTCCTTTGTCCATCAATATCCGGGGGGGATTCCCTTCTATTTCACCGCACAGTGATTTTGGCCGTTTAAAATTGCCGTTGGGGCTCTTATCAAGAGCCCAAAAGTCCGTTCCAACGGGAGCTGCCGAAACATGCGGCTTAGCTGGTCATCGCCGCACCCGGAAGTCCCAAAAATAAGTTAACAACAAAACATAGAAAAACAAATCACCCCTTCCCCCCCACCCCCAGTGTTCAATGGCAACAAGTTCCCGAAAGTGCATGATTAACAATCCCCATGAGCGGTAGAACCCCTCCTCCGCCCCTCTTACCTCAGATTTCACCCTCTCCAGGATTAAGAATTCCAGTCGGTCCCCCAGCCACGCCCAGGCACAGGGTGGAGAAGCTGACCTCCACCCCAGCAGGACCCGCCTCCTGGCAATCAGCGAGGGGAAGCCTAAAACATCTGCCTCCCCACCCGCCTGCAGCTTGGGCCAGTCCCCGAAAATGGCCTCTTGGAGACCAGTTTCCAAGTCCACATGGCGTACCCCAGAGATGATGCTAAAGACCTCCCTCCAATAGCTCTCAAACTTTGGGCAGGATCAAAACAAATATACATGGTTTGCGGGGCTCCTCCTGCACCACTCACAGCTATCCACCCCCTCAAGGAGCTGGCTCATCCTCGCCCTCGTGAGGTGCGCCCTAGACATGACCTACAGTTGTATTAGCCTCATCCTCGCGCATAAGGTTGAGGCATTCACCCTTTGTAGCACATCACACCACAGACCTTCCTCCATTACCTTCCCCAACTCTTCTTCCCACTTGGCCTTATATCTTTACCCCTGTCTTCCTCCAGAATCTTCCACCACCCCCTCGCCAAATATGACAGACCTACTGATGCATCGAGCACTTTATTGTACATACCTTTATCTATAGGCCACCTTGTGAGGTTTCCACCTGAGCTGTTGTGTAAGATTTTGATAATTTTCTTTATTTAAAGTACCCAATTCTTTTCTTTTCCAATTAAGGGGCATTTTAGCGTGGCCAATTTACTGCCCTGCACATCTTTTGGGTTGTGGGGGCGAGACCCACGCAGACACAGGGAGAATGTGCAAACTCCACACAGACAGTGACCCAGGGCCGGGATCGAACCCGAGTCCTCAGCGCCGTGAGGCAACAGCGCTAAACACAGTGCCACCCTAATTTTCGGCAGCTGGCGTCGGAGCGGCGGGGTGGGATTCACGCCGCCCCCCCAGCGATTCTCCGACCCCCCGCCGGGTCGGAGAATCGCTGGGGGGCGGCGTGAATCCCACCCCGCCGCTCCGACGCCAGCTGCCGAATTCTCCGGCGCCGGTTTTCGGGCGGGGGCGGGGATCAGGACACGCTGGCCGGGGGCCGTTGGCAGTGCCCCCCCCCACCCCCCGGCAATTCTCCTGGCTCCGATGGGCTGAGTGATTGCCCGTTTTCAGCCAGTCCCGCCGGCGTGAAATAGACAACAAAGAACAAAGAAAGAACAAAGAAATGTACAGCACAGGAACAGGCCCTTCGGCCCTCCAAGCCCGTGCCGACCATGCTGCCCGACTAAACTACAATCTTCTACACTTCCTGGGTCCGTATCCCTCTATTCCCATCCTATTCATGTATTTGTCAAGATGCCCCTTAAATGTCACTATCGTCCCTGCTTCCACCACCTCCTCCGGTAGCGAGTTCCAGGCACCCACTACCCTCTGCGTAAAAAACTTTCCTCGTACATCTACTCTAAACCTTGCCCCTCTCACCTTAAACCTATGCCCCCCAGTAATTGACCCCTCTACCCTGGGGAGAAGCCTCTGACTATCCACTCTGTCTATGCCCCTCATAATTTTGTAGACCTCTATCAGGTCGCCCCTCAACCTCCTTCGTTCCAGTGAGAACAAACCGAGTTTATTCAACTGCTCCTCATAGCTAATGCCCTCCATACCAGGCAACATTCTGGTAAATCTCTTCTGCACCCTCTCTAAAGCCTCCACATCCTTCTGGTAGTGTGGCGACCAAAATTGAACACTATACTCCAAGTGTGGCCTAACTAAGGTTCTATACAGCTGCAACATGACTTGCCAATTCTTATACTCAATGCCCCGGCCAATGAAGGCAAGCATGCCGTATGCCTTCTTGACTACCTTCTCCACCTGTGTTGCCCCTTTCAATGACCTATGGACCTGTACTCCTAGATCTCTTTGACTTTCAATACTCTTGAGGGTTCTACCATTCACTGTATATTCCCTACCTGCATTAGACCTTCCAAAATGCATTACCTCACATTTGTCCGGATTAAACTCCATCTGCCATCTCTCTGCCCAAGTCTCCAAACAATCTAAATCCTGCTGTATCCTCTGACAGTCCTCATCACTATCCGCAATTCCACCAACCTTTGTGTCGTCTGCAAACTTACTAATCAGACCAGTTACATTTTCCTCCAAATCATTTATATATACTACAAAGAGCAAAGGTCCCAGCACTGATCCCTGTGGAACACCACTGGTCACAGCCCTCCAATTAGAAAAGCATCCTTCCATTGCTACTCTCTGCCTTCTATGACCTAGCCAGTTCTGTATCCACCTTGCCAGCTCACCCCTGATCCCGTGTGACTTCACCTTTTGTACTAGTCTACCATGAGGGACCTTGTCAAAGGCCTTACTGAAGTCCATATAGACAACATCCACTGCCCTACCTGCATCAATCATCTTAGTGACCTCCTCGAAAAACTCTATCAAGTTAGTTAGTGATAGACATGGTCTATCCCGGTGGGACCTGGCTTGGAGGATGGCTAGCGGAGTCCTCGGGGGGGCGCCCCCATGGTGGCCTGGCTTGCGATCGGGGCCAACCGATCTGCGGGCGGGCATATGCCGTGGGGGCACTCTTTCCCTCCGCGCCGGCCTCTGTAAGGCTCCGCCATGGCCGGCGTGGAGAACTAACCCCCTGCACATGCGCAGGAAACACACCGGCAGTTCTGCGCATGCGCCAGAACACACCGGTGGTTCTGGGCATGTGCCAACTCCCGCCGGCCCTTCGGCGCCAGTTGGCGCGGCGCCAACCCTGCCGGCACCGGCCTAGCCCCCAGAAGTGCGGAGGATTCTGCAACTTCCGGGCGGCCCGACACCGGAGTGGTTCGTGCTGCTCTTGGGGCCGGCGTCGAGCCGTCCCGCCAATTGCGGGAGAATCCCAGCCCTTATGTTTAAACAAAGCATACGCTGATTGAATTGAATAACTAGACAGGACGCCTGAACCAGAAGAAAATCTTTATTTTCTAATATCTGTGCGGCTTGGGCTCAAATATGTTGACAAGAGAATGTGACTTTACTTATGACTGTTTTGTATTTAAAGGATGTGACAATTTTGTTTTGCAAAGGAATCTAAACGTCTGGGCCAGGAAGTAATAGGTAGAGTTTACGGCCATGAGGTAGGGGAAAAGAGATAAATGCTTGTCCTTAATCCATATGGCTCTAGTTACGGAGGTGGGGTGATACAAGGTGGTTTGCCAATAGGGAAGGTGTACTTGGACAATCTCCAAATAAGAGAGGAATAATGAGAGAGTGTGGAAGGAAAATGAGAAACTTGGCACAGTGTTACCACAGCTTCTGGTATCCGCGCTTCTGGATACAGTTCAACATCACTTTGAAATCAAAGAAAAATACATCAGCTGTGTGGGCAACACCAAGGACTCCTAGGATCTTCAGAGATGAGAAACTTCTAAGTTGTCTTCATTGCTTACTGTTAAGTATATGTAAAAGCTTGCTGAACAAATTTTACTTGATTGATAAATACGGGCCATTTGTAAAGTAAAAGTGGCCATAGTCCCAGATGACCATCCTTTGAGGGGGAGAGCTGACTGGTGGCGATTTAACCTGAGGATCACCACACCTCAGGCGAGGGCAAGGTTGAGAAGGTGGGACCTTCATGAATAACCTTAGCCGGTACGGGAATTGAACCCCTGCTGCTGGCTTCGCTCTGCATCACAAAACAGCTGTCCAGCCAACTGAGCTGAACCGACTGCCAGTTAACAAGCCAACCACAACTGAGGAATTTGTGTTATGAATTCAGACCTTAGAGTGTTTCTTAATTAGAAGAGTTTTATACCTCAAAACCCTAAACTTACACCCAGCAGCATATTTGACCCTGCCTCTAAGGACCCTATATCATTCTCTTCCCCTGCCCTGACTGCACTTAGTGACATACCATGTGTAGATCCTGCCTCTATGCTACTCTGTAAATGACACACATCATTACCTGAACTTGTAGCTGGATATCACTGTATTTCTTCACCATCAGTGTCCTGTTCTTCTTGGCCTTCCCACTCCCACACCACTGCCTGGCCAGGTGGTAGTTCTTGAGCATCTTGTAGTATAATGGGTTAATGGGAATTCACCATGGCCCCTTAGACAGCATGGTCCAAGCCCATGACCACTGCCAGCGAGAAGGACAAGGACAGCAGACACATGGGAATGCCAAACCTAGACATTCCTCTCCAAGTCACTCCATCCTGACTTGGAACTATGTCGCCGTTCCTTCACTGTAGCTGGGTCAAAATCCTGGAAATCCCTAACAGCGCTGTGGATGCAGCAGTTCAAGAAGGCAGCTCAACACCACCTTCCTAAAGGCATTTTGTGATGGTCAATAAATGCTGACCTAGCCAACGATGTCCACATCCCATGAATGAATTTTAGAAACTAGTTACGGTAATGAGTTAATGATGTGTATCATGATGTAACAGTGACATCAGCAATCAAACACTAGAGAATCCATAGAGTAGATCGAACAAGCTATACTCAAGAGAGATGGACTTACTCTGTAACCTACTTTGTACATAGTGTTAATAAAGCAGTTTGAAGAAACCTACCCGAGTTCAACCAGATTTACTCACGGTAAGAGGGCGACATTTCCATTAGTCCACAAATCCATCACACATTGACATGGTAACAGCGGTGGTGAGACCAATCTGACAACAGTTTGCTGCCAACTGCATAACAGCCATGGGGAAAAGTAAACAATTTGTTAGATGCAAGAATCTGGAAACCTAACCAGAAGAGAGGGACGTTGAGAAGTGGTGGCAATGTCAACACCAGGCAAACAGTCACTGCCCCTTCCCTGCCCGTTTGAAACTCTCAAGGACCTGCAGAGAGGCCAACGTTGGGACTTATGGACGAGACATTTCGAGCAGCATTTGGAATACAAACCAAAGAGCAGAAAGGCCCGGTTAGTGTATTCTCTACGTCGTAAGGCCTATTGCCAATGATGTTCTCCTGAGAGTGGTAGAAGAGATCTCCACAGTCTTCAAAACTGTCCTAAAAGCATTTGATGTGTATTTTGATCCAAAACCTTGTTGTTAAGGGAGCGCAATTCTGCCAGAGAAGATTTCCCAAAGACTAGGGAATTTGTCAAATCATTTCTTACTGAACCGTACAGGTTGACTAATGGTAGCCAGTATGGGGCAGTGAAAGATTAATTTATTTGGAATCGTGTTGTCATCAGAATCCACGCCGAAGCACTGGTGGCAGATTTGTTTTTTTACAGACTAAAGACATCCTCACACACGATGGAGCGCTTCAATAAAATTAGGCCGGCTGAACTTAGTGAGTGAGATTGGCCTCTCGGCCGTCAACACACCGAGGCTTCGGACAAGTCTGCTATTAACTTAGGCCCAAAGGTGGCAGCCCCGCCCAACCACGCAATAGCTTGGCGAAAGTGGCCAAAAGAGTGGGAACCCCGACACAGCCATCCTGTGTCGCTGACACTGCGGCACAAAAAAAGCAGCGCAGATGTCACGTTTGCCCAGCAGGGGGCGCAGAGTGGTTCCATTGCGGAAAGACAGGAAACGTCAAGTTGTTTTGTAAATTTTTCAAAATTCCACAAATGGGAGAAAGCGACGGAATAGATACAATACGTGGCTAACTCATCATGTTGGACATACGCAAACAGATGCCTTGAAACGGGAAAGGACCATAAACAAGACCTTTTCTGGAACTATTGGCACTTAAAGGCTTTAAAACTGACTTTAAACTTGACACTGGACCTGGTGTTAAAACACTCGCTGATCATTTGACATCGTTCAACACAATTCCTGCCCAACCATCAAACATTCAACTTCAAGGCCTAGGTCGTACGAATCACTGCCACTCTTCACCACAGGGGGCGACAGATCACAGAGACCCTCTCCATCCTGCGCAAAGTATCTCTTTACTCAGCAGAAAAGCCTGTGCGCATTCTGCGAAAGGTGGACACAGACCTATGAAGCGAATTCCGCCAAGACTTCACACAGCCCTTTTAGGGGCTCGGCGAGCTCAAACATAAATACCAGATTGCATTGCTTCAAGAAGCTGCACCTTTACGTCTATATACCCCCAAGGAGGGCACCATGTCTACCGCTACCAAACATTAAAGACAGAATTCTAAACAGAGGAGGCGTATCAACTGTCGTGGAGCCAATCCACTGGTGCTCAGGATGAGTTAACAGCCCATAAAAGGAATGGTCAGCTCAGCTTTTGCATTGACTTCACACAATTAAACAAAGCAGTCCAAATGGAAATCCATCCAATGGCATTGGTGGATGACAGCTTGGCAAAACGTGCCAACATAGTTCCAAGTCAGGATAGAGTGACTTGGAGAGGAACGTCTAGCTTTGGCATTCCCATGTGTCTGCTGTTCTTGTCCTTCTCGCTGGTAGTGGTCATGGGTTTGGACCATGCTGTCTAAGGGGCCATGGTGAATTCCCATTAACCCATTATACTACAAGATGCTCAAGAACTACCACCTGGCCAGGCAGTGGTGTAGGAGTGGGAAGGCCAAGAAGAACAGGACACTGATGGTGAAGAAAGAAAGTGACATCCAGCTACAAGTTCAGGTAGTGATGTTGTGTTTTGGCAAATACCCCTCGATCAGGAGACCAGGCTGTTAACAACACTTATTATTCCATTTCTATGCTTTTGTTTTAACCACATTCCCTTTGAGACATCACCAGCTCCGGAGATATTCCAGCAAACCACATGTAAAATATTTTAAAAGATAAACAAGGAGTCATTCGTCACACGGATGGTGTCCTTATCCATGGGACCACAAGACCACAGGGTTGGGAAAGTTCTCAAAGTACTACAGGAGGCACATCTCCAGAATTATGAACTTGACAAAGCTACCATTGTCAAAACTACCAGTGTTAACATTTTGAATCACTCAAAGACAGGGCATTGTTCCAGAGAATCGAAGGATGAAAGCCATCAGTGACTTCGCACATTCAAAGTGTGTTACTGATATTCAGCAGTTCCTCGGAATGGTCAATCAAGTTGGCAAATTTATTTAAAATGTTGGTTACAATTACAATTACTCAATTCTGTGCGACATTTTACAAAAGGGTTAACCGAGGTTTTGGGACATTGAGCAAACCAATGCATTCCAGGGATTAACAAAAAGACTCATGTCTTCAAATGTACTGGCACAATTTTGCCTACAGTGGTGGTCGCCGATGCATCGTGACCAGGCCTCAGAACTGCACTCATTCAGGTCGAGAAGAATTGTATCAGAAAGCAGGCATACATTGACTCGAGGGCATTCCCAAAAACTAAACAATGCTAAAATGAAAATCGTGTTCAATTAAACTTGCTGGAGTTTTTTGAGGTGGTAACAGAGAGGGTTGATAAGGGTAATGCTGTTGATGTGGTGTACATGGACTTTCAGAAGGCATTTGATACAATGCCACACAACAGACTTGTGAGAAAAGCTATAGTTCATGGAATAAAAGGGACAGGAGCAACATGGATACAAAATTGGCTGATTAATAGGAAGCAGAAAGTAATGGTTAATGGATATTTTTCAGGCTGGAGGGAGGTCAGTATTGGGACCCTTGCTTTTCTGAATATACATTCATGATCTAGATCTTGGTGTGTAGAGAACAGTTTTAAAGTTTGTGGATGATACAACACTTGTAAGTATTGTGAACTATGAGGAAGATAGCGTAAATCTTCAGAAGAACAATGAGTGGAGTAGGCAGAGAGGTGCGAGATGAAGTTCAATGTGGAGAGGTGTGAGGTGATGTATTTTGATATGAAGAATGTGGAGAGACAATATAAAATAAGAGGTAAAATTCATAAAGGGGTGCAGGAGCAGAGGGACCTGGGTGTATATGTGCATCGATCATTGAAGGTGGCAAGAAAAGGTGGAGAGAGCAGTTAATGAAATATATAGTATTGTGGGCTTTATTAATAGGGGCATAGAGTACAAGAGCGAGGAAGTTGTGCTGAACTTGTACAAGTCACTAGTTAGTCCTCAGGTGTAATATTGTGTACAGTTCTGGGTGCCACACGATAGGCAGGATGTGAACGCATTGGAGAGAGTTGAGGCATTCAAGGGGACATTATCACAGACAGATTATCACAGAATTTACAGTGCAGAAGGAGGCCATTCGGCCCATCGAGTCCACACCGGCTCTTGGAAAGAGCACCTTACCCAACGTCAACACCTCCACCCTATTCCCATAACCCAGTAACCCCACCCAACACTAAGGGCAATTTTGGACACTAAGGGCAATTTATCATGGCCAATCCACCTAACCTGCACATCTTTGGACTGTGGGAGGAAACCGGAGCACCCGGAGGAAACCCACGCACACACGGGGAGGATGTGCAGACTCCGCACAGACAGTGACCCAAGCCGGAATCGAACCTGGGACCCTGGAGCTGTGAAGCAATTGTGCTATCCACAGTGCTACCGTGCTGCCCTTAGGGGCGCAATTTAATGACCTCATCACGCCTGACTTGGTGACGCGACAAAGCCGTTGAATCTCGCAAGAGGACGCTTCTGAGATTCGCGATGCTCAAACCGATTTAACGAAATCTCGCGAGACGTTGTGATCTGAATCGCACCCTCGCTGAGTGAGATCCAGATGAACATATTTAAGTGAGTCATTAGGTTCATAAAATATGTCTACGCCTGATTCTTCTGGCGCCGCTTAGCGTTGGTTTCCACAAACATGGACCAGGCGTAACAGCACTTTACGGGATTTTCCAGGCCATTGGAGACCCCTGGGCGGTTGGGCTCTGGGCAGGATGGCACCCTCACTGACACCCAGGCATCTTGGCATTGCCAGCCTGGTACCTTGGCACTGCCGGGGTGCCTGGGCGGCATGATAAGGGTGGCAGAAGTTCATTGCATTGGGTGCAGGGGGGGGGGGGGGGGGGGTCCAGTCGCCATGGTGGGAATGCTGAGGGGGTGTCAAAAGATTAATAAATTTGCCAACTTGTTTTAAAAACGGCTCCTGATCCGCGAGTCCTCTTCCTACACTGGCATACGAAATGGTGTAAGTGTGACCTCAGAGGGGCGTTTCTCACCAAGACTGAAAAAAATGACAAAGTGCCGTTAAATAGCGGTGTCGTTCTGAAAGCGCCCCAAAGAGGACTCTTTTTTAAAAAATTTAGAATACCCAATTAATTTTTTCCAATTAAGGGGCAATTTTAGCGTGGCCAATCCACCTACCCTGCTCATCTTTGGGCTGTGGGGGCGAAACACGCACAACACAGGAAGAATTTGCAAACTCCACACGGACAGTGACCCAGAGCCGGGATCGAACCTGGGACCTCAGCGTCGTGAGGCAGCAGGGCTAACCACTGCACCACCGTGCTGCCCTCCCAAAGGGGACTCTGTTGCTGTCCTGTTAAATCACGCCCGAGATGTTGGTTATTTGAATAGAAACAATGCGCAGGGAAACGGGGGAAAAGGCAGGGGAACCGCACTAAGTCATGCTGCTCGTCTGGTGAGCCAGTGGAGACACGATGGGCCGAATGGCCTCTGTCTGTGCCGGAACAATTCTGTGGTTCTGTAACCGTGCAATGTCACGATGGCGGATTACAACCCCAAATTACTGGTGCGGGATTCTCCGCCTCGCCAGCCAACCAATGGGATCCCCCATTGTGGGCAACCACACGCCGCCGGAAAATCGCCAGGCGTGGGGGCGCTGCCCGCATAATGGAGAATCCAGACAGCAGAAAATTCGGCCCATGGTCTTTGTGAACTTTTTAAGGAAGACCTGTTTTTAGAAGAAATCCTAAACAAAAACACTGGGTGAAAGATGGCTGATGATGCAAAGTGATCATTTGTTGGAAAATGCCATTGTGGTGGGGTTTGAACCTGGGCCCACAGAGCATTACCTCAGATCTCTTGCCAGCGACAGTACCCCGATGCCGCCACCACCTCCCCAATAAGAATCATATTGGACTCAAAATGCCAACTCTCTTTGTCTCTCCACCGATGCAGCCAGACCAGTGAGGTTTTCCAGCATTTTCTGTTTTTATTTCAGATTTCCAGCAGCTGCAGTATTTTACTTTTAAGAACTTCTGAAGTGAAGTTAGTGTCGGAATGTCAGCAACACAACAGCCAATTTGTGCACAGCAGATTCCCATTATCAAGTTTGTATACTACAAGCAATAATGATCTGGAAAGCTGACTGAGTGATGTTGATTGAGGGATAAATATAGCAGGGACTCACATAGAACTTCCCATGGTTTTCCTCAATATAGTCCATGGATCTTTTGCATCCACCCTGATAGTCCTTGGGTGGAATTCTCCATGGTCGGGATCCTCCACTTCGACGGCAGCACACCCACGCCGGGGGATTTTCCGACGGCGTGGGGGTGCCCACAATGGGAAACCCCATTGGCCGGCTGCCGGGACAAAGGATCCCGCCCCTTAGATTTAATTGTGTCATCTAGAAGATGGCATCTCTGACAGGACATCCTTCTGTTCATAATAATAATCACTTATTATCACAAGTAGGCTTCAATGAAGTTACCCCTAGTCGCCACGTTCCGGCGCCTGTTCGGGGAGGCCGGTACGGGAAATGAACCCGCGCTGCTGGCATTGTTCTGCATTCCAAGCCAGCTGTTTAACCCACTGTGCTAAACCAGCCCCTATATAATATAATAAGACCCCAAATACTGGAGAAGAAACAAGTTTGCAGGGCTTTGGAGAAAGGACAGAGGACCAGGATGACTGGATTGGCTCTTCCAAAGAGCTGACACAAAGCTGGTGGGCTTGATGGAGATGAGGAGAACCGCTTCTCTCTCAGAGGGTCAAGAGTCATTGGAACTCACGTCCCCGGAGGGCGGTGCAGGCTGGGTCATTGAATATTTTTAAGGCAGAGGTGGATAGATTCTTGACTAACGAGGGAGTCAAAGGTTATCAGAGGTAGGCAAGAAGATTGAGTAGAGACCATAGAATCCCTACAGTGCAGAAGGCGGTCATTCGGCCCATCGAGTCTGCACCAACCCTCCAAAAGAGCACCTTAGGATGAGGAGTGATAGTTTACTTAGTTGTTCAGTTGGGTATTGCCAGCTCTGAGTCAATAGGATGTTGATCCCCAAGCCCTGTTCCAAGGGGCAGCGCGATAGCATTGTGGATAGCACAATTGCTTCACAGCTCCAGGGTCCCAGGTTCGATTCCGGCTTGGGTCACTGTCTGTGCGGAGTCTGCACGTTCTCCTCGTGTGTGCGTGGGTTTCCTCCGGGTGCTCCGGTTTCCTCTCACAGTCCAAAGATGTGCAGGTTAGGTGGATTGGCCATGATAAATTGCCCTTAGTGTCCAAAATTGCCCTTAGTATTGGGTGGCGTTACTGGGTTATGGGGATAGGGTGGAGGTGTTGACCTTGGGTGGGGTGCTCTTTCCAAGAGCCGGTGCAGACTCGATGGGCCGAATGGCCTCCTTCTGCACTGTAAATTCTATGTAATGACGTAACCTAGTGGTTTCGACTAAAACACCATTGTGGCACTAACAGGCCTTGGTGGGATTTGAACCCAGGCCCTCAGATCTGTAGCCTTGGTCCCTGGATTACTGGATTGACACCACTGTCTTTTAAATCAAGGCTGGCATAGATTTCACAGGCCAAATGATCTCTTCCTGTGCCTTATCATTCCCTGCAAAGGGACAAGGCGCAGGGTTGCAAAGCTGGAGATGGAGCCAATTAATGTATCTAATTGTCTGGACAGAAAACAGCTAATAGGAAATAATCGGTCTTCGAATCAAAATTATTAGTTTGGAAGCCACAAGCAAGATGAATGAGTGGGTTTTGGAAAACCTATTCGGAAAGAGGCCGCGAGGAGGCGCCATTGCAGCCAATATTTGCAGCGTTTTCTGTCGGGGGAGACTGACAAAAAGTTCACAAACTTTTCCAAGGAATGGGAGTAAGTTGTGAAAGGAGGAGCAGGGGGGTGGGGGTCCCGGTTGTTGGCTCTGAACCGGCAGATGGAGGAAGCACGACTGACGCCGCGTCACTTTGAACTTGGACCATCTTCGGGTCGCCCCGTTTAACCGGCTCCAAAGGAGGGGGGAAAAAAAAACACATTCAACTCGCCTTCAAACTCAGCGACGCGGCAACTTGTAGCCAGCCCTGCTCCAGCGGAGATCGAGAGGGTGGGAGAGGCGCAAGAGTGGTGGGTCTGGGGAGGTGGGGGCTGGAGGAAGAGAGTGTGTGGGGGGGGGGGGGGTGATTAAAAATACCAGCAAAAAAGGAGCCCCCCCGTGTATCGCCTAGAGTTTGTAGAATGGGCAGCTGGCGCTAGCACTGCGGGACAATGACCCCCATCGCAACAGCGGGAAAGGAGCGTGACTGAGAGAGGGTGAGCTTGTTTTCTGTAACTATTCTCTGGGAGCGGTGGTGGGGAGGGAGGAAAGCGCGGATTCTGAGATTCTGCTTTTATTTTTGACCCCCCCCCCCCCCCCTCCCTCTCTTTCTCTGTCAGATCCAAGAAGTTGCTTGTTGATTTCTGAGGCTGGGGGGGGGGGGGGATTTCACCCATCAATTTCAAAGGCTGCACACGCAGGTTGCACCTTAGCAGAGCTTTTGCAAGTTTCACTCAAGTTGCTCCTCTGTCGTTGCTTCCAAAAAATAATTCTCTATTCTCCCGTCGAAGCAAAATACTGCGGCTGCTGGATGTCTGACATACCCAGCAGTTTATGTCTTTCTATGCAGTCTCTCTCTCTCTCTCTCTCCCTTGGACACCGCCACAATACCTCGACGCATGAACTAGTCACAATTTTAGTGCAAAATCTCATTGGGAGGGGAGGGTGGCTGCCGATATTCTTGCTCTGTTGATTTTCTTTTAGCAGATTGGGAGATTTATTTTGTGGGACATTTGTTTTATGGGACATCTGAGAGGTGATTCTCATTGAACGAAGGCTGCAACCAAGATTAACCCTTTCTTGCACACCTCAAGGCAAGTGGCTGTTTCTATCAAATGCAAGATTGCGGGAAGTGTATCTATATTCCCCCCCCCTCTCGTTAATTCCTTATCTGCGGTTCAAGGTCCAACTGGGGTACAGTAAACTAGTCTCCTTAAAAAACAAACAGAATGTCCTATTGTGTGAGATAGCGTTGCTGGATTGTAAATTGGGATTAAATCTCCAGTGCTCAAATCTGCCCTTCCCTCCCGACTGCAGGTTACTGTTAAAGTAACTTCTCTTGATTGCCGAACATGCCGTTTGTGGTCAGTTGTCTGCATGCATGTTGAGCGCAGGAGTGAAAACTAAAATGTCTTAAGAGGCATTGATTGGGTGTGGTTGGCCCTTAACTGTCTCTCCCGAGTGGCCCGGCAAAGATGCTGCCCACTCTTATCAAAGCCACACCAAAGAAAGTTGCAGGCAGAATGTCCACGATTGCCCGCAATCTTGGGACAGCCAAGATTGTGCAATAAATGCCAGCCTTGCCAGCAATGCCCTGGTCCTGAGAATGTGTTTCATTTTTTTAAAAAAAAGGTGAGGTGTAAATGATGAAACTGGGGGACAAGTAAAGTCACCACAGTCCCAGGTGACCATAGGCTGCTTTCCCCTTTGAGGGAGAGGGCTGACTGGTGGTGGTTTATCCTGAGGGTCACCACACCTCAGGTGAGGGGCAAGGTGGAGCCTTCATGAATGATCTCAGGTGGCGTGGGATTTGAACCCATGATGTGCATCACAAACCAGCTGCCCAGCCAAGTGAGCTAAACCGGACCCATTGGGCAACTGAGGAGACCTAAGCTGTTTGTTCAGAGTTTCCTTTGCAGATGTGTCAGCTCTTAGCGAACATGTTGGGTGTGGATTTGGCCCCCTCACCAGGACTTGAGAGCCTAAAACAGGCTGTGACTCCCCCCTGGTGCAATGCAGAGAGATTGCGTAAAATGCCACCCTGCAGATAGGGCTTTGTACCAGGCTCCTGTGAATGAGGTGGCAATAGCCTCTGTGTATGGGAAGGATGAGACAGAAAGGGTTTCATCTGATTCAATGGTAATATCCTCTTTTTTTGTAAAATGTGCCACTAAATCTGGATGGTCCATAGTGCTTCCACGGCCTGTTACTGGTGGGTGGGGAGGGGGAGGGGGGGGGGGGGGGTGGCGGTGAAACAAATTGAGATGGAAATAATTGCTATCCATCCAAATTTAATTTGAGACAAAAATGTAACAGGCAGGCTGGGGAACATAGTATTTATGTAGGTTAACTAATAACCCAGAGGTTGTGGCTGTAGCCATGAATTCAGATCCCCCAGGTGGCACGATGGTGCAGTGGTTAGCACTGCTACCTCATGGCACCGAGGACCCGGGTTCGATCCCGGCCCCGGGTCACTGATTGTGTGGAGTTTGCACATTCTCTCCGTGTCCGTGTGGGTCTCACCTCCACAGCCCAAAAGTGTGCAAGGTAGGTAAATTGGCCATGCTGAATTGCCCCTGAATTATTTATTGAATTCATTTTCGCCAACGTACCACCATGCTTTTTGAACTGATAACTTTTGGATCACTGCTGCATGACCAATGACATCGTCAATATTTCAGATTCTGTGATAGATTTGCAGCTTTTTAAAAAAAAACTATTTTAAGAGTTTGTATCACAAGGAAATGTGTTTTGTGCCTCTTTTAATTGATGTGTTTCTTTTTCGCTCACTGTTGCTGTGATATTCCATGGAATTGAGCTTGATGAAGTGCTTAAAACACAATTTCTTTCATTGTCAGACGGCACATGTGACTCCAGCCCCACAATGATGTCCCAGAGGAGTTAAGGAGATGGGGTTTTGTGGGAGATCGCCCCTGTCAAGCTGATGTGGGACCGCGACGGATAAGATGGATCAGGAGAGTGAGGTTGACCTGTCCAATCTTGCCATAACTCCCCTGTGGCGGAAGAGGAGATCGATTCCCAAATCGCCCAATACGAGGTCTTTGAACCGGCACAGCAGGTCAAGGCCATCCTCGTACCAGATCGATGGCATCCTGGTTACAGATTTTCCAGTGGACGGAAATGTCCCTACCCGAAACGGGAACGTTCCCCCTGATCCGGATGGCCGACCCATGCTCCAGAGGCAGCCCTCCACCCATTCGCTTCCGACACCCGATAAGCCCCATCTTGTCCTGAGCACCAACAGTGCCGTTTCTTTGAAGAACGGAACCCAGCAGATCATTCCCAAGGACTTGGCGTCGGGCATTAAAATCAAGAACTACCATCAAAACAATCAGATTCTGGAGGTTGGTACGAGAAGTCGGCGGGTACAGAGTATGGTCGAGCCCCTCACTGCCCCGCTTATACCCAAACGTGAACTGGAAGGAGACATGGACGCCGAAGTGGAGAGTCCAGGACAGCTTCGGCGAGGGCTGCGGTCCACTTCATATCGAAGAGCAGTGGTTAGCGGGATTCATTTTGACAAGACGTTGAGTTTGAAGAACAACAACCGGCGGTCCCAGCCCAATCTCAAGACCGTCCTCGAGGATAAGGAGAAATTCTCTAGCTTGGGCAGAGGAAAAGTAAGTGTTTGTTGGATCAAAGACCAAATAACAAGTAAGCAATAGTTCACAGTGGGGATAGCGGAAATAATAATAATAATGACTTATTGTCACAAGTAGGCTTCAACGAAGTTACTGTGAAAAGCCCCTAGTCGCCACATTCCGGCGCCTGTTCGGGGAGGCTGGTACGGGAATTGAACCCGCGCTGATGGATGTGTTCTTCATTACAAGCCAGCGATTTAGCCCACTGTGCTAATCCAGAAATATCCTTGCCTCAAAACAAGCTATTAGGGCAGCATGGTGGCACAGTGCATAGCACTGCTGCCGCACGGCGCCAAGGTCCCAGGTTCAATCCCGGCTCTGGGTCACTGTCCGTGTGGAGTTTGCACATTCTCCCTGTGTTTACGTGGGTTGCGCCCCCACAACCAAAGATGTGCAGTGTAGGTGGATTGGCCACATTAAATTGCCCCCTAATTGGAAAAAAAATGAATTGGGTACTCATTGACAACAAAAAACCTTTTAAATCTCGAGGTTACATTGAAATGTCAAAACTGAAATCAATGGATATTTGTGAAATGGAAGCCTTGAGCGGGATGCAGAGCCATGGCACGTTAATCACGTTAAGATGTGAAGAGAGCAGGGCTGCGTAAGCTTAGAGTCTGGTCATTAGCTGCTGTTAGCCAGTGAGCAGGATGTTTATGATACATAAACTGCCATGATCTATGTATGTAGCAGAACAGGCTTGGAGGCTGAATGGCCTCCTGTTCTATCCACTCCCGGGAAGCACAGGTTGGAGAAACCGCATGCATGCCATTCATTACATAGGTAGATCAGGTCAGGCTCCTCACCAAGAGCAAACAGTTTAAGAATGGAACTCTCAAGTTATGACTTCAGTGTTTAATCCATCTACACACTCTTGTTAATTCAGGTGCCGTTGATATTTACTTTGGTGGTGATAATCGTGCCTGATTCAGTTAAAGCAACAATGGTTTTGTTCCAATATTGTGGCCTGTGCTGTCCTTCACCATTTCGCTCTCTTCCCTGTAAGTGTCCAGCGCATTAAGGTTCCACCCCTGTTGCGTTTACATCTTTGAGGCTGCCCCAAAGTGGTTTATAAAATGTTGTTACATAACTAAGTACAGCAGCTAATTTTTTGACACAAAACAAAGATCTCGCCAAGTGAAGAGCCAGTTAATCTGTTTCCTGCTGATGTTTGAGAAAGAACACCTGGAGAACTCTCTGTTTAATTCAGCTTTGAACAGGTGCCATGGACTTGTGAGACATTTGGGGCAGCACGGTAGCATTGTGGATAGCACAATTGCTTCACAGCTCCAGGGTCCCAGGTTCGATTCCCGGCTTGGTTCACTGTCTGTGCGGAGTCTGCACATCCTCCCCGTGTGTGCGTGGGTTTCCTCCGGGTGCTCCGGTTTCCTCCCACAGTCCAAAGATGTGCAGGTTAGGTGGATTGGCCATGCTAAATTACCCTTCGTGTCCAAAATTGCCCTTAGTGTTGAGTGGGGTTACTGGGTTATGGGGATGGGGTGGAGATGTTGACCATGGGTAAGGTGCTCTTTCCAAGAGCTGGTGCAGACTCGATGGGCCGAATGGCCTCCTTCTGCACTGTAAAATCTATGATAATCTATGACATTCTTAATATCCAGATCGAGCTTTGGTTCCTCATAATGCAGGCCAGTGCATTGATTTTATTTTTAAAATTTAAAGTACCCAATTCCTTTTTTTCCCAATTAAGGGGTAATTTAGCATGACCAATCCACCTACCCTGCACATCTTTAGGTTGTGGGGGTGAGACCCATGCAGTCATGAGGGAGAATGTGCAAACTCCACATGAACATTCCCAGTGCATTGATGTGTCTGTCAGCCTGGGTGATTTGGGGCCTGGCTGGTTTAGCTCAGTGGGCTCAACAGCTGGTTTGTGATGCAGAAGATGTCAGCTGAGAATTCTGAATTCTCCCTCTGTGTACCTGAGCAGGTGCCAGAATGTGGCGACTAGGGGCTTTTCACAGTAACTTCATTGCAGTGCATTGTAAGCGTGCTTGTGACAATAAAAAGATTGTTATTAATGATGTGCTTTAATTCTGAAGCGTGGCATGAATTCACAATCTTCCAATATCAGACATCTTATCCCACCCGAGCTCATCTTCCTCAATGATTTGTCCCTTTGCACCTTTTATGTAGCTAGTATTGACGGACAATAGATTCCCTGTGCTTTCTGGAAAGTTCCAATGGGAATGAGTGATTTATCCATTCAATGATGTGGAGATGCAGGCGTTGGACTGGGGTGAGCACAGTAAGAAGTCTTACAACACCAGGTTAAAGACCAACAGGTTTGTTTCAAACACTAGCTTTCGGAGCACTGCTCCTTCCTCAGGTGAATGAAAAGGTGGGTTCCAGAAACATATATAAAGTCAAAGACAAAGCCCAGGCCAGATGGTGGGGATGAATGTAATGCGACATGAATCCCAGGTCCCGGTTGAGGCCGCACTCATGTGTGCGGAACTTGGCTATAGGTTTCTGCTCGGTGATTCTGCGCTGTCGCGGGTCCTGAAGGCCGCCTTGGAGAACGCTTACCCGGAGATCAGAGGCTGAATGCCCTTGACTGCAGAAGTGTTCCACGACTGGAAGGGAACATTCCTGCCTGGTAATTGTCGCACGATGTCCGTTCATTCGTTATCGCAGCGTCTGCATTGTCTCGCCAATGTACCACGCATCGGGACATCCTTTCCTGCAGCGTATGAGGTAGACAACATTGGCCGAGCCACACGAGTATGTACCACGTACCTGGTGGGTGGTGTTCTCACGTGTAATGGTGGTATCCATGTCGATGATCTGGCACGTCGTGCAGAGATTGCCATGGCAGGGTTGTGTGGTGTCATAGACATAGAATTTACAGTGCAGAAGGAGGCCATTCGGCCCATCGAGTCTGCACCGGCTCTTGGAAAGAGCACCCTACCCAAGGTCAACACCTCCACCCTATCCCCATAACCCAGTAACCCCACCCAACACTAAGGGCAATTTGGACACTAAGGGCAATTTATCATGGCCAATCCACCTAACCTGCACATCTTTGGACTGTGGGAGGAAACCGGTGCACCCGGAGGAAACCCACGCAGACACGGGGAGAACGTGCAGACTCCGCACAGACAGTGACCCAAGCCGGAATCGAACCTGGGACCCTCGGAGCTGTGAAGCAATTGTGCTAACCACAATGCTACCGTGCTGCCCTAAACACGGGTCACTGTCGTGGTCACTGTTCTGAAGGCTGGGCAGTTTGCTGCAAACAATGGTTCGTTTTAGGTTGCGCGGTTGTTTGAAGGCAAGTAGTGGGGGTGTGGGGCTTGCAAAATCCTACCAACTGTCCTGGCTTGAGACAATTCACACCTCTTTAACCTGGGTTACCCCTATCTCTGGATCTGTAAACACTTAATTAACTGCAAATGCTCGCATTCTAAGCATTGTCTTGCATCTTTGAATTTGTCTATATATATGTTTCTGGAATCTGCCTCTTCATTCACCTGAGGAAGGAGCAGTGCTCCGAAAGCTAGTGTTTGAAACAAACCTGTTGGACTTGAACCTGGTGTTGTAAGACTTCTCACTGTTATTATCCATTCACGGGATGGTTAAGCTAGCATTTATTGCGGTGTGTGAAGGTGACTGCTAAGGTTGATGTGCCCTCTGAACGCTCCACTGCAGACAGGGGCAGAATACTGCAGGTAATCAAACCCTGGAGGAGCTGCTGGCTTGGGATTTCCTCTTCCAGAGTTTTCTCCCTGCCCCTGGACACATATTTATCTTTGAAGGAGGTCACACCCCTTCTTTGGCTGTGCCAATTGCAACGATCCTGGCTGAGCGTCTTCCACGAATCTGCGTCGGTATCAAAGCCCCCCAAGTGTGGCTCTGCAACACAATCCTCACCCTGACTGTTACAAGAGTGCACCCCAGACCCAAGCCCATTACTCTGTAATTCTATCTACTCTTAGCTTTGCCTGTCTACCACTTCCTTTGATGCGATGACGACCTGTTGGCAGACTAAGAGCCGGCGGTTCAGAAGGTGAAATTGGCAATGCGCCGCAAGGCATCAATGGAGCCTTCAGAATATCATACCATTGAAGTCATAAGTCAGCTGGCAAAAGAAAAGAATTTTGCTTATTACAGAGCAAGTGATGACGATCTTTCATACCCTGCTTGAAAGGGTGGTGGAAGCAGATGCAATCGTAACTTTCTAAAGGGAATGGATAAATGCCTGAAATGAATGGAACTAACTGGATCGCTCTTTCAAAGAGCTGGCACAGGTACAGAGGGCTGAATGGCTTCCCCATTGGTTCTATAATTCCTAGTCCAGCCGATCTGAAAGCTGTCCGTTGCGATTTCGGTGCGCCTTTTAATCAAGAATTGACTAAGTTGAATGAATGAAATGAAAATCGCTTATTGTCACAAGTAGGCTTCAATGAAGTTACTGTGAAAAGCCCCTAGTCACCACATTCCGGCGCCTGTTCGGGGAGGCTGGTACAGGAATTGAACAGTGCTGCTGGCCTGCTTGGTCTGCTTTAAAAGCCAGCGATTTAGCCCAGTGTGCTAAACCAGTCCCTGTTCTCGTTGTTATCTATATGTCTGTGTTGGTCCTGCGAACATCCACTGGCACAAATCCAAACTCGTCTGCCAGGCTAGAGGGCACGATGGTGTCACTATGTTGGGGCCTTCTGTTCCTCAGAGCTCTCTATATCTGGATTGTTGCCCGTGGCAACAGTGCAGCTAATTGAAGGTCTGGACTGAATAATCCTCACTATTACAGATTCCTGCTTTAAAGCAGTGAATCATACTCCACGCTTTAATGAAAAACAAGAGAATGCCGACTTTACTCTGTAATTAGTGACTTGGTAATGAAACGGTTGGAATGTTTGGCCTCATTGTACGAGGTCAAGTACAGTTTCCCCGATGGCACATTGGTGCCACTGGGGCCAGTGACCACTCTGCTGTGAATAGACATAGTCAGAACACCATGCCGACAACAAGCTGGGTAAATGGTTCAGAAACAAACAATGGTCAGAATTTCCCCAGTCTCCCGTGTGTAACATTATTGTAAATGTACTCGCAAAAATTTCAACGCGAATTCATTAACACTTTACACCCAAGAGGGACCCTTACTCGGAGAATCACCATGTGGAGGTTTGACCCCACTATGTTGTAGCTCTATATTAGACATTGGCCATTTAACCCATCGTGTCTGCACCGGCTCTCCAAACGAGTATCGTGGCTGAGTGTCATTCTCCAAACTTTTTCCCCATACCCCTGCACATTGTTTCTAGTCAAATAATCATCTCATGCCCTCCTGAACGCCTCAATTAAACTGGCCTCCACCAAACTTCCAGGCGGTGCAACCCAGACCTGAACCACTCGTTGTTTTCCCCCACATCACATTTGCTTCTTTTTGCAAATCACTTTAAACCTGTGCCCTCTCGCTCTTGATCCTTTGACGAGCAGGAACAGTTTCTCCCTATTTTACTCTGTCCAAATTCCTCATGAGTTTGAACATTTCTATCAAGCCTCCTCTTAGTCTTCTGCTCTCCTGCTCTCCAAGGAGAGCAGTCACAACCTCTCCAATCTATCTTCACAACTGAACTTTCTCATCCCTGGAACCATTCTTGTGAAGCTCTTCTGCACTCTCTCCAATGCGTTCACATCCTTCCTATTGCGTGACACCCAGAGCTGTTCGCAATATTTCAAATGAGCCCAGGGCAATATTGTGAAGAAGGGGCAACGTATTCTTCCTCAGTGCCCTGGCGAACATTGATATTTCTCAATCAACAGGGTGGCGCAGTAGCACAGTGGTTAGCACCGTTGCTTCACAGCTCCAGAGTCCCAGGTTCGATTCCCGGCTTGCGTCACTGTCTGTGTGGAGTCTGCACGTCCTCCCTGTGTCTGCGTGGGTTTCTTCCGGGTGCTCCGGTTTCCTCCCACACTCCAAAAATGTGCAGATTAGGTGGATTGGACATGCTGAATTGCCCTTAGTGTCCAAAAAAAAGGTTAGGTGGGGTTACTGGGTTATGGAGATAAAGTGGTGCGGGCTTGGGTGGGGTGCTCTTTCAAGGACCGGTGCAGACTCGATGGGCCGAATGACCTCTTTCTGAACTGTAAATTCTATGATACCATGATGAACATCGGGAAATCAGATTAACTGGTCATTTATCTCATTGCTGTGTATGGGAACTTGTTGGGTACGAATAGACTGCAGTGCTTCCTACATTATAACGGCAAGATTATTTCAGTAGTATTGCATTTGGCTGCAAATGTTTTTTGGGGCGCTGGAAGATCATGAAAGATGGCGTAAAGTTTCTTAGGGGGCAGCACGGTAGCACAGTGCGTAACACTGTCGCTTCACAGCTCGAGGGACCCAGGTTCGATTCCCGTCTTGGATCACTGTCTGTGTGGAGTCTGCACGTTCTCCCCGTGTCTGCGTGGGTTTCCTCCGGGTGCTCCAGTTTCCTCCCACAGTCCAAAGATGTGCAGGTTAGGTGGATTGGCCATGCTAAATTGCCCTTAGTGTCCAGAAGGGTTGGGTGGGGTTGTGGGGATGTGGTGGAGGTAGAGTGTTCTTTCCAAGGGCCGGTGCAGACTCGATGGGTCGAGCGTCCTCCTTCTGCACTGTGACTTCTATGATTCTTTCTGTTTCCATATCCATGTTCCTTTGAGCACTGCTCAATCTGATTATCATCACTCATTTTGTGAACTTGCTGCTCGCAAATTGGCTGCCACAGTTCCAACATAACAAGAATAAATACTTTTTGTAAGAGTACTTCATTGGCTGTGAAATGTTGCAAGATGTCCTGTGGTCTATGTAAGCGTGCTATGTAAATACAAGTCTTTCTTTTCTGGAGTAGGGAAGCCTGTCCCAATTAAATCCCACTCGTCCCAAATGTGGCTAAAATAGCTTCACGTTCACTCACTTCTTACAGAGGAGGTGCCTCTGGTTGTCATATTCTTGGAGGTTTCATCGCTGACGTTTCATCCCTCCTGCAACTGTCCCGCCCCCTTCTTCCTGTCATTGGCTACCCATCCATCTTCCCGTGTCCAATCAGGCAACACACAGTAGCTTTGTTTCCCGATGATTGGATGATTCTCGACTGTCAGTCAAAGAACATTCTATCCTGCTGTTTCCTAGGAATTAATAAACACAAGTAGTCAAAGAAAATCAAATAAAACACTTATTGCCCCTGTACTTCCTCTATCTCACTCTCTTGACTTGCCTTCAGCGGTGTTTTGGAAATTCGTTAGTAATTCCTGGGCACTCCAGGACAATTCTGGAGGGTTGGTAACCCGACCCGAAAGGTTACAACTGACTCCCAGTTGGGGCCATTTTTGGTCCAATGCGCTTTGGATAATAGATGACCGGGACTGAGACTGAAGACAGTAATTGAATCGAAGATGTTCTGGAGCCCTGATAAACTGCAAGATGAAAGTTAGGGCAATTTACAGCAGGAGCTTCAAATTCAATCATTGTCATGTATCACCTCAGCTCACTTAGCATTCCTGACAGACCGAGTTTATATTTCCTGTATAAAGCTGACATGTGTTTTGGTGTAATCGGCTATGAGACTGATCCTGTTTCAAGATGATGGTGATAATATCGTGCTGCATACCCGCCCACTACCACACACACTCACACTCACACACATGCCCACTACCACACACACTCACACTCACACACATGCCCACTACCACACACACTCACACTCACACACATGCCCACTACCACACACACTCACACTCACACACATGCCCACTACCACACACACACTCACACTCACACACATGCCCACTACCACACACACACACACTCACACACATGCCCACTACCACACACACTCACACTCACACACATGCCCACTACCACACACACACACACTCACACACATGCCCACTACCACACACACACTCACACACATGCCCACTACCACACACACACTCACACTCACACACATGCCCACTACCACACACACTCACACTCACACACATGCCCACTACCACACACACTCACACTCACACACATGCCCACTACCACACACACACTCACACTCACACACACTGACTACCACACACACACACACTGACTACCACACACACACACACTGACTACCACACACATACACTGACTACCACACACATACACTGACTACCACACACTCACACACACACACACTGACTACCACTCAAACACACTGACTACCACACACTCACTGACTACCACACACACACACTGACTACCACACACACACACACTGATTACCACTCACACACACTCTAACTACCACTCACACACACACTGACTACCACTCACACACACACTGACTACCACACACTCACACACACACTGACTACCACTCACACACACTGACTACCACTCACACTCACACTGACTACCACACACACACACACTGACTACCACTAACACACTCACTGACTACCACACACCCACACACACACTGACTACCACTCACACACACATTGACTACCACTCACACACACACTGACTACCACACACCCGCACACACACTGACTACCACTCACACACACACTGACTACCACTCACACACACACTGACTACCACTCACACACACACACACTGACTACCACACACTCACAGACACACACACTGACTACCACACACACACACACTGACTACCACTCACACTCACACTGACTACCACTCACACACACACTGACTACCACTCACACACACACACACACTGACTACCACACACTCACAGACACACACACTGACTACCACTCACACACACATTGACTACCACACACCCACACACACACTGACTGCCACTCACACACACACTGACTACCACTCACACACTCACTGACTACCACACACACACTCACACACTCACTGACTACCACACACTCACACACACACTGACTACCACTCACACACACACTGACTACCACTCACTCTGACTACCACACACACACACACTGACTACCACACACACACACACACATACTGACTACCACTCACACACACACACTGACTACCACACACACACACACTGACTACCACACACACACACACTGACTACCACACACATAAACTGACTACCACACACTCACACACACACACTGACTACCACTCAAACACACTGACTACCACACAATCACTGACTACCACACACACACACTGACTACCACACACACACTGATTACCACTCACACACACTCTAACTACCACTCACACACACGCACTGACTACCACACACACACACTGACTACCACACACTCACACACACACTAACTACCACACACTCACACACACTGACTGCCACACACACACACACTGACTACCACTCACACACACACTGACTACCACACACACACACTGACTACCACACACACACACACACACATACTGACTACCACTCACACATGCACACACCGACTACCACACACTCACACACACTGACTACCACACACACACACACACACACACACTGACTACCACTCACACACACACTGACTACCACTCACACTCACACACACACACACACTGACTACCACACACACTCACTGACTACCACACACACACTCACACACTCACTGACTACCACACACTCATACACACACTGACTACCACTCACACACACACTGACTACCACTCACACACACACTGACTGCCACACACTCACAGACACACACACACTGACTACCACTCACACACACACTGACTACCACTCACACACACACTGACTACCACACACTCACACACACACACACACTGACTACCACTCACACACACATAGAACATAGAACATTACAGCGCAGTACAGGCCCTTCGGCCCTCGATGTTGCGCCGACCTGTGAAACTACTCTAAAGCCCATCTATACTATTCCCTTATCGTCCATATGTCGATCCAATGTTGCAGGCAGGGCATTCCACGCCCTTACTACTCTCTGAGTAAATAACCTACCTCTGACATCTGTCTTATATCTATCTCCCCTCAATTTAAAGCTATGTCCCCTCGTGCTAGACATCACCATCCGAGGAAAAAGGCTCTCACTGTCCACCCTATCCAATCCTCTGATCATCTTGTATGCCTCAATTAAGTCACCTCTTAACCTTCTTCTCTCTAACGAAAACAGCCTCAAGTCCCTCAGCCTTTCCTCATAAGATCGCCTCCCTGCTCTCCCAGCCACTTGCCAAGTGCTATATCTAATTGCTTCTTGAAACCAAACAAGTTTTGGACTCAACTACTTCCTGTGGTAGTGAATTCCACAGGCTCACTTCTCTCTGGGTGAAGAAATTTCTCCTCATCTCAGTCCTAAATGGTCTACCCCGTACCCTCAGACGGTGCCCCCTGGTTCTGGACACACCCACCATCAGGAACATCCTTCCTGCATCTACCCTGTCCAGTCCTGTTGGAATTCTCTAGGCTTCTATGAGATCTCCCCTTATTCTTCTGAACTCCTGCGAATGCAATCCTAACCGATTCAATGTCTCCTCATATGTCAGTTCTGCCATACCATGAATCAGTCTGGTAAACCTTCGCTGCACTCCCTCGAGAGCAGGAACATCCTTCCTCAGAGAAGGAGACCAAAACTGCCCACAATACTCCAAGTGTGGCCTCACCAAGGCCCTGTATAATTGCAGCAAGACATTCCTGCTCCTGTACTCAAATCCTCTCGCTATGAAGGCCAGCATACCATTTGCTTTCTTTACCGCCTGCTGTACCTGCATGTTTACCTTCAGTGACTGGTGTACGAGGACACCCAGGTCCCGCTGCATATTCATTCCCCTCTCCTAATTTATGGCCATCCAGATAATAATCTGCCATCCCATTTTCGCGACGAAAGCGGATGACCTCGAATTTCTCGAAATTATTCCGTATCGTCCATTCATTTGCCCACTCACTCAACTAGTCCAAATCACACTGAAGGATCTCTGTATCCTCCTCACAGCTCACCCTCCCACCCATCTACAAGGAGGTTATTATCTGTGTGGACTGTGGTAGGCTAGCTGGCCTGTTTGTGCTCGGAACTGACCCCAAGTACTTTCAGTGCCAGTCACGTCTCAGTTGCTAGCACTCTCATTTCTGATTCTGAGTTCCACTCCTGAGGTTTGGGACATTCACCGTGCAGTCCTGGGGAAGTGCTGCACTATTGGATAAGACATTTTAACAGCAGCTGTGTCTCGAGTGGATGTGAAGGCTAACAGGCCACTTTTTTAATGGCGAGCTCTCCCTGCGCCTTGGTTATTGTTTCGCTCTCATTCAACAACTCTAACAAGAAAACAGATTATCTGATCACTATCAATCACACTGCTGGTTATGGGAGCTTGCTGTGCACAAACTGGCTGCCAGATTTCCTGTTTACAACTGTAAGAACACTTTGAAAGTACTTCATTGGCTCCACAACACTTTGAGAGATCCTGGGGCATGGTTAGCTTATTGTGCGACCCACAGGTCTAAATGCACAGTGTGATGCTGGGTCAGGAAGATCCCAGGTATAGTCCTTCAGTGATCCCTGTTGTGGAAGTTATTCGTCTTCCTGGAGAAGCTGAGAGAATGAATGGGAATAATCGCGAGGGCTCCTGTTCCCAGTTCCTTTCAAGAGTGCACATGTGCAGTTGACAGATGAAGTGCAGTTGGCCAGAGGTCTGGGCATGCTGGCAGTTTACAGCTTACTGATACTTACTGTAGAGGGCTGACATTGGAGAGGGATTTCCAGTGATCCTTGAACATTCTCCCGGCAAAGTCTTTCTCTCTCTCTCTCTCTTCCCCCCCACCCTCCCTCTCGTGTTTCTCTCCTCATTTTCCCATTGCCTGGTGAACTGGGGGTGGGGGGGGGGGGGGGGGGCGGTGGGGGGGGGGGGAGGGGGGGAGGAAGAGGGAGGGAGGGGGTAGTGGGAGGGGAAGCAGAAATAGAGTTTTTGTACGGGGTTTATGTGGGTTTATTTCTCACGATACTGAGCAGTTATGTGCTATGTGGTGGCGTTTGGCTGAGTTTCCGAGACTTGCTGAGTGGACAGACAGCTGGGGCATGGCCTGCTCCAGCGCCTGCTACAGGTGGCGGGGGGAGCTGAAACTCGCAACTGTTTTCATCGCGTCTCAAAGCAGGCCCATCGAATTGCGACAGTGCATTTGGCCCATTGTGTCTGCACCGACCCCCTCGGGCCACCGCAGTGTTTAGCACTGCTGCCTCACGGTACTGAGGACCCAGGTTCGATCCCGGCCCCGGGTCACTGTCCGTGTGGAGTTTGCACATTCTCCCTGTGTCTGCGTAGGTCTCACCCCCACAACCCAAGGTGTGCAGGTTAGGTGGATTGGCCACGCTAAATGGCCCCTTTAATTAAAAAAAGAATCCAACCCACCATCTTTCTTGTTCCTGCTGACCTCTCTCAGTTTCATTTCTGACTCCTTCTCTCAGTCTCCCGCAAACTCTGTTTCTCTCCTTTTGTCCCTCCTCTTTTGTCTTTCTCTTTTTCAGAGACTAAGAAAAAGAAATGGTGACAATGCCACTCGCTTTTTCACATTTCTCTCTGTCTCCTATTGTCTCTCTCTGTAACGAGACCTTCTTGACCTTCTGTTTGGGGTCGTTCCACTGCTGGAGCAGGCGATGACTGGAGGAGGGAGCGTTTGTTGATAAGGTGCCATGCACTGGCGCCGTCTGATTTATAAAATGCAGCAGAAACAGAGGCTGTGACCAGCAGTGACAGTTATTTGACAGAGAAGTTCTAGGTGTCGGATGTGAGAGGGATGGTTAGTGGAGCCAGCCTGCGTCATAGAGCGTTCACTGGCAAACAGCGAACTGACTTCTGGGAAGCTTAATTCATACGAACAAGGAGCAGGAGTAGGCCATTCAGCCCCTCGATCCTGCTCTGCCATTTCACAGGATAGTGGCTGATGGGATAGTAACCTCAAATCTGCATGCTGCCGACCCCCGATAAACTATCCACTTGCTTATCAAGAGTCTATCCACCTTAAAAATATTCAAACACTCTGTTTCCACCACCCTCTTGGGAAGAAAGTTCCAAAGACCCCAGGCCCTCTGAGAGAATTTGTTTTTGCCTTATCTCCGTTTTAAATGAGCCACTGCAATATTTCTAAACAGTGACCCCCTTACTTCTAGATTCTCCCACAAGAGGAAATCTTGGGCGGGATTCTCTGATCCTGAGACTTAGCGTTGACGCCATCGGAAACGCTGTAGCATTTCTCGACGGCGTCAACACGGCCTCAGGATCAGCAATTCTGGTCCCTGCAGGGGGCCAGCGCACCACTGGGGCGGTTCACGCCGCTCCAGCTGCTGATCCCGGCGTCAACTGGGCGCCGCCGGATCTGCGCCTGCGCAGTGGCTCTCTTCAACGCGCCGGCCCCGACGCAACATGGCGCAGGGCTACAGGAGCCGGCGCAGAAGAAAGGAGCCCCCCAGCCAGAGAGGCCGGCCCGCCGATCGGTGGGCCCTGATCGCGGGCCAGGCCACATCGGAGCCCCCCCCCCCCGGGTGCAGACCCCCCACCCCCCTCCGGTCACCCCCCGACCCTTCCACAGCGAATTCCCGCCGGCTGAGAGCAGGTGTGGACCCCGCCGGCGGGACACGCCTTTTGTACGACGGCCGCCAAGGCCGAGAATCGGCCGGGGGGGGGGGGGGGCACGGAGAATCATGTGCCGGCGGCGTGGCGCGATTTGCGCCGGTCGCGCGGATTCTCTGGCCCGGCCCCGTGCTGAGAGAATCCCGCCCCTCCTCTCCACACCCAGTAGCACCTGTGCCTGGTTCAGTGGGTGCCACCCAGGCCTCCGACTGAGAAGGTTGTGGATTCGAGAGGCTTGGACAGGGAATTTTGACCTGCCACAAGTACAGACGGAGTGCTGCCCTGCTGAGGGTGCCGTCTTCTGAATGAGGAATCCGCCAGGGCTGCGTCTGCCATCTCAGGTGGGTGTAACTGATTCCCACACAGCACAACCACAAGAAGAGGAGGAGAGTTCTCCCAGTGCTGAAGCCATCATTTCTCCCTCACCAAAAAAACAGATGATCATTTATTTCATTTCTGTCTGCCTGTGAGACCTTGCGCAAGTTGGCTGCTCGGATTCCGACATTTGTAACAGTGAGGAAAGACATGTCAAAAGTTACCCATTGGCTGCAAAATGCTTTGGTATGGCCTGATGTCAGGAAAGGGGCAATGTAACGTAGTTCTCCAGTCTGGACCCACCTCAGACCAAGATTTTACCTCTTTAAGCCTGGGTTCTGAGTTCATATTCACACTGGACAGACCAACTGTCCTCTGGTAATTCTTTTGCCGATTGTCAGTTGAAAGATGATTGTTGGGCAGGAGAATGCCTGACCTTCTTTGAAACGCCTAGTTTGTCATTTTACTTTGATCCAAACAAGGAGTTGGGCCATTTTGGATTAAACATAGCACTTCTGACTTTTCAGGCTCCCATTGTACCGCACTGTACGATCAGCTGGAGGCCTGTGGGGTTGGCCTGAATCCACAGCTTGCTGGCACAAAGCTAAGCTCAGACACATTGGTAACGATTAATTCCATAGAATCCCTACATGCAGAGGGAGGCCATTTGGTCCATCAAGTCTGCATCGGCCCTCCAATGGAGCTCTCTACCTCACGCGCCAACGCCCCACCGCACATAGAGCGTGGCCAATCCACCTAATCTGAAAATCTTTGGACTGTGGGAGGAAAGCGGAGCACCCTGGGAAACCCACGCAGACACGAGGAGAACGTGCAAACTCCACACAGACAGTGACCCCCAAGGCCGGAATTGAACCCGGGTCCCTGGCGCTGTGAGGCAGCAGTGCTAACCACTGTGCCACTCTATAGAACATTCAACAGCACCAACAACTTGCATTTATTCAACATAATATTTTGCATATTTATAATAATAATGATCTTTACTCGTGTCATAAGTAGGCTTACATTAACACTTCAATGAAGTTACTGTGAAAATCCCCTAGTCGTCACACTCTGGCGCCCGTTTGGGTACACGAAGGGAGAATTCAGAATGACCAATTCACCTAACCAGCACATCTTTCGGGACTTGTGGGAGGAAACCAGAGTACCCGGTTTATAGCTATCCTGTACACTGTCCACCACTCGGCTAACCTTTGTGTCATCTGCAAATTTCCCGATCATACTCCCCACTTTCACGTCAAAATCGTTCATATATAAAACAAACAGTAAGATTCCCAACACCGAGCCCTGTGGAACACCACTTGAAACAACTTTCCAATTGCAAGGGCAGCCATCGACCATTCCCTTTGTTTCCTGTTACTGAGCCATCTTTTTATCCAGTTTGTCACATTGCCCTGTACCCCAGGGGGTTTCACTTTCTTGAGCAATCTGCCATGTGGGTCTTTGTCAAACGCCTTGCTAAAATCCATGTACACCACATCCAGTGCACTACCTTCATCAACCCTTCTTGTCACTTCCTCAAAGAATTCAATCAAATTTGTGAGGCAAGACCTTCCTTTGACAAATCCATGCTGACTATCCCTGACTCGTCCAAGTTTTTCTATGCGATAGTTAATCCTATCTCTCAGGATTGATTCTAATAATTTGCCCACAACTGTCATAAGACTAACTGGCCTATAATTGTTTGGCATTTCCTTCGTTCACTTTTTAAACAATGGAACCATGTTTGCATTTCTCCAGTCCTCCGGTACATCCCCTATGTCTAGTGAGGCTTGGAAAATATTCCTCAGAGCATCTACTACCTCCTCCCTGACCTCCTTCAGTAACCTCGGAAACAATCCATCTGGCCCTGGCGAATTATCAATTTTCAAGGACTTCATTCCTTCGAGCACTTCCTCACTCTTTATGATTATCCCGCCCACTATCTCACAGTGTTCCCCCAGGACTACTATCTCTTGATCATCCATTTCCTTTGTAAGCACGGAGGCAAAATATTCATTAAAAACTCTTCCCACAGCCTTTGCATCTACACACAAGTTCCCCTCCTGCTGAAAAAAAAAGACATACTGTCAAAGCTTTTCATCTTGTACTCATCAAGACAGAGACATAAGAGCACCAATTGTAAAGGTAAAAACAACATATACTGCCTGAGAAGAGGGTGCTGATTGGTTGGCAAGTGGATCCTGATTGGTCGAGGTGTTGCCATGGAGAATGCGCCAGGGAGCAGTTAAATGCAAGCTGTGTTTAAATTCAAAACCAGGCAGGTGGACTTTGATTGGTCAAGGCATTGCTGTGGGGCATGGACTGCGGAATGGGTGTCCGCCCACACTTTTGTTTAGTGATAAAAGGTGCAATGCGTGGATGTGCTCCACCTGTCTGCAAAGGACACGGGCCTGTGGGGGCCCTCCAGGCATGCGTCAGTGAGCTTCGATCCCTGGGGGCTCAAGTGCAAGGAATTAAATTGCCCCAATTAGGGATGGAATTGGGGAATTTTCCTGGTCGAGCAACAGCGAGGAACTGGTTTTGTAAAGGCGCGACGTCGCACTTGGAGAGGAGGGGCTGCTCCTCTGAGGGCAGGAGAAGTTGTTCCATCAGGCACAGGGAATAATGAGCCAAATGGCTTCCACCTGAACCTCACCATTCCGTGATTTTGAAGTAAGACATTAATAATAGGAGTAGGACATCCAACTCTTAGCTCTACACCGCTAAGCCATTAGATGACACCTTAACCATCACTTATTCTGCCAACCAATACTTACAACAGATTATCTGGCAATTACGTAATTGCCATTTGTTGGGAGCTTGCTGTGTAATAATTTCCTGCATTGCAACTTAAATTGCATGTGATTCATTGGTCATCTAGTGTTTTGGGATGTCTTGAGGTTGTGAAAACTGAGGAAAGTGAGTTTGTTTCTCTCTTGGGACCGATCTGCGCCCTGACTGCATTTTCCAGCCTTCGCTTCATATCCCTTGACGCTCCACTCCAGCAGAGCAGCGAGTCCGACGTAAGAATGTTAGGACGCGGGAAATGATGCTTGGTATGCAAAATGAAAAACTGTTCATGCAATCGATATTAGCAGCCATGACAAACACACGTTATGTGTCCAAACAAAGGCAGAACTTATTTGAAGAAACTTACTGCTTTAACGAGTGCTGCTGATTGTGAATGAAACAGACGGGCTGTGGCTTTTACAGGTTTGAAGGATCCCAGGGAGCTGGCAGCACTCCCTCCACCCCCTTGGCACTTTGCCCAGTAGAGTGTTTAAACCTGTCACAGAGTAGCACGCTTGGAGTAGGCATTCTTCTGAGACAGCGCCAACTCCCAGTGTCCTCTCTGAGACTGTAGCCCTTTGCCAAACACAGCCTCCTGTTCTCAGCCATGCCTGGCCAGTGTGGGAAACCTGTGCTCTTGGCACATTGTCGCCTCCATTCTCTCTCTCTCTCTCTCTCTCTCTCTCTGTCGCAGTGTTGCTCGAGTCAACCTTTTCCAGTGAAAAGGAAAGGTTCAGAGGCCAGGGATGCTGTCATGATCATAATCTGGGAAGCAATGACCGAGGTTCAGAGAACCCCTGAGCTACGAAATACCTCAAAGAACCTTATGGCCAATGATGTATTTTTGACATGCAGTTTATGATATATTTAGGTGGCACGGTGGCACAGTGGTTGGCACTGCTGCCTCACAGCACCAGGGACCCGGGTTCAATTCCGGCCCCGGGTGACTGTGTGGAGTTTGCACTTTCTCCCCGTGTCTGGGTGGGTTTCCTCCGGGTGCTCTGGTTTCCTCCCACAGTCCAAAGATGATGTGGAGATGCTGGCGTCAGACTGGGGTGGGCACAGTATGAAGTCTTACAACACCAGGTTAAAGTCCAACGGGTTTGTTTCGAATCACTAGCTTTTGGAGCACTGCTCCTTGTCATGTGAGAGTATCTTTAAAGAAATGGATGTTTAAGAAATGTACCTTTAAGAAATGGGTGTTTATCAGTGATGTCAGAGTGTGGGTGGAGGTGGGCTGTCTGACAACTTTTTACTTTCGTTTTAGGCTGTTTGCTGCAGGGTGTGTTTTAGTTCCGTTTTCAGTGTTGGAGCTGAAGCCAGACAGAACAGGTTGATCTCTCTGCCATGAAAAGACTATCTCTTGATTATTTGGCGAATTCAGAATTATAAATGTTCTCAGTAGTGAATGTAAACCTAATGTGCTTCTGTTGAAAGGTGTTTCTTTTGTCTGGACGTTGTTTGGGAAGTTATTAAACATTACTTAGTGTTGTATTCTTTGGGGGCTGTATTTGAGTTGATGGTTGCTAAGATGTTCACTGTATGTTTTAAAAAGGTTAACTTGAGTTCATAGAATAAATATTGTTTTGTTTTTAAAAATCCTTTTCGATTTCTGCTGTACCACACCTGTAGAGTGGGCCGTGTGCTCCCCATACCACAATCTATTAAAAGTTGTGGTTCAGGTGAACTCCATGATACACTTTGGGGTTCTCTAAACCCTGGACCATAGCATCCTTCCTCAGGTGACTTTCGGAGCTGTGCTCCGAAAACGAGTGATTTGAAACAAAGCTGTTGGACTTTAACCTGGTGTTGTACGTCTTCTTATTGAGTCCAAAGGTGTGCAGTTTAGGTGGATTGGCTATGCTAAATTGCCCCTTAGTGTCCAAAAGGTTAGGTGTGGTTACGGGGTTAGAGCAGGGGCCTGGGGCTAGATTCTCTGCTCTTTCGGAGGGCTGAATGGTATCCTTCTGCACTGCAGGAATTCTATGATTCAACACTGTAGGAAATGCAGCGGCTGATCTTTGCTCAGAAAATTCCTCAAAAATCATTCTGATAATTACCAGATAATCCCTGACTGTAAATGGGTGAGAACAGGAATAGTTGTGACGCTTCCCGTAGCCAAAAAGCGTTGTTGGGCACCGTCACTCTCCCTCACACCACTCTTCAGGTGCATTGGAGGCAGTAGTGCGAAGGTTCACTGAATTGGTGCCTGGGTTGAAGGGGCCAGCCTCTGATGGGAATGTTCTCTGGAGTTTAGAAGAGAGAGGGGCGATCTGAGTGAAACATTCAAAATTCTGACCTTCAGGGGTAGGCAGGCGCCGGAGTGGTTTGCGCTCCGCCGGCCGGCGCGAGTTGGCGCATGCGCGGGAGCGCCAGCGTGTGCTGGCGTCATCCCAGCGCATGCGCAGGGGATGTTCATCTCCAGGTCGGGCATTGCGGACTTTTACACCAGCCGACGTGGTGGAATAGAGTGCCCCCATGGGCCTCGATCGCGGGCCAGGCCACCGTAGTGGCACCTCCTGGGGCCAGATCCCCCCGTGCCCCCCCCGAGGACCACGGAGGCCGCCCGCGCAGCCAGGTCCCGCCGGTAAGTACCTATTCTAATTTACGCCGGCGGGACCGGCCGAAAACGGGTGGCCACTCGGCCCATCGTGGGCCGGAGAATCGCCGGGGGGTGCGCTGGCAGCGGCCCCGACTGGCGCGGCGCGATTCCCGCCCCCACCAAATCCCCAGCGCCGGAGAATTCGGCAGCCGGCGGGGGTGGGATTCACGTCGCCCCCTGGCGATTCTCCGACCCCCCCCCAAGATTAGCAATGATGATATTGAGTGGCAGATTAGGCTTGGTGGGTGATTTGATCTAATCCTACTCCTTTTTCTTGGGTTCCTGGATCACGATTAGGAGTGGAAGCCCTGTCTGTTTTATTATTTTTCTGTCATCCATTGTAATGCTCTTCTCGTGTTCAGTGCTCAGCTAGTTTTTGTAACTGTCCAACACATCGGAGATAACTCGCCACCTCCTCTTCAAACAGATGCCACCTGAGAGGACGGATTGAGGCCTTTGTTTAGCGCCTCGTCCAAAGATGGCATTTTCAACAGTGTAGCATTCCCTCAGCGCTGCACCGGGAGTGTCAGTCGGGATTAGGCGTCCCAAGGTGCTGGAGTGAGACTTGAAACTCACACCATTCTGACTCTGAGGTGTGAATTGAGTTTGGATTAACACCTCAGTCCCTTGACGCGTGTAGACTCTCGCAATTCACTGTAGGATCGATACTAGGGTTCACCTGCTCCTTGCGTCTCTGTGCTGCACGAGCCATCAGGCCTAACTTGTGACATTTTATTTTACTTCAGAGAGCCATTTATACAAGGCTCCATTCCATTCAGAAGCGGAACACCAAATCGAGCAGCGGAATTGCGATCCTCCTGATTTGTTTGGTTTTGAATTGCCTGAAAATTGGAAGCCATTCCATGCTATTCTCTACATTGCACACCTGTTGATTTGAGCTCTGGAGCAGGAGGCCTTGCTTCGCTTCATAATATATCTGGGGGATAATACCCGTGGGATAGTACAGCACTCGGGAGGTTATACAGCAAATTGTGCCTATCACAGCTCTTTGAAAGTATTACCAATTAGTCCCTTCCCTTTGCCCTTGCAGTACGGCCCTGCATTTGTTCTACCCTTGTACATATTTCACCAGTTCCCTTTTGAAAGTTATTATTGATTCTGTTTCCATCTCCTGCTCACGCAGTGCATTTGAGATCAAAATATCAACTGCGTTTTTAAAAAAAAAACATATTCTCCATTCCAGTTCTTTTTGTCAATTATCGGAAATCTGTGTGACCTGGTGACCAACTTTCCTGTCAGTGGAAATAGTTCCCCTTTGCCGACCGACTCAATTTGGGGCGACTTCGTCAAAAGTTTCATTAACCTTTCAGGCTGTGAAGAGAATAATCCCGGTTAATTAAATATAAACACTTAATTAACTGCAAATGCTCGCATTCTAAGCATTGGCTTGTATCTTTGAATTTGTCTACATATATGTTTCTGGAACCCACCACTTCATTCACCTGAGGAAGGAGCAGTGCTCCAAAAGCTAGTGTTTGAAACGTGCTTGTTAGGTGAATTGGACATTCTGAATTCTCTCTCCATGTACTGAACAGGTGCTGGAATGTGGCGACTCGGGAATTTCCACAGTAACTTCATTACAGCGTTAATGTCAGCCTACTTGTGACAAGAATAAAGATTATTATTATCATAATTGATTCTTTCGCAAATCACCTTAAATCTGTGCCCTGTCCTGACAAACGTGGATTGTGTAGTAAAGATACATCAAAATGACAAATTCAACAACCTAATGTTTTGCCAATTGCCAATCATTTATAAAGTTCTTGCTTCCATATTTATTCCGTATAAAAGGCACGAGGAAAGTTCTCCCAATATTTGTCCTGTTCATCTTATGTTTACAAATCAGGCAGACTTGATTTGTTGGAGAGCTAACAAGAGCTCTTTCTAGGAAGGCCACTGCATTAAGTGTTAATCAGACGCTAAACGGGGCAACAGTGTGTCCTCCCAGGATAATGGACCCTAGCGCAGAGGTACTGTCTGACGAGAGGTGTCAGGCAATCAGAGACCGGTGGCTCTACAGTATGACAGTGCCACCAGGAAGGCGGTGACTGCTGCTGGGAAAACACCCGCCCGAGGCCAGGATTGTCATTCCTCACCTTTTTTCTGGCCTCAGCCTTTCCTGTTGCACCTAATCTCTCGTCCTTGGTGTTGCCCTTCTCCCTCCCATTGCTTTCCCCACTTCATGTTTTTTTGGCCTCGCCACTCTAGTCTTGCCAAACCTCCAGGACATCCGTGGTGTCTCGACGAATCAATCTCCAACACACAGCTGTCAGCAGAGCCCAAAAGCAAAACCCAATCCGGCACTTACAAACATTGTGTTTTTTTTAAAGGTTTCTTACGAGTTGTAAAATATTGGCTTTGAGCGTGGTTTGACAGTCAAGAATCATCCAATCTGGTGGTGAAGAGCCTTCTTGCTTTATGATTGGTTGGTAGGGAAGGAGCGGGCATTGTGAGAATGGGTGTGTCAGGTGACCTGTTGTGAATGTGTTTATAGGATCATTGACGTCTACAGAAATGCATCCAAACAGAGTTGGCAACCCTACTCCCCAGCCATACATGGCTCTTTTGCACTGATTCTGACATCGCTGTCAACCTGTGCTGTTGATACTCCTAGTATCCTATTGTCTCCACTCCCCATATGCAAAGATATAGGTCATCTGCGCATATCACTGGATGTACTTTTCAACCCAGTGGTAGGACTCTGCCCTCTGAGTCAGCCGGTTGTGAGTTCAAGTCCCATTCTCGTTAATTAAGCACATAATCTTGGCTGGTGTTCCTGGACCTGGACTCTTATGGAGGCAACAGGGGTCTTGGGGACATTGGCTGGAAAGCCAATGAGAGCCCCGCATTGCCTCTTTCGGGAAGGTCAACTGCATAAGTACAATTCAGGCACTAAACGAGACAGCGGCATGTCTTCCACAGGATGAAGGGCCCTAGGGGCGGAGTTACTACCCGTCAAGAGCTTTCAGCTAATCAGTGGCCGCCATCTCTTCAACTTGGCAGCGCCGCTGGGAAGACGCCTACCCAAGGCCAGGATTGTTGTTGGATCACGTGGCATAGCTGGGGAGGGAGGAGTGGGGAGGGGGGTTGGGGGGTCACAAGGGAGGGCGGTCAACAGTAAGGCCGGGAGGGAAGTCAACCTTCCTAATGCTAGGTCCCTTGATCAGGAACTGAGTATCTTTGAACGAGGCCGCCCCTTTCCCCTACCCCTGTATACCCATAAGTAACCCCACATGGGATCACTTGACATGCTTTCTGCAATGCAGCCTCATTTCTCTAACCCCGCACCCTCCCTCACTGGCATCAGCAGCATGCGACCCTTAAATGGGCCTTAATTTCTTGTTTATGGACCTCAACTTGGTGACAGAGCTGGAAGATAATCCAGACCTTCTTGTCACAGATATAATTGGGGTGGAGGAAGAAATATGTGCGGGGGGGGGGTCTCCACTTAACACCCTCTGTTGCCTTTTCTGTGCCTCTGCTGTAACTATGGCAATCAGTGGGTTTGCCCTCCTTTCTTTTGATGTCTATATTCTAATACTCAGAGTTGCCAGGTATCTAATGATACCACCACAAGGTTCAACCGGCTATCGATCAAAGAGCCAAACACCAGTTTGTTAGTTCAAGGTCAAGGGTACTTTATTTACGCACAATTAGTCATGCAACATAAACACTATTAGTTAATTATACCTATCAACTAAGACAACCTGTACTTAACTTCAGGCACCCGGCTTAGGTCAGAGGAACAGTGGCCGTTGTTTGAATCTGAATCTATCGGGCCTGTAGAAGTAACTGCTGCTCAGCTGGGCTCATCCGTCTGGTAGCAGGCGTTGAACTTGGAATTGCTTCTGGTGGTGCTGCGATTGGAGATGGTCGTTGCCGGGGCGCCAGGTCCAAGAGAGGACGAACACATGGCGGACTCTCTTCTTATGCTTGGGGGCTTTCGCGCTCTTTTGGGCGGTCCTTCAGTTTGGACCCCACTAATTGGGTGATCCCTGATCACTATGTGCGATTTCTAACCAATAAATGGGCGGGTGCCAGGATGGCTGGGCGTGTCCCAAGCGGTCACTGACTCCGTTGTTTACGCTTCCCTAGTACAGGGAGTGGCGCCGAAATGTCTGGGACTGTACCGGTCGCTCGAGTACCAGTCTTTTGTCTTGGTGAAGATGGGCCATCAAATGCTAATCGGCCCCATTAAAATGCTAATTGGTCAGAGTTTCGATACCGTCTGGACTCCTCGCTTGCAAATATACATTTCAGGCTCTGAGCCTGCCTGAGTGTTGCTTTGTCCATTTTACCCGCTACGCTTTGCGAGTTTCTCTGTTCCTGGTTGTAAGTGGCCATCCCAGATAGCTATACCTCCCACCTGGTTAAACGCACCCCCCCCCCCCCCCCAACCAAACCTGTCAGGGTGGAGGACAGAGAATAGAATGATTAAAAATCCACTGTGTGCTCATTGTCACATTGCTGTTTGTGGGAGGTTGTGGTTTGCAAAGAGGTTGCCGCATTTCTCATATTACAACAGTGATTACACCTTGGAATGTATTTCACTGACAATGAAACTTGCCTTCGGATATCCTGAGATTGTGAAAGGTGCTTAATAAATGTGGGTTGGACAAATGTTTTTCCATGATGCTCTTTCTCTCTCTCTCTCTCTCTCTGTTTGTTTGATTGTCTTTTTTTCACTTCCTCACAGCCTCCCCCTCTCTCTCGCTCATAAGATGTTTCCCATGAAGTGTAGTGAACTATTCCAGATAGAATTATTAACGGTAGTATTATTCCAGGTAGAATTATTACAGGCAGCACGGTAGCCCAGTGCTTAACACTTTGCTTCACAGCACCAGAGTCCCGGGTCCGATTCCCGGCTTGGGTCACTGTCTGTGCAGAGTCTACACGTTCTCCCCGTGTCTGCGTGGGTTTCCTCCGGGTGCTCCGGTTTCCTCCCACAAGTCCCGAAAGCTTGTTGGGTGAATTGGACATTCTGAAATCTCCCTCTGTGTACCCGAACAGTTCGCCTGAATGTGGCGACTAGGGCCTTTTCACAGTAATTTCATTGCAGTGTTAATGTAAGCCTACTTGTGACAATAAAGATTATTATTATTAAAAGTGATTACCAACACTAAATCGCTTTTATCTTTCTCTTCTCCTGCCCCAAGGAATATGAAAAGAAGCAGCTGCCTGCGCAGGGCCCGTTCGATGGGGAAGGTAATGACTGGGTTAATCCTTTGGCGTTAATGGTGTATTGTTCATCATGATGCAAGTGTTTGTGACTGAGGCCAGGTTAATGAGTGAGAAACGACTGCTCACAATGCAAACTTTCACAGGGAACACTGGGAGGGACTGTCCGGTTCGCCGGACCCGTGTTTATCGGCTGCGCACCGTTCGCTGGCGTGATTATATCAACCAGCTGATTGTCAATGGGATTTCCCAATTGTAACCACCCCACTCCGCCGTGGATCCGCTGGTGGGGGTGTGCAGCCGGCGGGAAAATTTGAATCCCAACGAGCGTAGAATTCGGCCACTTTCTGGTCTGGATGAGCCGGTGTGCCGCGGTCACTTAAACTCACTGGGAGGAAAGGTGGCGATGAACTTAAAACCATGGCGGTGTTCAGACCAAAGGCCCTGGAAAGGGTGGCAAAGTTAATTTACCCTTATCTCCTTTTGAAGTTTATTGCCAACCATCTCTGCAAGAAAACGCTGATGTGATGCTCCTCAAGCTGATCTTTGGCCCAAACAAGATTTCACACAAAGTGAAGTGCAGAAGACTGATTTTTAATCAGTAATGGGTTGAAGGGGGCAGCACGGTGGCACAGTGGGATAGCCCTGCAGCCTCACGGCACCAAGGTCCCAGGTTCGATCCCGGCTCTGGGTCACTGTCCGTGTGGACTTTGCACATTCTCCCCGTGTTTGCGTGGGTTTCACCCCCAAAACCCAAAGATGTGCAGAGTAGGTGGATTTGCCACGCTAAATTGCCCCTTAGTTGGAAAAAATTAATTGCGGACTCTAAATTTATTTTTAAAAAGTAATGGGTTGAAGGGATATGGGGAACGGGCGGGAAAGTGGAGTTGAGGCTGAGAGATCAGGCATGATCGTACTCAATGGTGGGGTGGGCTCGATGGGCTGGATTGCCTAATCCTGCTCCTACTTCTTATGTTCTTATCTCAAGAATAATATTGCCTCTGGATGTCCCTATAAGTTAGTTATCTTCTAATTGACCTCTGCATGTACTTACTAATTAGCTGACCTAATTGTCCTCAGGATTTTTGTTTTATTCATTCCTTGGGTGCGGGCATTGCAGGCAAGGCCAACTTTATAGCCCATGCCTAATTGTTCTTGAGGAGGTGGTGGTGAGCTGCCTTCCTGAACCGCTGCAGTCCCTGTGGTGTAGATACACCCACTGTGCTGTTAGGGAGAGAGATCCAGGATTTTGACACAGGAACCGTGATATATTTCCAAGTCAGGATGGTGCGTGATCGGCAGGAACTTGCAGGTGGTGGTGTTCCCATATATCTGCTGCACTTGTCCTTCTCGGTGGTGGAGGTCACGGATTTCGGAGGTGCTGTCGAAGGAGCCTTGGCGAAGTTGCTGCTGTGCATCTTGTGGATGGCATGCACTGTTGCCACTGTGTGTCGGTGGTGGTGGGAGGGGATGTTCAAGCTGGTGGATGGGGGTGCAGAGCAAGCGAGCTGCTTTGTCCTGGATGGTGTTGTTGGAGCGGCACTCATCCAGTCAAGTGGACACTCTAGATTGTGTCCTGTGGATGTTGGACAGGCTTTGGGGAGTTAGGGGTGAGTTACCCACTGTTAAATTCCCAGCCCCTGACCTGCTCTTGCAAACACTGAATTTGTACGGCTTACATATAAATGTCTTGCTTAAATTCCACAAGGTTTTGGCCTTTATAGCAAGAAGCGAGTGCCATTAAGTAATGGGCAGTCAGGATGAGGAATTGCTTTCTCTGTGATCCATTCACACATGTGAAAGGATCAAGTTGTTTATTTATCAAATTACAGAGGATCAAGCAAGGAGCCTATGATTTATTTTCCATCGACCAATTCAAATGGATTCACCTTCGCTGAAGGAGAGGAGGTGGAAATCACATTGCTTTCCAAAATCTTTCACCCCATTATGAATACAATATCCCGACAACACCGCAACATCCCCAAATCTGCCACCCATTCCCAACAGCATTGCCTCTTACTCAAAGTGCGAAAAGGTCGACAGGGATATTGTCAGCATATTAGAAATATCTTACTTCTAGGGCAAGCTTTGAATGTGTTGTAAATTGAAAGAAAGACTTGCATTTATGTAGCACCATTCACAAACCCAAAGACATGCCAAAGCACTTTACCCTTACCGCATATCCCCGTGTAAAAGTTGACCCGTGATTTTTGGCTTAGGGTTTTGTAATTTCATCGAGGTAAAAGATGACCGTGGTTTTTCTGGGATCAAAGCCCATCAGCTGCCCGCTCCCCTCCCCTTGCCCGCATCTCCCACACACCCTCTGTACGCACTCGCCAAAACGAGGCGGCGGGTAGGACTCACTGAGCAGGAAAACTGTGCCATTGAGCTGCTTGTGCTCATTCTCCATGAACGTCACAGTAGCAGGCAACACAAATCAACGCGCTCCCCTAAAGAGTCACTACCGCCAGAGGGATGGAGTGGGAGAGTGGCCAAGGTAGGGTTCTCCTTCAGAGGGTCAGTGCAGACGAGATGCTCGGCTGCAGTCCAGTGGATATGGATCACCAATGTGTTCCCAGACATCTCTGACTTATATTTCTGTTCACCTCAGTGGGATAAACATTTGGCTGTTTTCTTTTTACGGTGCAGAAGGAGGCATTTCGGGCCATCGAGTCTGCACTGACCCTCTGAAGGAGACCTCTACCTAGGCCACTCCCCTGCCCCCATCCCCGTAACCCCACCTAACCTGCACAACTTTGGACTGTGGGAGGAAACCGGAGCACCCGGAGGAAACCAACGTACACACAGAGAGACCGTGCAGACTCCGCACAGACAGTGACCTGAGGCTGGAATTGAACCCGGGTCCCTGGCGCTGTGACACAGCAGTGCCAACCACTGTGCTGACCTGCCTTACTGCATAAAGTGGACTGGGCAGGAGATCAGCTCCATCACAAAATCCACCTGGTTAATCATTTCCAGTGCCTCGCTCAAGCCCCCTGCTGTATCTCCCCATTTGGAGCAACCCAAAGGCTTTCTGCTTCTGGAGGGAAAATACAGTAAAAGGGGGAAATAGGAATTCTGATCTGAAATGTTTATTTTTCCTTCTGGGGTTCAATCTGGTGGAAAGAAAGAAACATAGACAATAGGAGCAAGGGGCCATTCTGCCCTTTGATCCTGCTCCACCATTCATTATGGTCAGGGCTGATCATCCAACTCAACAGCCTAATCCCACTTTTCGCCCCATATCCTTTGGTCCCCTTCGCCCTAAGTGCTATATCTAACTGCTTCTTGAAAACATGCAATGTTTTTGCCTCAACTACTTCCTGTGGTAACGAATTCCGCAGGCCGACCACTCTCTGGGTGAAGAATTTTCTCCTCATCTCTGTCCTAAATGGTCCACCCTGTTTCCTCAGACTGTGATCCCTGGTTCTGAACTCCCCACCGTCGGGAACATCCTTCTTGCATCTACCCTGTCTAGTTCTGTTCGAATTTTAAAGGTTTCTATGAGATTCCCCCCTCATTCTTCTCAATCCCAGTGAATACAATCCTAACTAATTCAGTCTCACCTCACACATCAGACCCGCCATCCCAGGAATCAGTCTGGTAAACCTTTACTGCAGTCCTTCTGGAGCAAGAACATCCTTCGTCCGATAATGAGATCAAAATTGCACACAATACTCCAGGTGTGGCCTCGCCAAGGCCCTGGTAGTGTGCTGCAAATTAAATGTTTCGCATAATTAAAGAATTTGACAGGGTGGATAGGCAGAAACCATTTTGGCTCATTCTGATTGGGGAAGTCCAAAGCAGAAACTCTTTGGGGTGAGCACGGTAGCACTGTGGTTAGCACAGTTGCTTCACAGCTCCAGGGTCCCAGGTTCGATTCCCAGCTTGGGCCACTGTCTGTGCGGAGTCTGCACGTTTTCCCCGTGTCTGCGTGGGTTACCTCCGGGTTTCCTCCCACAGTCCAAAGATGAGCAGGTTAGGTGATTTGGCCGTGCTAAATTGTCCTTACTGTCCAAAAGGTGGGGTGGGATTACTGGGTTACGGGAATAGGGTGGAGGTGTGGGTTTGGGTAGGGTGCTCTTTCCAAGGGTTGGTGCAGACTCAATGGGCCGAATGGCCTCCTTCTGCACTGTAAATTCTATGATGTCAGGCAGAGCCTCTTCCCCCCGAAGGTAATGGTAATCTGGAACACACTCACTCAAAAACTGTTTTGCCAATTCATAGAATCCCTCCAGAGCAGGAGGACATTTGGGCCATCACATCTGCACAGACCCTTCGAAGAATTACTCTGCCCAAGACCACTCTCCCATCCACCCCTATCCCTCGCAAACTAACCTGAACATCCCTGGACACCAGATGGCCAATTCACCCAACCCGCTCGTCTTTGTGTGCGAATTAGAAATTTAAAATCTGCGATAGGTGGGTACTCTTCTAAATCGGAGTACTTTTGGTTCTTAGGGCCAGTGTGGGAGATGTATTTGAGATCCAGATCAGCCTTGATCTGTTCGAATGGCGGAACAGGTTTGAAGGGCTGACTGGCCTGCTCCTGATCCTCTGCTCCTTGCTTTTGTTTAGTGTGTTGGTACGAAGGGAGTTGCAATGAGATTAACTGTTACTTTCGAATAGTACAAAGGCAAGCTTGGCCAGGCAGAATAGAAACTAAATGGCGTGGTTTCAAAACTTATCAGTAGCTCGCCTCGAGGTGACGTGGTTGTGATGGTGTTGATGTGGCTTTTGTGCCTCAGAAATATTTTGTGTAGACCTGTTTCGGAGGGCTGCACGACCCCTGAAGGAACCCTACGGCAAAACTGTATAAGCCGTCTTACTGGAAGCAATGGCTACCTGGGTCTTGTCCAGCAGTTAGGTACACCATGTTCTCCGCAGAGTTACTTTCTGTTTTGCAAAGAACCTCAGTGAACCGTGTAATTGATATGTAGCACACAGCACACGCCTCCAACACGGGTGCCAGCAATCGAGTTAATTTGTTGTCATTCCATTGGTGCAGGTTCTAAATAGTTCCCTCTTACAGAGAACACAGTCCTTTGTCATTCAGCCGCGCTTCACCCTGTTTACTGTTGCTGCCGAACACAGAGAAAACAAACACAAAATGTTAGCACGCAGGTACAGCAAGTAATTAGGGAGGCGAATGGAATGTTGGCCTTTATTGCAAGGGGATTGGAGAATGAAAGTAGGAAGGTCTTGCTCCAATTGCACAGGGTTTTACCTAGAGTATCGGTCTCATTATTTAAAGAAGGATGCAATGGACACAATTCAAACACGGTTAACTTGTTTGGTTCCTGGGGTGACAAGGTTGACTCATGAGGAAAGGTTGAGCAGGTTCAGCCTACATTCATTGGAGTTCAGAAGAACGACAAATGATCTTATTGAAACATGTGAGATTCTGAGGGGGCTTTGACAGGGGGGCTGTTGAGGCAATGATTCACCTCCAGAGAGAATCTAGAACCCAGGGACTCGGTTTCAGAATAAGGGGTCTCCTATTTAAATCGGAGATGAGGAATTTCTTCTCCCATAGAATCCATGGAACCTCTACAGTGCAGAAGGAGACCATTCGGCCCATCACGTCTGCACCGACCCTCTGAAAGAGCACCCCACCTAGGCCCAGTCCCCCGCCCTAACCCCGTAACCACACCCAACCTGCACATCTTTGGACACTAGGGGCGAGATTCTCCGACGCCCCGCCCCGCCGGGTCGGAGAATCGCCGGGGGCTGGCGTGAATCCCGCCCCCGCCGGTTGCCGAATTCTCCACCACCGGATATTCGGCGGGGGCGGGAATCGGCCCCCCCCCCCCCCCCGCGATTCTCCGGCCCGGATGGGCCGAAGTCCCGCCGCTAAAATGCCTGTCCCGCCGGCGTAGATTAAACCACCTACCTTACCGGCGGGACAAGGCGGCGCGGGCGGACTCCGGGGTCCTGGGGGGGGGCGCGGGGCGATCTGGCCCTGGGGGGTGCCCCCACGGTGGCCTGGCCCGCGATTGGGACCCACCGAGCCGCTGGTGGGCCTGTGCCGTGGGAGCACTCTTTTCCTTCCGCCTTCGCCACGGTCTCCACCATGGCGGAGGCGGAAGAGACTCCCTCCACTGCGCATGCGCGGAAATGCCGTCAGCGACCGCTGACGCTCCCGCGCATGCCCCGCCCGGAGATGTCATTTCCGCGCCAGCTGGCAGGGCACCAAAGGACTTTTCCGCCAGCTGGCGGGGCGGAAATTCGTCCGGCGCCGGCCTAGCCCCTTAAGGTTGGGGCTCGGCCCCCAAAGATGCGGAGCATTCCGCACCTTTGGGGCGGCGCGATGCCCGACTGATTTGCGCCGTTTTGGGCGCCAGTCGGCGGACATCGTGCCGTTTCCGGAGAACTTCGCCCTTAGGGTCAATTTAGCATAGCCAATTCACCAAAACTGCACGGGCGGTATTCTCCACCCCCCCCCCCCCCACGCCAGGTGGGAGAATCACCGGGGCGCCCTGCGAGTCGCGCCATGCCGCCCCGACACCCACACGCGATTTTCCCAGCCACCCAAAACCAGCGGCGTGAGAATCGCGCCGGGCCGCTCGGAGGAGCGCCGCAAATGGCGAGCGGCGATTCACCGGCCCAAATGGGCCGAGCGGCCGGCGACAAAAATGACAGTCCCGCCGACGCCGTTCAACCCTGGTTGCTGCCGGCGGGAACTCTGCGGGAACGCTAGTGTGGGGGGAGGGGGGTGGCCTGTGGGGGGGGGGGGGGCTCCTTCAGCGGGGGGGGGGGGGGCCTCGGATGGGGTCTGGCCCGCGATCGGGGCCCACCGACCGGCGGGCCGGCCTCTCCCCCCCCCCGGGCCTACTTCCTTCCGCGGCCGGCCCCAGAACCCCGGCGCCATGTTGGTGAGGGGCCGGCGCACGTAAGAAGTTCCCCGCGCATGCGCAGGAATGAGCTGCCCCAACTGCACATGCGTGGGTTGGCACCACATAAGGAGGCTGGAGTGGCGTGAACCGCTCCAGCCCGGGCCCTGTTTGCGCCGTCGTGAAACGCGACGGCGTTCACAATGGCGCGAACACTTGAGATAGGGGTAACCCCGGTTAAAGAGGTGTGAATTGTCTCAAGCCAGACAGTTGGTAGAATTTTGCAAGCCCCACACCCCCACTACTTGCCTTCAAACAACCGCGCAACCTAAAACAAACCATTGTTTGCAGCAAACTACCCAGTCTTCAGAACAGTGACCACGACACCATACAACCCTGCCATGGCAATCTCTGCAAGACGTGCCAGATCATCGACATGGATACCACCATTACACGTGAGAACACCACCCACCAGGTACGTGGTACATACTCGTGCGGCTCGGCCAACATTGTCTACCTCATACGCTGCAGGAAAGGATGTCCCGAAGCGTGGTACATTGGCGAGACCATGCAGACGCTGCGACAACGAATGAACGGACATCGCGCAACAATCACCAGGCAGGAATGTTCCCTTCCAGTCGGGGAACACTTCAGCAGTCAAGGGCATTCAGCCTCTGATCTCCGGGTAAGCGTTCTCCAAGGCGGCCTTCAGTACCCGCGACAACGCAGAATCGCCGAGCAGAAACTTATAGCCAAGTTCCGCACACATGAGTGCGGCCTCAACCGGGACCTGGGATTCATGTCACATTACATTCATCCCCCACCATCTGGCCTGCGAAATCCTACCAACTGTCCTGGCTTGATACAATTCACACCTCTTTAACCTGGGGTTACCCCATCTCTGGATCTGTAAAGATTTAATCACCTGCTAATGCTCGCATTCCTAGCATTGTTTGGCATCTTTGAATTTGTCTATATATGTGTTTCTGGAACAGACCTCTTCATTCACCTGAGGAAGGAGCAGCGCTCCGAAAGCTAGTGACATTGAAACAAACCTGTTGGACTTTAACCTGGTGTTGTAAGACTTCGTACTGTGCTCACCCCAGTCCAACGCCGGCATCTCCACATCTTCGTTACCATAGGAAGTAGTTGAGTCCAAAACATTGTATGGTTTCAAGAATAATCATAATCTTTTATTGTCACAAGTATTAAGTTACTGTGAAAAGCCCCTAGTGGCCATATTCAGGCACCTGTTCGGGTAAGCTGGTATGGGAATTGAACCTGCGCTGCTGGCCTTATTCTGCATCACAAACTAGCTGTCTGGCCCACTGAGTTAAACCAGCCCTTCCAGTTAGAAGCAGTTAGATATAGCACTTAAGGCTAAGGGATCAAAGGATATGGGGGAAAGCGGGATTTGGATGACCAGCCATGATCATAATGAAGGGCAGAATGGCCACCTCCTGCTCCTATTTTTTAAATGTCTTCTAATTAGGTGCCGGAGGACTGAAGGACAGCTAACGTGGTACCATTAGTCAAAAAGAATGGTAGGGATAAACCAGGAACTAACAGGCCAGTTAGTCTAACTTTAGTGGTTGGGAAATTTACAGGAAAAATTCTGGGGGACAGAATTAATCTCCAGTTGGGGAGGCAAGGATTAATCAAGCATAGTCAACTTGGCTTCATCAGAGGGAGATCAAATCATAGATCAGAGAATTTACAGTGCAGAAGGAGGCCATTCGGCCTATCGAGTCTGCACCGGCTTTTGAAAAGAGCACCCTACTTAAGCCCACATCTCCACCCTATCCCCGTAACCCAACAACCCCATCTAACCTAAGGGCAATATAGCATGGCCAATCCACCTAACCTGCACATCTTTGGATGTCATGTCTTACACATTTCATTGACTTTTATCGAGGAGGTCACTAGATGTGTCGATGAGAGTGGTGCAGTTGATGTAGTCTACCTGGACTTCAACAAGGTTTTTGGCGCGGTTTTGCATGGGAATCTAGCCAAGCAGGTAAGAGCCCATGGCAATTTGGCAAATGACAACAAAAATTTATATGGTAAATAGTGAGGAGAAAACCTTAGATTACACGATGATATCGACGGCTGGTTAGATGGGCAGCACAGTGGAAAATGGAACTTAACCCTGAAAAGTGTGAGGTAATGCATTTTGAGAGGACTAACAAGGTAAGGGAACGCACAATGACTGCTGGGACCCAAGGAAGTACAGAGGAGGATCAGAGGAACCTTGGGGGTGCATATCCATGGATCCCCGAAGGCAGCCGGGCAGATAGATAAGGTGGTTAAGAAGGCATATGCGTTACTTGCCTTTATTAGCTGAGGCATAGAATATAAGAGCAGGGAGGTTATGATGGAGCTGTATAAAACGCTCGTTAGGCCACAGCTAGAATACTGTGTGCAGTTCTGGTCGCCACATTATAGGAAGGATGTGATTGTACTAATCCCATTTTCGAGCACTTGGTCCGTAGCCTTGTGCTCAAGTGCTCATCTAAATATTTCTTAAATGTTATCAGGGTTCCCGCCTCTTCCACCCTTTCAGGCAGTAAATTCCAGATTCCCACCACCCACTGGGTGAACAGGGATTTCCTCACATCCCCTCTAAACCTCCTGCTCCTTACCTTTAATCCATACCATTGTTTATTGACCCTTCTGCTAAAGAAACCTGCCTTCCTCTCCACCCTCTCCGTGCTGCTCATAGTGTTATACGCCTCATTCAGGTCCCCCCTCAGCCTTCTCTGCTCCAAGGAAAACAGCCACAGCTTAACCAGTCTCTCTTGTGCATTCGGGTGACCAACCCTCGAGGGCTGACCTGGACCCTCCAGGAATTGAAGCTTAACGGGCAGCACATTAGCACAGTGGTTAGCACTATTGCTTCACAGCTCCAGGGTTCCAGGTTCGAATCCCGGCTTGGGTCTGTGCGGAGTCTGCACGTTCTCCCCGTGTCGGCGTGGGTTTCCTCCAGGTGCTCCGGTTTCCTCCCACAAGTCCCGAAAGACGTGCTGCTAGGTAATGTGGACATTCTGAATTCTCCCTCCGTGTACCCAAACAGGTGCCGGAATGTGGTGACTAGGAGATTTTCACAGCAACTTCATTGCAGTGTTAATGTAAGCCTACTTGTGACACTAAAGATTACTAATACTAATTTACTGTGCAGTGTTACGAGTACAACCTTGGAGAAAATCATAAGGACACTAAAACAAAATATGTTTTTAAAGTTATCCTTAAACATTTTTGTTTATTAGTTGCCATTGGACATGGGTGGGGGTGGGGAAGGTGGTTTGGCTAACAATCAGGAATTATCCTTTTGCTTCCTGATTGACCCTTGGGGAGGCACCATGAGGATGGACATGTCGGGTGTGGGAGGAGTGCTAGTTGGCAGCTGGAGGTCGGTGATGGAATCTAGAGAAATACATTCCAGCAGAGTGGGAACGCAATATAGTTAAGAATAGCTTCCGCGTTTCCATGGTGCTAAACCTTTCACTGGAAATGAGTTAATGCCCCCAAAGAGAGAGGGGGAGAGAGAGAGATAAGAGATTAGTGAAAATGTCAACCAAAGATTTCTAGCTGTCAAAGCAGGGAGCAAAAGGAATTCCCTGAGCAACATCATAGTGTGAAATTGTCTCGTCTCCATTATCGTCAACTGTAGAATGTCGGAGGGTCCCCTTGGAAAGCAAGGAAGGAATTGGCATTAATGTCGAGTGATTAGTGGGTGGCACTGAGTGCGTTCAAGTCCTCTTCCAGAGACCTGAGCTACTAAGCAGGTTGCTGCACCCAGTGTATCACTGAGGGAGTACTGCACTGTCAGAGCACCCACCTTCTCATCGGAGTCTGCACGTTCTCCCCGTGTCTGCGTGGGTTTCCTCCCGGTGCTCCGGCTTCCTCCCACAAGTCCCGAAAGACGTGCTGTTAGGTGAATTGGAATTTCTGAATTCTCCCTCAGTGTACCCGAACAGGCGCCGGAGTGTGGCGAATTTTCATCGTAACTTCATTACAGTGTTAATGTAAGCTTACTTGCAACAATAATAAAGATTATTATATCAATCTGAGCCAAGAACAGAGAATGCTGAAAAAACTCAGCAGGTCCGGTAGCATCTGGTAGGGAGAGAAAGCAGAGTTGACGTTTTGAGTCGATCTGATTCTTCATCAGAACTGTGCCTTGTCCGTACTTTCCGGTGGGTGTGTGGATGTAACGATCCTGTGGCATGAGGAGAACAAGGGTATTCTCCCTGGTGTCCTGGCCAATGTTTACCACTCATGCAACATCTCTGGAAGCAGAGTGGCTGGTCATTGTCACCTTGCTGTTTGTGCCGTCTTGTCGAGCGTCAATTAGCTGCTAGGTTTGCGACATTGTGACAGTGGCTACATCTCGAAAAGTACTTCATTGGCTCTGAAGCACACGAGGGGCATTCTGAGATTGAGAAAGGTGCGATGGAAACGCAAGTCTTTTATTTACAAAAGGCTTTTTTTTTGCAGAGAACGCAGTTCTTTATCAGAACTACAAAGAAAAGGCTCTGACGCTGAATAACGGCGATTCCGATGAGGATTCGGATCAGAGCGTGCAGGCGGAGGGGCAGAAATCAGATGATAGAATAATCGTGCAGTTCAAGCCAATCAGATGCTCGTGGAGCCAACTCTCTGTGGTAAGAGAAGATCTTTCACGTTGTAAGCTGTGATGTTTAAGTAGAGTGTGTGTGCTGTCACAGAGAATTAGGGGATTGGCACAATTATGCACATTCGTGCATGATCCTCCTACTCCAGGCATGACCACTCGAGCACTCTTCTCACCTTGCTCCCTCCATAAAGTAGAGCGCATCCAAAACTCCACTGCCCAATCCCTGACTTGCACCAAGTTCCGTTCACCCATAATCCCATGCATACCGACTTATACTTGCTATTTTTTCCAACCTCTCCATTGCCTCACCTTCCCCATCTCTGTAATGTCCCTCAGCTCTCCACCTATCCGGGATCCCTGCACTCCACCAGTTGAGGCCTTTTGCTCATTCCAGTTTTCATCGTTTGTTGTTGGCCCTGCCTTCAGCTGCCTCGGTCTGAAGCTCCGGAATTCCATCCTTAAATTCCCACGTTCTGAAGGGCAATTCGGGATGGGCATTAAATGCTGGCCCAACCAATGATGCCACTTTTTTAAACCCCGCGTTCTCCATTTCTCTCTGTTCTGTTAAGATGTTACTTTAAGCCAAATTTTAGTCCACCCTGCCCTAATATCTTCTTTTGCGAGAGTAGTGGAGTTATCCAAACATTTATATCATGAGTAATAAGCATCTATGAAAACTAGAGGCATTGGCTGCAGAACACTTCCAACAGCACTCAAAGAGCTTGACACCATCCAGGGCAGATCTGTTATGTTTTATAGTTGGTGTATGTTATGTTGGGGCAGTGTCCCTTTAAGAAGTGTGTCATGTGAGCACTAGTGACATCATCAGTCAGGTGTACAGACTTTAGGCCCAGTCTTCTTTTTAAGCCTATGAGTTATTACGTGCTATAGTTTAGAGAACCCCAAAGTATATCATGGAGTTCACCTGACCCACAACGTTTAATAGATAGTTATGGGGAGCACACGGCCCATTTCACAGGTGTGATGCAACAGAGAACTAAAAGTATATTTAAACAAAACAATGTTTATTCTATGAATCCAGTTAATATTATATAAATGCACAGTAAACAGTTTATCAACGACCAACACACGTAACTCCACAGATACAATACTCTATAGATAATTCTTAATAACTTCCCAAACAACATTCATAAGTTAAACCCTTTTAAATTCTCTACAGAAACAAGTATTACTGTGAAATCATCAAGTGATTTGGAGACATTCTTTAGATTGCAGAGAGAGAGAGATCATAACATTGTTTTGCTGTGAATGCAGCTCTCCAACTCTGAAAACAAAACTAAAACACACTGCAGCTGCCAGCTCAAAACTAAAGTAAAAGACAGAGAGACAGCCCAGCTCAACCCATACAATGACATCATTGCAGGCATTTGACGAAACACACTTTTCTTAAAGGGACTCTCACATGACAGAGTGCACAGCATAAAGTAATAAAAAGGTATCTGTGGAGTTACAGTCATAGAAACATAGAATTTACAGTACAGAAGGAGGCCATTCGGCCCTTCAAGTCTGCACCGGCCCTTGGAAAGAGCATCCTACTTCAGCCCACGCCTCCATCCTATTCCCATAACCCAGTAACCCCTTTTGGACACTAAGGGGCAATTTAGCATAACCAATCCACCTAACCTGCACATCTTTGACCTTTTCACGAATTATATGTTCTTTGGTTCCAACTGCAACCTCATAACTGGCCCAGTCGAGATCAAAAACAGCCTACTTGATTGGCACCCATCTACAAACATTCACACCCTCTTTCACCGACGCATAGTAGGAGTCATGTGTCTCACCTGCAAGATGCACTGCATGAACTCACCAAGGCCCCTGAAGCCTACAATCGCTACCATCTAGAAGGACAAGGGTAGCAGATACATGGGAACACAAAAACCTGGATGTTCCCCTCCAGCCACTCACCATCCTGACTTGGAAATGTATCGCCATTCCTTCACTGTCACTGGACCAAAGTCCTGGAACTCCCTCCCTGACAGCACTGTGGGTGTACCTACACAGTTCACGAAGGCAGCTCACCACCACCTTCTCACGGGCAATTGGGGTTGGACGATAAATGTAGGCCTAGCCAGTGACAGCTGCAGCCTATGAATGAATTAAAAAATATCCGCAGTAGCTCAGTGTGTGAATACACTTGAGAAAAATGAACTGGAATTTCCACCCTAAACCATTCTACCCCTCTTTTTTTCTTTAAAAGCTACCCCTTTGACCAACTTTTTTTGGTCATCTGTCTTGACATCTTCTCGTGTGACTCAATCTCATATCTTAGAAGCTCAGAATCGCGACAGAGCAGAGGAGGCCCATCGGGTCTGCACCGACCCTCTGAGAAAGCACCCACCCAAGCCCACTACCCCGCCCTACCCCCATAACCCCACCTAACATGTACATCCCCGGACACGAAGGGGCAATTTTACCATGACAAATCCACCTAATCTGCATGTCTTTGAACTGTGGGAGGAAACCGGAGCATCCGGAGGAAACCCAGGCAGACACGGGGAGAAGGCGCAAACTCCACACAAGCAGTCACCCGAGGGCGGAATCGAACCTGGGACCCTGGCGCTGTGAGGCAGCAATGCTAACCACTGTGGTGCCCCAATATATTCTCATCTACTATTCAAGTTGCATAAAACCTGATATAGCTATTCACCTTCGCTTGTTCGACAACCATCCTGTGACAAGTTTTGGGATGGTTTTCTCTGTTGAAGGCACCACATAAATAGAGTTTGACATTTTTGTTATTGCAGGAGGCCACTGGTACACTTGAGTCTGATAGGGTTGTTGGCGCTGAATTGATTCTTTTTTAGTCCAATTGCTGGTAAACTACAGCAAATTTTCTTTATTCGTTCTTGTGGCAAGGTCAGCATTTATTGCACATTTTAGTTGCCCTTGGCATCCCTGTCTCTGGGCTAAAAGAGGAAAGAGAGAGTCTACACCATCCCACAGAGTTTGTACAGCAGCATGTGTGGTCATGTTAATCATAGCTAAAGAATAAAGGGAAGATCTTTCGCAAGCTTGGTGTCATAATATACACCAGTATATCATGGTGCAGACACTCACACTGATGGACACACAGTGGGACCAATCAACACACACAACACCGCAGCCAATCACCAGTTAGAGCACACTTACTATATAGACAGAGGGCATCAGTTTTCCCGCTCATTCGGGATGCAGCCTCTCAGAAGAACAGAGCTTACAGCTTACAGCACAGATCTTCACCATGTGCTGAGTGCATAGACTGGCTCGGACAGGCATAGGTCTTTAGTTTAATCTAACATCGTGTTAACCCACAGTGAATGTTCAACAGTTTCTAACTTAATAAAATAGTGTTGCACTATTTTAAGTGTTGGTGGCCTGTATGTGTTCCACGGATCCAGAGCACCCAACACATCATGGTACCAGGAGTTGAGGGATATTAGAACTTCTTAGACCTACCTGCAAGTGATCTGCCTTCCACCAGCATACAGCCATCCTGCAAAATGGACAGCGTCCGCCCGCCGCCGCCGCTCCGCATCACCGGTAACCTAGGGGCCAACTGGAAGATATTCAAACAACGCTTCCAGCTCTACCTTGAAGCCACAGACCGGGAAGCTGCCTCAGACACCAGGAAGATCGCTCTCTTCCTATCCACGGCCAGGGAACATGCCATCCACATTTTCAATTCTCTCACCTTTGCTGATGGTGAAGATAAATGAAAATTCAAGATGGTCCTCCTTAAGTTTGACAGTCACTGCGACATCGAGGTGAATGAAAGTTTTGAGCGCTATGTATTCCAACAGCTTTTGCAGGGTAAGGATGAACCTTTCCAGTCCTTTCTCACCCAAGTCCACATCCTTGCGCAGTCCTGTAATTACGGGCCCATCTCCGACTCCATGATACGCGACCAGATCGTTTTCGGTGTTCAGTTGGACCCCCCACACCAGCAGCTCCTCAAAGTAAAACAGCTCACCCTAGCGACCGCCATCGAGACCTGCGTGCTACACGAACACGCCATTAGTCGGTATTCCCACATCCAAGCGGCTGAAATGGCGCGGCAAGGTCCCCACGGGGCAGAACGGGTCCAAGCAATCGAGCAACTCCAGGGCCTCAGCCTGGATGAGGGCAGCCATTTTGCAGACTCCCACGCTTGTGCGCACCGAACGAGGGGACGGCGACGTCGACGAACGTACTGCGCAGGCGCGCACCACGTACGACCGCACCGCGCATGCGCGGTGGCGCACCGAACGTACTGACGCTACGACTGCGGCAACTGTGGCTCCGCCCACTTAAAGCGGCAATGTCCTGCCAAATCCCGATTTCATTTATTTACAATAACATATATATATAACAGTAGCAGTAACTTCCCTTGCTGCATACTCCTTCCTGCCGGTTCCTGAACTGGCCAGCTTTATTTATACTAGGAGTTTACTAATGGTTTCTCTGCCCCCTCTCATTGGGGAAGCTCATACTCCCACAGGATTGTGGGATTGTCATTAGTCCCCAGCCAAAGGTAAGTAGGCAGGTTATAACATCCCTCCCTCCCAAAGTCCAAGGAATCCACGAAGACCCTGGCGAAGGAGGGCGTTGGACTCGTTTGGCCGCAGGCCGGACACCATTTGCACGCGGCGCTGGATCAGGCGATGTGTAACGAGATGGAGACCGGCGCTTCCATGATGAACGGCATAACGGTTGTACATCCACGGCCCGTGGACCCGAGGATCCCCCCTCTGATGTGTCCTGTGTCTCCATCTCGGAGTCAGAGGCTGCTGCCTCCGTCATGTCAGCGTCTCTATCTCCATTCGGTTCTGTAACGACCTGCGCAGGCTTCGAGTGAGGCACCAGTGGAAGATTGTGAGGACTACCTTCCCTTGTCTCTGGTCTCTGCGGCTGTAGAAATGAGCTCCGGGGGCGGGGAATCTTTTGAGGGGATAGTCTTCTGGACCGAACGTGGTCTACATGTTTGCGCTGGAGACAACCCTGGGCTTGCACCTGGTAAGATATAGGGCCCGTTTGGCGAAAGATTACGCCAGGAACCCACTGGGCACCACCAGCAAAATTCCGAATGAACACTGTGTCACCGGGCGCAAACTGCCGAATCGGCCGATGCCGAGAAAATCCCTGTCCCTGCCGTCCTTGTGTGCGGCGTACTTTTGCGGCAGTGTCTGGGAAAACCATACTAAGGCGGGTGCGAAGTCTCCGGTCCATTAGGAGTTCTGCGGGAGCTACCCCAGTCACTGCATGGGGGGTGGTCCTATACGTAAACAAAACGCGAGCCAGTCTCGTGTCCATTGATCCAGAAGACTGCTTCTTTAGGCCTCTTTTGAATGTCTGCACTGCGCGCTCTGCCAACCCATTTGAAGCCGGGTGGTAAGGGGCAGTGCGGATATGGCGGATGCCGTTCATCTTCGTGAACCTTGCAAACTCCTCACTCGTGAATGGAGTGCCGTTATCCGTGACCAGCACCTCGGAGAGGCCATGCGTACTAAACGATAAACGCATCTTTTCAATTGTTGCGCAGGACGTTGTCCCCTGCATCTTATGCACCTCTAGCCATTTAGACTGGGCGTCAATTAGTAGAAGGAACATGGATCCTTGAAAAGGGCCTGCGAAATCTGCATGCAAGCGTGCCCAAGGCCGCCCTGGCCATTCCCAGTGATGTAGGGGCGCGGCCGGCGGAAGCTTCTGATGCTCCTGGCAAATGGAGCAGTTTTGGGCCACCTTCTCAATGTCGGTGTCGAGGCCTGGCCACCAGACATAACTCCGGGCCAACATTTTCATTTTGGTCACACCTGGATGCCCATTGTGCAAGTCTGGCCTTTTTCCGGGACAATCACACGCGTCCCCCACAAGAGGATGCCGTCTTCCACGCTGAATTCTGACAGCTTGGAGGAAAATGCCCGCAACTCGCCTGGGAGCTGTCTATGCTGCCCACCATACAGGACTATGTGCCGAACCCGTCTGGGTCCACTCACGGATCTGTGATGCCGTGACAGGCAAGGTGTCCATAAAATTTAGGGTTGCAACCACCTCACCGGTCGTGGGGGTCGACATGGGGCCGGTCGATAAAGGCAATCGGCTCAGTGCATCGGCATTTGCTATCTGCGTACCTGGTTTGTGCTCCAGAGAATACTCGTATGCAGCAAGCAACAAAGCCCAGCGCTGGATCCGTGCGGAAGCAATGGGCGGTATTGGCTTATCCTCTCTGAAAAGTCCCAGCAGAGGCTTATGATCAGTCACGATAGTGAAATGGCGGCCATACACGTACTGGTGGAAGCGTTTCACCGCAAAAACCACTGCCAGGCCCTCCTCGATCTGCGCGTACTTTCTCTCCGCTGCAGTCAATGTGCGGGAGGCGAAAGCTATCGGTCGCTCGGCCCCGTTCTCCATCTTGTGGGACAGGACGGCCCCAATACCATACGGGGATGCATCACATGTGACGAGCAAGGGCTTTCCAGGATCATAGTGGGTTAGTAACCCAGACGACGACAATTGTTGCTTTACCCGCCGGAAAGTGGTTTCTTGCGGCTGACCCCAAACCCAGGTGTGATTTTTCTTTAGCAGCAGGTGTAAGGGGGCCAGCGTAGTTGCCAGATTGGGGAGGAACTTCCCGTAATAGTTTACGAGACCGAGAAAATAACGAAGATGCGAAGTGTCAGTCGGGGCGGGGGCATGTTGAATTGCACGCACCTTCTCTGCGACGGGGTGCAAACCTTCGCGGTCCACCCGATAACCTAGGTAGACTACTTCCTTTGCCTGAATTACGCACTTTGTGCAACGTAAACGGACTCCAGCCTCCGAAAGGCGTCTAAGGACAGCCTCCAGATTTTCCAAATGTTCCTGCTCCGACGTCCCTGTAATCAAAACGTCATCTAAGTAGACAGCCACACGTGGTAAACCTCTCAAAATGCCCTCCATAACACGTTGAAAAATTGCGCAGGCAGAGGATACTCCAAAGGGCAACCGTGTATATTCATACAGGCCCCGGTGTGTATTAATCGTTACATATGGTCGGGACGCAGGGTCCAGCTCCAACTGCAGGTAGGCGTGACTCATATCTAATTTTGTGAACGAGAGTCCACCTGCAAGTTTCGCATAGAGATCCTCTATGCGAGGCATTGGATATCGGTCGAGTCGGGAAACCGTATTCACTGTAAGTTTATAGTCGCCACACAAGCGAACTGTGGCATCTGGCTTCATTACAGGTACAATTGGTGCTGCCCAGTCAGCAAAACGGACGGGCCTGATAATACCCAAACTCTCCAAATGAGTGTGCTCCCCTTCTACCTTCTCGAGCAAGGCGTAAGGCACTGGGCGTGCCCGGAAATAGCGCGGCGTGGCTCCTGGTTCGACTTGGATATGGGCTGCGGCCCTTTTTATTTTCCCCAAACCAGGCTGGAATACATCCGGGTATCGTCTTGGCACCTCAGTCAACCCTTCAGAAACTGTTTGGAGGATGTGCTGCCATTGTAACCGCAAATGGCGCAACCAGTCCCGACCCAACAGGCTGGGCCCATGGCCGCGCACCACGATAAGTGGGAAACGCCCCTCCTGGCGTCCATAAACAACAGGGGTCATTGTAGTTCCTGCAATGTCCAGTGGTTCCCCCGTGTAGGTGGCCAACCTGGCCTGTGAGTCGGTTAATGTAAGGGTCTGTATACCCTGCTTGATGCGGTCGAATGTCCTCTGGGCGATCACGGAGACCGCTGCTCCAGTATCCAACTCCATCTCAAGCGGGTGGCCATTGACCCGTACTGTCACCTTAATGGGGGCCACACGGGGAGCTGCCACACAATGCAGCTGCAGGCAGTAGTCCTCCGTCTCCACGTCCTCAGGAGTAGTCGCCGCAGGTTCATCCACATGGAAGGTACGGCCCCTGGGCTGGTCCCAGTTACGGCCCCTGGGCGGGTCCCAGTTTCGGTCGGAACGACGGCGCCCCAGGACCGCCGTCCGCGACGGGGTCGGTACCTACAAGTCTGACACGGACATGTCTCCTCATCCATTGGTTCTGGAGAAGGCTCCCTTCGGGGAGGAATGTCCGACGGCCACTGGCGTCGGTCCGAACGTTGCCTCGCCCAAGGTACCGCAGGAGTGCGGGGGGACGTTTTCGGATGGAAGGGGTTGCGCCCCAAGGCACGCACTTCCATTCCCTGTAGCTCCTGCACTCCTTGTTCTGCGCTCTCTCGGGACAATACTATTTGAATGGCCTGTTGAAAAGTCAATGTTGGCTCAGCTAACAACTTTCTCTGGGTGGCCGCATTGTTAATACCGCAAACCAAACGGTCGCGTAACATTTCTGACAAGGTCTCACCATAGTCACAGTACTCCGCAATCCTGCGTAGCCTGGATAGAAAATCGGCAAGGGATTCTCCAGGGGTCCTCTCAGCGGTATTAAACCGGTAACGCTGGACTATTGTGGACGGGGTTGGGTTAAAATGTTGCCCCACTATATTCACAAGTTCATCAAACGTTTTGGTGTCTGGCGCAGCTGGGTATGTAAGGCTGCTAATCACCCCAAACGTATGCGGGCCGCAGGCGGTGAGCAATATGACCACCTGGCGCTCGTTTTCGGTGATATTGTTTGCCCGGAAATAGTAACGCATCCGTTGCGTGTACTGGTTCCAGCTTTCCAGCGCAGCATCAAAAACATCCAAACGTCCGTACAGAGGCATGGTATAATAGAAAACAACTTCCAACCTGTATCCAACAAAAATCCAGGGAGGTGGCTTCAGCAGTGTAGACAGCTATTCACTTTAACCTTCGTCGCCAGTTTTGTGAGGGCCACAAAGAATCCAGCATGAGTTTTAAGGATACAAAGTAATAACATTTATTTACAATAACATATATATATATATATAACAGTAGCAGTAACGTCCCTTGCTGCATACTCCTTCCTGCCGGTTCCTGAACTGGCCAGCTTTATTTATACTTGGAGTTTACTAATGGTTTCTCCGCCCCCCTCATTGGGGAAGCTCATACTCCCACAGGATTGTGGGATTGTCATTAGTCCCCAGCCAATGGTAAGTAGGTAGGTTATAACACCGACGATGCCTGCGATGTGGCAAACTTGGCCACTATGCTGCTTTATGCAGATCAGCTCAGCCTGCCAACTCTCGTCGCTCCAGCCAGCCTCGCAGGAATGTCCGGGCCATTCAACCCACGGTCACCGAGCCCGATTCGGACCTGCTACCCGATATTGACACCGAGGACCCGAAGGCGCCTTTTCGAGTCGCTATCATTACAAAAAACAGGGTGTCCCTGAAGCAAAGAATCCAGCCTCTTATCGGTATACAGCATCGATCCAGACGATGAGTGGTGTGCCACCCTTACGGTCAACCGGTCCCAAATATGATTCCGCCTGGACACCGGTGCCTCCGCCAATCTCATTGACCTCCAATCTCTGACCTCCAAAGCCTTCGTGTCAAACCAGCCATCCTGCCATCAGCCTGCCAGCTATTAGATTATAATGGCAATGCCATTGCTGCCAGCGGCTCATGCCAACTTGAAGTGACGCACAGATCACGCAAAGCCATCCTTCCCTTTGAAATTGTGGGCTCCTCAAAAGCCTCCCTGCTTGGCGCGCAGGCATACAAGCTGTTGAACCTAGTTCAGAGAGTTCACTCTCTCTCTCCTGCTGACGCGTCTGCCTTTCAGGACACCGACTTCAGGGCGCAGCTCGACGCCATTATCAACCATCACCACAACGTCTTCGAGGGCATGGGCAGGCTCCCATACACCTACAAGATTTTATTAAAACCGAATGCCACGCCTGTGGTGCACGCACCTCGCAGGGTCCCAGCACCCCTTAAGGACCGCCTCAAGCAGCAGCTGCAGGACCTCCAGTACCAAGGAGTGATTTCCAAAGTCACGGAACCGACCGACTGGGTCAGTTCCATGGTATGTGTAAAAAAATTGAGAATTTGCATTGATCCCAAGGATTTAAATCGCAATATTATGAGAGAGCATTATCCAATTCCCAAGCACGAAGAGCTCACATGTGAGATGGCTCGCGCCAAGCTCTTTACCAAACTCGACGCCTCAAAAGGATTCTGGCAAATCCAGCTCGATAAATCCAGCAGGAAACTCTGCACATTTAACACCCCCTTTGGAAGATATTGTTACAACAGGATGCCGTTTGGGATCATCTCTGCATCAGAAGTGTTCCATAGGATTATGGAACAAATGATGGAAGGCATTGAAGGTGTTCGCATCTATGTCGATGACATAATCATTTGGTCCACCACCCCGCAGGAGCATGTTAGTCACCTCCAGCGCATATTCAGACATATATATGAGCATGGCCTTCGCCTCAACAGGGCCAAATGTTCTTTTGGTCAGACAGAACTTAAGTTCCTCGGGGACCACATCTCCCAATTGGGTGTGCAGCCGGATGCGGACAAGGTAGCTGCCATCACAGCTATGAAAACACCAGAAGACAAGAAGGCAGTCCTCCGATTTCTGGGCATGGTCAATTTTTTAGGGAAATTCATCCCTAACCTCGCCTCTCATATCAGGGCTCTCAGGAACCTGGTCAGGAAGACGACAGACTTCCAATGGCTCCTTGCCCACGGGCGCGAATGGAGAGAACTCAAGGCAAAACTGACCACGGCCCCGGTCTGAGCTTTCTTTGATCCAGCAAAGGAGACCAAAATTTCGACCAATGCCAGTCAATCCGGCATTGGGGCAGTGCTCCTGCAACGCGATGAGGCCTCATCATGGGCCCCCGTTGCATATGCGTCATGTGCGATGACCCCCACGGAGCAGCGCTACGCGCAGATAGAAAAGGAGTGCCTGGGCCTTCTGACCGGTGTGGTTAAGTTTCACAATTATGTCTACGGACTTCCTCAATTCACCGTCGAGACCGACCATCGCCCGCTGGTCAATATAATACAGAAAGACTTGAACGACATGACGCCTCGCCTCCAGCGTATTCTTCTCAAGCTCCGGCGATATGACTTCCAGCTGGTATACACCCCAGGCAAGGACCTCATCAATGCTGACGCTCTCTCCAGGGCAGTCAACGCTCCATGTGACCCAGTGGGATTTGTCTGCCAGGTTGACGCCCATGCGGCATTCGCGGCCTCCAATCTACCTGCCTCGGATGAACGCCTCGTCCAAATTCGCCATGAGACTGCGGCTGACCCCTTGCTACAGCGTGCCATGCACCACCTAACGGATGGGTGGCTCAAGGGCCAATGCCCTCAATTCTATAATGTTGCGATGATCTGGTGGTAGTAGACAGGGTTCTTCTAAAACTGGACCGCATTGTCACCCCATATAGCATGCGCCAGCTTGTCCTGGAACAACTACACGAGGGCCACCTTGGCGTGGAAAAGTGCCGCCGACGGGCCCGAGAGGCAGTGTACTGGCCCGGCATTAATGAGGACATAGCCAACACAGTGCTCAACTGCCCCACTTGTCAGCGCTTCCAGCCTGCCCAACCACGTGAGACCCTGCAGCCCCATGAGTTGGTCATGTCACCATGGACCAAGGTGGGCATCGACCTGTTCCACGCGCTGGGTAGAGACTATGTCCTGATCATGGACTCCTTTTCGAATTACCCGGAGGTGATACGGTTGCACGACCTCACCTCGTCTGCAGTCATTTGTGCATGTAAAGAAATCTTTGCTCGACACAGCATCCCGCTCACGGTTATGTCGGACAATGGCCCAGTGCGTCGCCAGCCAAAAATGGTCCAGCTTTGCCAGACGGTACAATTTTGCCCATGTGACGTCCAGTCCCCTGTACCCCCAATCCAATGGCAAAGCAGAGAAGGGAGTACATATCGTCAAACGGCTCCTATGCAAGGCTGCCGATGCTGGGTCTGATTTCTACCTTGTCTTGCTGGCCTAGCGCTCCGCCCCACTGTCAACTGACCTGTCGCCAGCCTAGTTACTCATGAGTCGCACCCTGAGGACCACGTTCCGGTCCTTCGCCGGATGCAGCTGTCTCGTGCACAGCACAAGGCGGCTCATGATTCTCGTGCAGCTGATCTCCCTGCTCTGGCTCCAGATGACAAAGTCCGCATCCATCTTCCGGATGGTGGCTGGGCTGCAACCGCTGCTGTCCTTCAGCAGGAGGCCCCCCGCTCATCGGATGGCTCTATTCTGCGCCGCAATCGACGCGCCCTTCGTCTCGTTCCACGCTCGCCACGTGATCCTCCAGTGTCGCCTCGCCCTCCTGCTGACCCTGCTACGGACTTTGCAGAGCTCCCTGTCACTCTACCTCCCCCTGACTTTGACGCAGTCCAGCCCGCTCCCGAACCGGCGGCTCCCGACCCACCCTTGAGGCGGTCAACCAGAATCCGTCACCCACCTCAGAGACTAGATTTATGAACTTTTTGAATTTATGGACTCTCTGAATTGTTTTGTTGCTTTGTTTGATCATTTCCCTGGTTTGTATATCGTGTTGATCTCGTTATTCTTGTTGCATACCGCTTCTCTGCACCAGGCACCTTCCCATGTAAATAGCTTTAGTTCTCATGTACGTAGTCCTGTAAATGTGTCTTCGCACCCCACACGTAGTTAGGAACATTCTCACCACACATTATTTATTGCCACACCCATACATTCTTTTATAAAAGGGAGGATGTCATAATATACACCAGTATATCATGGTGCAGACACACACACTGATGGACACACAGCAAGACCAATCAACACACATGGGGGCATAGCTCAGTGGTAGAGCCTTTGACTGCAGATCAAGAGGTTTCTGGTTCAAATCCAGTTGCCTCCTATGCTGTTTGGCTGTCATGTCTGCTTCATTGCAGCAATTTATGCAGTTCCTTGTTCGTATAATGGTTAGTATCCCCACTTGTCACACGGGAGACCGGAGTTCAATTCCCTGACGGAGAGAGTTTGTACCTTCCCACAAAAACAACACTGCAGCCAATTACCAGGTAGAGCACTCTCACTATATAGAAAGAGGGCATCAGAGTTCCCACTCACTTGGGATGCAGCCTCTCAGAAGGACAGAGCTTACAGCACAGATCTTCACCATGTGCTGAGTGCATAGACTGGTTAGGACAGGCATAGGTCTTTAGTTTAATCTAACATCGTGTTAACCCACAGTGAAAGTATGTTCAACAGTTTCTAACTTAATAAAATAGTGTTGCACTATTTTAAGTGTCGGTGGCCTGTATGTGTTCCACGGATCCAGAGCACCCAACACATCACTTGGGACACCTCAAAGTGCTACGGCCAGCAAAGTACGGTTTTGAAGTGAAGTCGGTGTTGTAGTATGGGAGGCACGCCAGTCAAATTGTGCAGAACACACCACGATAACAACAAAGAGATGGTGACCAGTTAATCTGGTTTAGTGATCGAGATTGAGGGCTACATATTGGCCAGGACAACAGGGAGATAGCCCGTGCTCACCTTCACAATTCTGCCATGGAGTCCATTGCGGGTTGCAAAGGCCTCATCAGAATATGAGGTGGGATTCTCCAATAATGGGGCTATGACCCTACTCCGGCGTGAAAAGTGGCGCCAACCACTCTGGCGTCAACCGTCCCCGATAATGGAGAATGCTCTCCTTCCAAGGGGCTAGGTCGGCGCCAGTGTGGTCCCCACAGCTCCAGCCGGTGCGGAACGGCCGGCGTGATTCCGCGCATGCGCTGGGGTTCCCTTCTCCGCGCCGGTCCCTGGGCAATGTGGCAGAGCCCTACAGGGGCCCGGCACGGAGGAACATAGGCCCCCACAGAACCAGCCCGCCACGGCCTTCTGACTTGAGCGAGAGTGATACCCTCTGAACCACAATGTTTTGTAAATTTAGAGTATCCAATTTTGTTTTCCAATTAAGGGGCAATTTAGAGTGGCCAATCCACCTAGCCTGCACATCTTTAGGTTGTGGGGGTGAGACCCACACAGACACGGGGAGAATGTGCAAACTCCACACGGACAGTGACCCAGAGCCGGGATCGAACCTGGGACCTCGGTACCGTGAGGCAGCAGTGCTAACCACTGCACCACCGTGCCGCCCCCCTCTGAACCACAGTTAATGGGGAGATGGTGGCGTAGTGGTGGACCAGTAATCTGGAGTCTCAGGCCAATTCTTTGGGGACGTGGGTTCAAATCCCACCACGGCAGCTGGTGGAGTTTAAATTCTCAGCCCAGTCTCAGTAATGGTGACCGTGACAGCTATTGTCGTAAAAACACAGGTGGTCCACTGGTGTCCTTTTAGGAAGGAAATCTGCCACCTTTACCTGGTCTGGTCTACATATGACTCGAGGGCTACAGCAATGTGGTTAGCCCTCTGAAATGGCCTGGTCAGCCAGTCAGTTCAAGAATTTTTAAAAATATATCCAGGCCAAAATGGCAACCTGTCCAGGACACATTCAGGAATATTCTGAGGGCACTTACTATTGGTAATGTGCTGGGAAAAGCGTCGTGTGGAGCAGATCCCAGCCAGGATCACTGAAAATGATCGGAAAGGATTAGATATCCCCGGGGAAGGTGGAAAGGATATTGGGAGTGCCTTAAGCCTTGCGCTTGCCGAGGCTTTGGGGCATTTTATACATTAATGGCACTACGTGAGTGCAAGTTGTTGTTGTTGACCTGGCTGAGAATCAGGCTGCCATATGTCAGCGGGCATTAGGGTAGCCACGGCAACGTGGAGGGGATGGGCTGCGAGGACCCAAAGCTAGTCCCGTGGTGAGCGAGCGAGGACTGGCTGAAGCGAGTGGCGCTTGGGATGCTGCGAAACATTTGGAAAGCTCGTTAATCAGGAGCCCGTGTTAAATGCCAGAAAGTGTTTCTCGATAAAGCAGTAGGTCCAAACAGTTTGCAAAGAACAGCAACAAAATAGTAACGGGATGTTACAATAGGGAAGCTCTCTGACATTGTGATGTTTCTCTCCGCCCCCCCCCCCCCCCCCCCTCGGAGCAGGCTAGGGAGTTGGAAAACAAGCAGCAAAGCCAGATTAGCGTCATCTTCTTACTTGAAGGTTGAATGGTTAGTTTTATTTTTGTTGCGCCATCACCGAAAGAGGGAGAGAGAGAAAGATAAACAGTCCGGAGGATGGAGGCGGTGTGTTCGGGGCTCTGCGCGCTACTGTGCACTGGAATTTAGAGAGCGAGGGAGAGAGAGAGAGAGGGAGCCAGGAGGAGAGACCACGTGAAAGAGAGACTAGACAGCTGGCCCCTCCGCACTCATGCATTTTCTAAGCACTGTCTAGTTGTCTTTGATAGAGAGACTCACTGACAGTTCCCAGCCTGCGCAACATGAAGGCAGCAAAGAAGGTAATGGTCGAACAGAATCTCTGCTTCTACAGTCTGTGCTGCATTTGGTGTGGGCAGGAAGGTAAATGGGGAAGGGGGCAATCCTTCAGTCGTCTCTTTTGCTTCAAACAGAGCAGCGGAGCCCTGCAGTAATCTGTATCAGTCACTGGAGTGGATCTGCAGTGTGGGGCTGTCAAAATGAGCCACTCCCAAAGAGTTTCATCCGCTGCCCCGGAATATGTTTTGCTCTCGGGTACTGTTCAAACGGGAGCATTGTTCTGATTTAAGGCACGCTGCTTATTGTCAAAACTATCGGCAGAAAAAGGACTTCTGAGTTGCTCTTCTTCAGTGACTATGGGAGATGGGTGGCGGGGCTAGGCTGGATGGGAGGGTGGGGTGGATGGGGGAGGATGGGTAGGTGGGATGGATGGTGGGGGGCGGGTGGATGGGGGGCAGGTGGGTGGTGCGGTGAGGATAGATGAGGGGGTCAGATGGATGGGGGGTGTGGGTGGATGGGGGGGCATGGGTGGACGGGGGGAGGTGGGGATGGATGGGGGAGTCGGGGTGGATGGGGGACAGGATGGATGGGGCACGGGTGGACGGGGGGGGGAGGTGGGGATGGATGGGGGGGGCGTGGGTGGACGGGGGGGGAGGTGGGGATGGATGGGGGAGTGGGGGTGGATGGAGGACAGGATGGATGGGGGGGCACGGGTGGATGGGGGGAGGTGGGGATGGATGGGGGAATGGGGGTGGATGGGGGACAGGATGGATGGGGGGGCACTTGTGGATGGCGGGGAGGTGGGGATGGATGGGGGGGCGTGGGTGGATGGGGGGGAGGTGGGGATGGATGGGGGGGCGTGGGTGAATGGGGGGACATGCACGACAAACCAAATTTGCTGCTCAAAATTCAGGTAATAGCAGAAACAAACAAATTGCACCACATGCAATTTATGCCATTTAGAAAGCTACGGAAAATATTTCCATGCCACCCCCTACCCCTAATGCTTGTCCTGGAGAAATCATTCCACTTTGCCTTGGTCCTGCCTTTCACTGGAATCCAATAGCTCTGTGTCTCTGTGTTCCTCTGTCTGAATGCAGTGGCATTTCAGCCTATTGAGAGACAGAACAGCCTGGAATGTTTCACCAAAGAGCGACACGATCCTGGTGTACAACAGTCATGGTTTATTTAATTTGAGCTCAGTGACAGCCTTGCTATTCTCAACTCAGAGGTTGCAAATTTGGGCTTTTGCATGCGTGGGTACTGGAGGTTATAACTGCAATGTTGCATTCTGTATCTTTCTTTCATTATTGGTTATTGCGTTGATGCAGAGTTTTGTACTCTCTGTCAAATGTTTGGGTTCTACACTGAAGTGCCTTATACGCACAGCCAGACTCCATTCCCAGGCAATCTGCGTGGTATAATGTTGATGATTCCTGCTCCCATTTCTGGCTCATCAGCTCCAGCCTGAAGGAATTTCAGCACCTCCCATGAAGCAAGACTTCCTCACTATCGACGCTGGAGTTTCCCGGGATGTTATCTGTTCAAACCCTCGGGTGCGGAATGAACTCGCTTGGAATGATGGATCTTGTTTTGTTCTGCTCTTGACGTAGCATAAGCTGCTTCCTTGATGTGCACTCTGACAAAGGAAGGTTCAGACTTGGAGATAGCTTTAACACATTTATTAAACTGTTAACAATTCTCCTACTTGGATTTGACGCTACTGTTAATCCTGATATAGCTACTCAGACTATCTAACCAGTCTGCTACAATCCATGTGGTGGGTGTGATGTGTTTCAATCAACCCTGTCTGTACTCACTAAGTGTCTCCACTGGAAAGAGGAAAATCATGTGTGCTGTGTCCTTTTATATGGGTTGGTGTAATGCCCCCCTGTGGTAGCGTCACCTCTGTGTGTGTTGTGAATTCCCATTGGTCGTGTCCTATCTTACTGACCTATTGGTTGACTGTCTGTGTGTCATGTCTCTGGTGCTCCCTCTAGTGTCTATCTAGTCCAAGTGTATTTACATTAACCCCTTGTGTATTTACAGTGATGCATATCATCACAGATCTTGCTGTGCACAAATTAGCTGCTGCGTTTGTCTGCTCGTGCATGCTGGCTGCTCTCTGAAAGCATTTCATTGGGCAAGGGCACCAAGGGAGCAGGAGAATGGGTTTGAGTTGCGGTTACAGGCGTGATGTTATTAAATGATGGGACAGGCGCAAGAAGCTAAATGACCAGCTCTTGTTCCTGTATTTATTGTATTTGGTTCTCCTGAAAATGTAATATACATACCTCAGCTGAACCAAAAATAACTATTTCTTTTTAAAACAATATTGGGAACAGGTTTCCCTGAAGTGTTACAACCATTAAGCAGGTGTAGGAATATAGAGACGAGTGCTATCAACAGGTCCAGGCATCGGGCGACGTGAGGGAGTTGTCCGACTCGGCTGTCTGGCCTTCTACTGTGGCTACATTCACGGCCGGTTGTCCCTAGAGAGGGAGCACGTAGAGTCCACCGGCACCATCGAGGCCTTCCGTGCCTGGTGGGTATCACAGGGGCTGGTGTGCCTTATAAACCCTCTTAATCACATTTTGATTGGATGTGTTAAGTTTCATTTGCGATTTGCTTTTTGTTTAGGGCTGTACCCCTTTAAGGGACTGCCCCTTTAATTTGTCCTTCAGTTAATTTGATTGAGTTTCCTTGGTTATTTATGACAATCAAAATAGTTGGAAGTAAAGAAACAAAGGATTTGCTTAAAACAATCTGTGGAGATGGCAGGAAAAGCTGATAAGGCTGTTTAAAAATAAGGCTGTTTAAAAATGTTAAGGGGTCTTTAGCTCTATAGGTTAATATTATAAATGGATACATATACTAAGAAACCAAGTAAGTAGTGGTGAGTGTTCCGAAAGCACACATTAGACCTCACCTTGAATGTCGTAGCCAATTCTAAGTAATGAATTAAAGAAAGTAAGCAAAAGCAAACTACTGCAGGCGCTGGAAATCTGAAATAAAAACAGAGTGCTGAATAAACGCAGTGGATCCGCCAGCATCTGTGGAGAGAGGAAGCGTGTTAATGTTTCAAGTCCATGTGGACACACAGACTCGAAACGTTATCTCTGTTTCTCTCGCCACCCAGATGCAGCCCGACCTGCTGATTTTATTCAGCATTGTGTTTTTATTAAAGAAAAGAAGACTTGCATTTATATAGCACCTTCCATGTCAACCCAGACATCCCAAAGTACTTCACATTCAATTACCGAAAGAACCAGAGGCGAGACAATAATAATAATCTTAATAATAATAATCTTTATTGTCGTAAGTAGGCTTACATTAACACTGCAATGAAGTTCCTGTGAAAAGCCCCTAGTCGCCACATTTGGGCGCCTGTTCGGGTGCACAGAGGCAGAATTCAGAATGTCCAAATTACTTAACAGCACGTCTTGTTGCTAACTTGCTGTTGTTTCTTAATTTGGCTCTGTTTAATTACGTTTGCTCAAGAGTCGCCAGGTATCTTTCGATACCGCCACAAGGTTCAAATCGAATACTGATCAAAGACTCGATACACCAGTTAGTAAGTTCAAAAGCAATGCTCATTTATTTACACACAGTCAAATCTACTCATGCATAAAACTCTACAACCTAAACTATCACTATTACTAAATGCCTATACTTAGCTTCGGGTGCCCACTCAGTCAGAGGAACAATGGCCGTTGCTCGGTTCTGAGGCTGCTGGGTTGAGCTGTTTACAGGATAGTAACTAGGAGCGTCTATCTCGTAGCGTGCGTTGACTTGGAACTTACTTGGTCTGGAGCAGCTTTGGCGGGTCTCTCCTCGCTGAGAGCCAAGGCCAAGAGAGCGATTCTCTCTTGGGGACTCCTTTTTATACCCAAAAGGGCTTTGCTCGCTTTTGGGCGGACCTTGAACTTGGCCCCAATTAATTGGGCCGTTTCCCAATCGTTCCTATCGATTTTCCTCCAATAGATGGGTGGGTTCCCTGATTGCTGGGGGTGGGTTCCCTGATTGCTGGGGGTGGGTTCCCTGATTGCTGGGGGTGGGTTCCCTGATTGCTGGGGGTGGGTTCCCTGATTGCTGGGCGTATCCTAGATGGCCATTGGTCTGCTTTGTTTTAGGAGTCCTAGGAGTTCGGCGAGAAGCGAAATGTGCTCTCCCTTTGTGTTTGTCTGTAGTAACAAGTCGTCTACATACTGGACCAAACAATCGGGGCAGGAAAATGTTGCTAATCCATTTGCCAGCTGTCGGTGGAAAATGGAGGGGGAGTTGTGGAAGGCACGTCCACGTATATTGTTGTCCCTGGAATGTGAAGGCGAATTTGTACTGGCACGCTTTAGCCAATGGAATGGACCTAAAGCCGTTACTAAGTCCAAAACCGAAAACAATTTTGACTGGAGTCCCTGTTTGAGCATGGTCTCGGGACTCGTGGCTACGGTGGGGGCTGCTGCTGGGGTTACTTTGTTCAGTTCCCGGTAATGAATGGTCAGTCGCCATGATCCATCGGGTTTCCTGACGGGCCAAATCGGTGCGTTGTTTGTGGAGGCTACTGATCTGAGCACACCTTGATCCACCAAACTCTCTATTACTTTGGAGATGTCTCCCTCTGCTTCCTGGGCAAATCCGTACTGCTTCTGGGGTTTAGGGTCGGGACCTGTAATGTTCACAAAGCCAGCCAATTTGCCACAGTCGTGCTTGTGCTGTGCAAATGCTGCTTTGTGTTCCTGTAGGACTGCCAATCTGTTTGTCTGCACTAATGGTTCGAGGGTCGAACCAGAAGTCTCCTACTGAGCTAATCCTGTTTACATACTCTCCTACTGTGAGCGTGGCAGTGGCTCGTGCTGCCTTTGCCATTTTCCATACACACTTGTTAACTGGGTCAAAAGAAAGGTTGTGGGAGCTCATAAAATCGATCCCTAGGATATGTTCTGCTGTCTGGGGCATATCAACCAAAACCACGGCGTGCTTAGTTGTAATGTTACCTATTTGTATCGCTACAGGGGCTGTGATGTGTCCCTGTTGTAATTGACCTGTAAAACCGTTGAGTGTGATGGTGTCTGTTGTGGGCCCCGTGTCTCGCTGAAACATCGTGGAGGAATTGAGTGTGGTGCGGGACCCTCTTGTGTCCCATGGAAATTCTATGGGGTGTCCCTGGACTTTGCCTGCTACTACCGGTCTACCGGACTTGTCCCAAAGGGTGTCGCAGACCCACGTTGGGGAGCCCGAACACCGTCAGTCGGTGCCGTTCATGTCTGATTTTCTGAACGGGCGCTAACGCTATGGATCGGCTTTGCCCTATTCCTGTTTAGGGTGCCTGTCTGTTGGCTTCTCTGCTGCTTTTGGGGCGCGTTGCACTCTCGTGCAAAGTGTCCTAGCTGTCCACAGTTGTAACATTCCTGAGCTTTGGGCTGGGGTGGGCTGTTCCTGCCCTCATTTACCCATGCGGTGCGCTTTCACTGGATTCATATCTGCCTGCTCTTCATTGGATGTTATAAATGCGGTTTTGTTTTGGACTGATTGCTCCCAAGCACTGGACAATCTCTTCAAAACCCATTTTTCATTGTGGGCCTTGTCTGAGGGGTCATAATCTGTGCAAGCTTTATGTCCAGCATCTGTCGCGTGAGAGAGTAGGATTCAAGTCCATTTGGCCATATTATCTGGGGACAAATGGGCACGGGCTAACTCTCCGACAACTGCTGTGAAGTTATCCACAAGCGTCCAGCAAACGCTGTGGGGTGCGCTGTTTTCTTTTGCTCACACATATTTAGGCCTTCTACGGGGTCTCCTGTGTTATAGCCGATCGCATCAAGGATCGCTGTGTGCATCTCTTGGAGTGTGCCTCCTCCTACATTCTGTGGGTTGGGAAGGGCTGCCACGACTGAAGGGTCGAGTCTTAAAACTGTGAGCTTCACTTGCTCCTTTTCGTCCAGGCTGTACATGGTAGCCTGCTGTTTGACTTTCGCGAAAAATTGGTGGGGGTCTGATGTGGGAAGGAACGGTGTAATTTTTCCACACGCGTCCCGTAATTGGGTCACGGTTAACGGGGTTGTGTAAAGGAAATCTGCATCTCCTTCTGCTGTGGCCCTGCGATGTGTGGTTACAGGGTTCATGGGGGGGGGTGTTTTGCCTGTTCAGTCGGGGGTTGGGGCGCTCTCCTTTTCTGGGTTTTTTCCTGCGTACATGTCCTATGTACATATCTATGGGCAGTCTTGTTCAATTCCTGCCAATCGGGCCCGTTTTCCTGATCTAACTGGGGTCCGAATGTGCTTTGAAACCCATTTTGAACGGAAAGCAGAGATTGCAATTCTGCAATTTGCTTCCAGCACTTTGCCTGGTCTACGGAGCTCTGCCTTTGTTCCGTCGTGGAAGTCTGTAGTGCTCGTAGGGCTGCTTTTAAATCATTGCACTGTTTCTGCCATTTCTCAACTTGTTGCTCGTTGTCTTGTCTTACGAACGCCGCATGTTGCGTGTCCTGGTAGGCCTTATCGTATTGCGTTTGGAACATACACAAATGCGCGAGACAAGACTGGTGTGCCCTCTTGGCATCATCCACCTCTCTGTCCCTTGCTGCTAACTGCTCTCTTAGATCTCTATTCTCCATCTCTACTTCGCTCACGTCTACCTCACTACTTCTGTCTCTCTCCTCTATCTCTACGGAGCGTCCTAACGACCTCCTCTGTGCCTCGCAATTGTGCCAAACAGGACATGATTGCCATCGGCTTGCGAGCTTTCCCTAAGCTCTTCTTGTGTAACTCTGACAGGTTCTCCCACCAAGTATGTCCTATACTCCCGGGACCTGTTTCGTCATCGGCGCAGAATTCGCTCCAAAGGGGCCATCCTTTCCCTTTGATATATTTCCTGATCTCATCTTCCCAAACGGGACACTGTCCTACTCTATTGGTCGCTGCGATCTCAAATTCCTGGGGGTTCATAAGGCGTTCCATTGCCTTCATTGCCATTTTTTCTATCTAGGTTCTCTACTGAATTAGGAACAGGGGGTGATAAAGTGGTGATGTAACCATGGGTACGGCTTACGCTAATTTCCGGCCTACAAAGCTCCCAACAGTTTTACGCAACAAAGTCTCTTAGGTTTACCTTATATCCCTGTTAGTACGCATGCATTAACACACTTCCGAATCTCGGAGGCTTGATCAGTACTGTTTTACGCTTGTGGTTTTCTGTTTCTAATTGGATTCTCAATTCAAATTTGGGTTCTCTCGGAGTGGTTAGGCCACTTCTAAATCGAGTCCCGTCAGAAGTCGCCAGTAAATGTTGCTAACTTGCTGTTGTTTCTTAATTTGGCTCTGTTTAATTACGTTTGCTCAAGAGTCATCAGGTATCTTTCAATACCACCACAAGGTTCAAACCAAATACTGATCAAAGACTCGATACACCAGTTAGTAAGTTCAAAAGCAATGCTCATTTATTTGTACACAGTCAAATCTACTTATGCATAAAACTCTACAACCTAAACTATCACTATTACTAAAAGCCTATACTTAGCTTCGGGTGCCCACTCAGTCAGAGGAACAATGGCCGTTGCTCGGTTCTGAGGCTGCTGGGTTGAGCTGTTTACAGGATAGTAACTAGGAGCGTCTATCTCGTAGCGTGCGTTGACTTGGAACTTACTTTTTTTATACACAAAAGGGCTTCCCTCACTTTTGGGCAGGCCTTGAACTTGGCCCCAATTAATTGGGCCGTTTCCCAATCGTTCTTATCGATCTTCCTCCAATAGATGGGTGGGTTCCCTGATTACTGGGCATGTTTTAGGTGGCCATTGGTCTGCTTTGTTTTCGTCTCCTCTGGCGCCGGGGTGTCTGTCTTAGCATCGTTTACCTAAATGTTACCCTTTTGTCCCCAGAGATGGCTCATTAATATGTAGATGGTTCTGCAGTATCGGTCTTGTCTGAGAGCTACAGCTCTAATCAACAGACAGACCTTGCACCTGCTTGCTTTTTCGGTATTGTCCAATTTTCCCTGCATTTTTTGCAAAGTGTCCATTTTGTAATCGGGACGTGGCCATCCCAGATTGCTACAGTCTTTCGGGACTTGTGGGAGGAACCCGGAGCACCCGGAGGAAACCCACATAGACACGGGGAGAACGTGCAGACTCCGCACAGACAGCGACCCAAGCCGGGAATCGAACCTGGGACCCTGGCGCAGTGAAGCAACAGTGCTAACCACTGTGCTACCGTGCTGTCATGATCTAGAATACATTGTCTGAAAGGAACGTGGGAGCAGATTTAAAAGGGAATTTGATAAATATTTGCAGGGGAATAAATTCTGAGGTAGCGCGGGGCGGGGGGAGTCGGACTAATGGAGAGCTTTGAAAAAGCTGGCAGAGGTACAGCAGAACAAAATGGCCTTCTCCAGTTATCCCCCTCCCCAGCATTCACAGCTCTGGAAGATGTCACCTGAGGCTGGTGCCTCGCTCTCGAAATGTTGCAATATTGTAAAAGGGAATGAGCAGGAATTTAAAACAGTGCTCGGGATACTGGGGCTGGCATTAGACAACGCCCCCCCTTCTCACCCACCCATCCCGCAGAATTCAAAAAGAAGACTGCATCCATCACTGGTGATGACCACGCTGTAACACTTGGTAGAGTGGTGCATACTGATCATTGCTTTGTTGTTTACAGCTGCAGTGTGTTACAGATTAGGAGCATTCCAGACATATTTCTTAATCAGGCCATTGGGACTGCCTCAGATTCTCTGGGATGGACGTAATAGTCGAGCCTCTCAGTGAATCTTCCGGCAGTCGAGTTACATGTTTGTGTGTGTGCGTGTGTGTGTGTGTGTGTGTGCGTGCGCTGGCCAAAGAATATTTTTATTTTTATTTTTTAAACGCCGGCTTCACAGATTTTCTTTGCCTGGCCTCCCTTTGGCCCGCTAACTCAGCTGCTCCAGCCCCATGAGCCGACTCCCATCCTCCACTCAAGCGACCACTTGGCCCTTCCCGGACTTCCATTTTACCAGATATCCCCCACCATTCGTGAAGCCCCTGCCCGCCCCGCCACAACCCCCCCAAATCCCCTGCGACCCTACCTCAGAAATAGGGGCAGGGTCAGGCCATTTGGCCCCCCAGTTCTGCTCCGCCATTCTGTAAGATCACGGCTGGTCTGATTGTGACCTTCACTCTACTTTCCTCCCACCCCTCCGTCACCCTTGACTCCCTCGCCATCAGAAACCTGTCAAGCATCCGCCTTGAATATATTCAGTCACCCAGCCTCCACAGCTCGCTGTGGAACAGAATTCCAAAGACCAGGGACACCCTGAGAGAAAGGAAATTCTCCTGATGTCAGTCTCAAATGGGAGACCCTGGTTTTTAAAAGTATACTTACGAAGGTTTTACATTTTAAAGAATAACTCAACAAAATTACAAAATAAAATATCCCACAAGCAAGAACCAAGAAAACAAAAGGATCAACATTCATGAGAACAGAGAGAGAGAAACAGGAAACAACATCTTGGGCACGATTTAACGCCCAAAAGACAGAGTTCCATTTGGGGCGTGTATAGTGGTCAGACGGGACTCTGGGTTTTTTTTGGCCTCGGTCAGGAATGCACCAGGAAGAGGTCTGGGCGTCATTTTTTAATGTCACCCTGATCTTTCCCTCAGGGGGGTTAGCAAAGCCTAACTGCCTAGGTTGCCCTCAACAAGCACCTCAAAAAGGGACACCCCAAATCTCTAGAGGCAACAGAATACTAGCTTTAGTGCTGGATCTAGCCTAGTAGCACATCCAAACACACAGGAAACTGCTGCCCCCAGGGCCTCCCAACACACCCAGCCAAACCCACACCTCTTCCGCCCCATCCAAAGCAATCCAATGTCCCCACTAACACTCAGGGTAATGGGATGATCACCCCAGCCCCACCTGGGGTGGGGGGTGGGGAGGGAACCCAACCCCAGAAGAAGAACCATCAAGGCCCCCAACAATTGACCGTCCTGGCAGGGAACGCCAATTCCCTCCTCCCCGGTACAACCAGGGACTCCCCCAAACCCCCAAACCAGACCACGATTAGAAACAGCACCCTGCTCTCCCGGATGAAGAGAGAAAGAAAGAAAATCCCGCCGGGGAGAGACACATGAGGTAACTCAGAACGACCACCACCACAGAAAGAATAGCAAGAGCGATCGCTCTCCTCAACAACCCAACGATAATTAACCAGTCTCACCTCAGTCTGCCCCAGTATTAAATCTTCTCCTTCTAATAGCTCAAGAGAGGGCCACAGAGAGAGATCCATACAAAGGAAGGCTCGATCTCAAGAGTCATACGGGGAACCCAGTCCTCCCTGGGATATAAAACCTGCCCCAGCCATCAAATAATAAAGGCACAGATTTTTAAATTCAAATACCCCAAAATTAAGAAAAAGAGATCTATGAAACCAAAAATATACATGATGATGATCTGCTCTAATTTGAGCTGTATCCTCAATCTCAGGGAGGACTGAACTACTAACCCGACCAACCCCAACCAACCACCCTTTACCCCACCAACTTCACTCATCCCTCTTGTAAACAAGATAGGGGAATGATAAAAACAGAACACTCCCCTACCACAGCCACAAGGATTATAAGACATAATAAGAAAAAAAAGGCGTAAAACTGTGCACGGATCACATTTCACATAATCGACTCCACGTGATTTTGCGGAAACAAGATAATCATCAACACCCGCCCTCACGCTCACGTGTTGCACTTCCTTGCAAGTTGTCAATTTGAATGCATTGACCCAAGGAATGGTCAATGGAATTAGTAACAACAACTCACGTTCATATCGCGCCTTTACTCTGGTAGGGTGTCCCAAGGCGCTTCACAGGAGCATTATCAAAGAAAATTGGACGCCAAACCACAAAAAGGAGATATTAGGGAAGGTGATCGAAAACGTCATCAAGACGGCTGGTATTTAAGCAGGAGGGAGAGATGGAGAATTTCAGGGAGGGAGTATCAGAGTTGAGGGTCCAGTCAGCTGAAAGCAGGGCCATCAATGATCATAGAATCCCAACAGTGCAGAAGGAGGCCATTCGGCCCATCAGGTCTGCACCGACCCTCCGAAAGAGCAGCCCACCCAGGCCCAAACCCAATCGCCGGAACCCCACCTAGGGGCAACGTAGCATAGCCAATCCACCTAACCTGTACATCTTTGGACTGGAGCACCCGAAGGAAACCTACACAGACATGGGGAGAAAGTGCAAACTCCACACAGACAGTCACCCGAGGTCGGAATCGAACCAGAGTCCCTGGCGCTGTGATTCAATTAAGCAATTGAATTCAGGGACGTGACAAAGGTCTGAACTGGAGGAACTCCTGAGAAATATCCGAGAACTGGAGATTACAGAGATGGGGAAGGGGTATGGCCATGGATGGATTTGAAACTGAGGATGCGCGGTGGTAATGTTACTCATAAATAAATAATCTCTGTTGTCACATGTAGGCTTACATTAATACTGGCATGAAGTTACTGTGAAAAGCCCCTAGTCGCCACATTCCGGCACCTGTTCAGGTACACAGAGAGAGAATTTAGAATTTTAAGCTAGTACGGGAATTGAACCCGCGCTGCTGGCCTTGTTCTATATCACAAACCAGCTCTCTAGCCCACTGAGCTAAACCAGCCCCCAGTAATCTGGAGGCCCAGGCTCTCCACTGGAGACCTGGATTCAAATCTAACTACAGCAGCTGGCAGAATTTAAATGCAATTAGTAAACTGAAGTCTCAGTTAACAGTGGCCATGAAACCATTGTCGATTGTTGTAAAAACCCATCTGGTTCACTAACGTCCTTCGGGGAAGGAAATCTGCCGGCCTTAACCGGCCTGGCCTTCATGTGACTTCAGACCCATGGCAATGTGGTTGACTCTGAAGTGGCCTCTTAAACTCAGTTCAAGGGCAATTAGGGATCGGTAACAAATACCGGCCTTGCCACTGATGCCCACATCCCAAGAATGAATAAAGAACAAACAAGTCAAATAATTAGTCAATGTTGGTCAGCGAGCATGGGGATGATGAGCTGGAATACAAAGGAGTGGAAGCTACATTACAGTTGTGGAGAGCCTGGGTCAGACCCGATTTTGGAATAGAGCATTTTATTTGGGGAATCCCACATCAGGAAGGGTATAATAATATTTTAACAATAATCTTTATTGTCACGAGTAGGCTTACATTAACACCGCAATGAAGGTACTGTGAAAGGCCCCTAGTCGCCATATTCTGGTGCCTGTTCGGGTACACAGAGGGAGAATTCAGAATGGCCAATTCACCTAACAGCACGTCTTTCGGGGCTTGTGGGAGGAAACTGGGGCACCCGGGGCCAGTGTGCCAGGCTCCGGTGTCTCCAAAAACACTAGCTGTCTTTCAAACCAGGATTTTTAAAAACATGACGACAGCAGTCACACACATACTGTTAACCCAGGCTTTTAACCCTTATGCACAAAATACATATCATTTAATATATCTGAAATCCCTCCATCCATCGCACACTTGAAAAGTGCATCATCAGCTCCAAATCTGTTGTCATCACCCCCTTTCAAAGAAACAACCTTGATTCCATACTCCTTGCAAACTGTCCTCGCCAACTTCCCGTCTGCCTACAAACTCATTTCAAAAAAGAAATTTAGAGTACCCAATTATTTTTTTCCCAATTAAGGGGCAATTTAGCGCGGCCAACCCACCTAACCTGCACATCTTTGGGTTGTGGGGGTGAAACCCACGCAGAGACGGGGAGAATGTGCAAACTCCACACAGACAGTGACCCGGGGCCAGGATCGAACCTGGGACCTCAGCGCCGTGAGGCAGCAGTGCTAACCACTGTGCCACCGTGCCATCCTCCAATCCCATTTGACATGTTGCCACCTCCAAAGTTCATGCATGTTTTTTCCTGAACTCCATGTTTGACTCCTTCCAATTAGGTTTTCGCCCCTGCCATGGTACTGAAAGACTTTTATTAAACTCACTCATAACAACCTATGCAACAAAGGTACACTTGCCCTTCTTGGCCTATTTGCAGCCTTAGATGTGGTTGATCACGCCATCCTGCTCCCACACAGCTAGGTGGGACTACGCTCGCCTGGTTCCATACTTATCTATTCAGAGAATTACCTGCAATGGCATCTTTCCACACGACACCGAAATCTACCTCACAATCAGGCCTTGACGCCTGCACTATTGCTAAATCATCAGACTCTTTCAGGGGCTGGTTTAGCACAGTGGGCTAAATAGCTGGCTTGTAAAGCAGACCAAGGCCAGCAGCGCGGGTTCAATTCCCGTGCCAGCATCCCTGAACAGGCCCTGGAATGTGGCGACTAGGGGCTTTTCATAGTAACTTCATTTGAAGCCTACTTGTGACAATAAGTGATTTTCTTTCATTCTTTACCTTACGTCCTGTACTGGGTGAGCAGATATATCCTCCAGTTAAATATGGGGAAGACTGAAGCCATTGCTTTCAGTCCCTACCACAAGCCCATTGGTGTAGGCACTGGCTTTATATCTGTGCTTGGTAACTGTCTCAAGCTGAAGCAGATTGTTTGTTACCTTCGTGTTGTATTTGATGCTGTGATAAATTTCTGCACTGCTTATTTCTGCCTCCATAACACAGTCCGCCCTGCCACAGGTCTTTGCTGCTGAAACCCTCATCACTGCCGTTGTTACCGCGAGACTCCAATACACCTCTGAACAGCATTCTACATTGCACCTTATCTAGGTTTTACAGCATCCAAACTCTGCTGCCCTTCTCTTAACGCGTAGCAAAGTCCTATACACACTCACACCTATGGTCGCTGACCTCCATTGATCCCAGTGAAGCAATGCCTCGCTATTTAAAATCCTCATCCTTGTTATCGAATCCCTCCATGTCTTTGCCCCTCCCTCTCTCCGTAATCTCCATCAGCTCGAAAACCCCCCCCCCCCCCCCCCCCCCTCCCCTTCACTTTAAGACATAATTCTAACCTCCCTCTTTGGCCAAACCTTTGATGTCTTTGAATATCCTCACGTGACTTGCCTGGTAATAGCTCCTACGAAGCACCTTGGTGTGTTTCTCTAGTAAACATAAGTGGGCTGGATTCTCTGTTTTTGGGACTAAGTCCCCACGCCGTCGTAAAAACTGTGGACTCTCACACCAGAAAAACTGGCATTACAGGGCCACATATTGCTAGCCCTGCAGGGGGCTAGCAGTGAACCAGGGTGAAACTAGCAGCTTTTGCTACAGAAAAGGGCCCCGCACTTCCGGGTCAGAGGCCACGCATGTGCACAGCGGCGGCCGCGTTGTGCTCCATGGCGGATTCAGACCGTGGAGCTGGACCTGAAAGATAGTGCCCCCGAGCGGCCGACCCGGACCGCCCAAAAATTGCCTGGCCGTATATAAAGCCACCCCCTGCCCTCCGATCGGCCTGCCCCTGACCAAGGCGGCCACGGACTGAGACAGCAGCCGCCACACTAGTATCCCGACCGGCTGGACCATGTTAGATCCATGCCATCTTGGCTTAGGCCAGTTGGGGGCGGAGAATGGTGGGGCGGGCTTCCATCAATGACCGCAGGTCGAGGATTCTCTCCGAGTACACTGCTTTTCGGGGCCCGGAGAATTGGGAAACCAGCGCCGGTCCCGATTCCATGCAGGGAAATTGATTCTCCGCCCCGGAGCCGGCCGCAGTTTCGATATTCAGCGTAAAAGTAACGTGTAGGTAGCAAAATTTGGAAGATCATAAAATTGTGGATGGATTTAGCAACCAGATTTATCTGAAAATTTGTTTGAACTCTGTCCAATCTACTTTTCCTGAGCTAGCTTTTCAATCAGGCTGCCTCACGACGCCGGGGACCCGGGTTCAAATCCCGCCCCGGATCAGTGTGCGTGTCACATTTGCACATTCTCCCCATGTCTGTGTAGGTCTCACCCCCATGACCCAGAGATGTGCAGGGTAGGTGGATTGGCCACGCTAAAATCACCTCTTAATTGGAACTTTTTTTAAAAAAGAATTTCAGTCAGTGGAGGTAATCGATGCTGAACTCGGACTTCCCTTGGAGTCGCAGCTGCCAGATCTAATTTTTCATTTCTTCGCTCCAGATTTTTGAAATGACCATCAGTGTTTCCAGACAGCTGCTTTTTATTGCCTTTCAACGTCCAATGTTCAGAATAAGTGGCCACCGTCCATTGTATTCCCAAGAAAGACTGCAGCCTGGTGAAAATGTCAAAACCCACACAGCGTTGGAATTCCGGTAGCACAGTGGTTAGCACTGTTGCTTCACAGCTCCAGGGTTCCAGGTTCGATTCCCGCTTGCGTCGCTGCCTGTGCGGAGTCTGCACGTTCTCCCCGTGTTTGCGTGGGTTTCCTCCGGGTGCTCCGGTTTCCTCCCACAAGTCCCGAAAGACGAGCTTGTTTGGTAATTTGGACATTCTGAATTCTCCCTCAGTGTACCCGAACAGGCGCCGGAATGTGGCGACTAGGGGATTTTCACAGTAACTTAATTGCAGTGTTAATGTAAGCTTACTTGTGACAATAAAGATTATTAAGATTATTAAAAATGACCCCAATGGGAAGTTCAGCAACAATTCCAAAGCATTGGACCGGATGCACTGTTGGGATTACAGCCAGGGCAACCCTGTTCCTTCCCTTTTGCATTTGTCACCCCAGTGAATTCTCCAGCCATTCTCTGGCAGCGGGAATCTCTGTCCCGTCGGCAGCGCACCCCTGCCCCCCAGTTTTCCGGCAGCGTGGGGTGGCTTCAATGGGAATTCCCATTGACAGGAGCGGGAGCAGAGAATCCTGCTCGGAGTCATGCAGCTGGGAGGCCGGAGAATCCGGCGAATTACACAAATTACAATTTGTGTAAAATGCTATAGTGCGTTCTGCTTCATTCAAAGTCCTTTAGCATTCATCCGTGACCTCGGATCATCAGGAAATCTGCAGAACTTACATCTCTCACTTTTCCTATTTCCCTATAAGGTTGGGTGTGGGGGGGGGGGGGGGGGGGGGGGGGGGGGGGGGCGGGCGGGGGGAGGGTGGTTGGAGAGATAGTGCCGCTGTGTCACCTGACCAGTAATGCACAGACCCAGGCCAATGCTTCAGGGACATGGGTTCAAATCCTACCATGGCAGCTGGTGAATTTAAATTCAATTGATTTTTTTACAAAACTGGAATTAGAAGCTAGTCTCCCATGAAACTATCATCGATTGTCATAACAACCCATTTGGTTCACTAATGCCCCTTAGGGAAGGAAATCTGCCGTCCTCAAGTGCTCTGGCCTACATGTGACTCCAGGCCCACACGGGTTGACTCTTCACTGTCCTCTGAAATGGTTTACTATGCCACTCAAGTTCAAGGGCAGTTAGGGATGGACAATAAGGGCTGGCTTTACCAGTGATGACCACACCCCATGAAAGAATTTTGGATAACTGCTGAGAGAGGTCTTGTGGCATCGTGAGTAGTGCCCCTCAAAGCCAACACCTCCAGGTTCCAGTCCCACTCTGGGACGTGATGGCCAAGGAAAGTGCATTCATACGTGGCCAAACAGCTTGATTATCTGTGCAACAACGCAGGCAGTAAAAGTGTGAGGGTCTCCTGGTCAGCTTTGCTTGATGCAGACTGTCACCCCTCATGCTATAGCCTCTGGCTTCATACTCACGACTTGTTCCAGGATAAGGAAGCTATGGAAAACAGATGTAAGCATGCACTTTGTCTGCTTCATGTGTCTCCAGCTGAGAGAAGCTTTCTGAGTTTGTCTAAACCTATTGGCATTCCAAACCTGAGCACGTCATCAGTTCTCCACCATCTTGGACAAAGCGGTTTGTTTGATCGTCACCCCATCCACCACCTTAGGCATCCATTTCCTGCACGACAGGAAGGCAATAGCAGAACCAGTAGCAGAAAGATGCACTGTGACAATCCCCAAGCCTCCTTCGACAGCACCTTCCAAATCTGTGACCTCTACCACCCAGCAGCCCAAGGGCAGCCAGGACATGGGAACACCACTGCCTGCAAGCTCCCTTCCAAGCCACACATCATCCTGACTTGAAACTATATTGCGACTCCTGTGGCCGGATCAAAGTCCTTACAGCTCTACCGGCACTGTGGGTGTAGCTGAATCACATGGACTGCGGGGGTTCAAGGCAGCGGCTCCCCACAACCTGAGAGGCAATTAGGGATGGATAACATCCTTTTCCAGCGTCACCTGTATCTTCAAGTCAGGCTTGGAGGGACACTTGGAGCTGGTGGTGTTCACATGCGCCTGCGTTGCTTATGCTTCTAGATGGTAGAGGTCGCGGGTTTAGAAGATGCTCTTAGAGAACACTTCCCAAGTTGCCATCTTGTCGATGGCGCACACTGTGCACTGGTGCTGGAGGGTGTGGACGGATGGGCTGCTGGTTAAGCGGGCTGCTTTGACCTTGAGGGTGCTGGGCACCTTGGGGTTTTTTTGGGAGCCGCACTGATCCAGGAAAGTGATGTTGACTGACAGGTTTCTTGTTCACTTTTATCTTCTCCCTTTCAGGCCAATGCATCATGTAGAAATAATGGATCCTTTTGTCTTTCAGGTGAAGAAAAGTGGAATATTACAGACGGTCACTCAGGAGGAAAAGAAGAGGCAGGAGGTAGATTTCCTTCCTTGCTTAAATGGTTAGATTCTGACCACTGATAACTGGAAAAGGGAAGGTTGCGAGGTGTTACGAAGTCGCTTCACCTCACTTACTGCAGCAGAGGTCCGGGACTGGTCTGTACTTGAGTGGGAAGAATTTGAATAATCGGTGGAAACAATATTTCAGCGAGTGATTGATCCGCGGAACTGTCCCCCAGCTGGAAGCATCTGGTGCTCATCCATTCAATAACAAATTAGATTCCAGAAAGCAACATTTTGTGATATGCTAAGTACAGCTAGCTTGGAAGAAACTATACACCTCCCGCTTCCTGGGGAAAGCGGGCAGCATAATCAGAGACCCCTCCCACCCGGCTTACTCACTCTTCCAACTTCTTGCTTCGGGCAGGAGATACAAAAGTCTGAGAACAGATTGAAAAGCAGCTTCTTCCCCGCTGTTACCAGACTCCTAAACGACCCTCTTATGGACTGACCTGAATAACACTACACCCCTGTATGCTTCATCCGATGCCGGTGTTTACGTAGTTACATTGTGGACCTTGTGTTGCCCTATTATGTATTTTCTTTTCTTTTTATGCACTAAATGATCTGTTTGAGCTGCTCGCAGAAAAATACTTTTCACTGTACCTCGGTCCACGTGACAATAAACCAATCCAAACCTAAGCTCTTCTCCACTGGGGTTTTCCCGCCTTTCTTCTGGGTTTGTTGCAGATTAATTGATAGATTGATCACCACAAAGAATCAAAAACTCCATTGTCACCGTATGTACGAGACAACCAGCAAGATAAACGAGATGGATCTTTTCCTCTAGATTAAGTTCCAATAATGCTTTGTGTAAAAAATCTGACAGAACTATTTCTTTCCCTCACACACAGATTCACAGCGACATTTCCTCATCACTCTGTGCTGCAAACTACTTATATACCTGGGCCAGCCGGGAACATAAACCAGAACAGTTGGTGGCGGTTTTCTGTGCATTTTATGGTTTGTGATTCTGGGCCCAGAATTAATTCTCCTTACTTTGACTGCAATTATAAAGGGAAGTGTTACGCCGAGGAAAATACTTTCAGCTGAAGACACTCTCACTTCCACAACCACCCCCTCCCCCACAACCGAATGAGAGGAAATATTTTGGTGCCCAAAGGTAGCTCTTAGCGAGTCCATCACTTTGATTGAGTTTGACAGCTACATACCTCGATTAGTAAACACATGATATTGTTTAGCACTAATCCGCACAGACCAGGACATCTTTGCTTGGTGCTGAACTTGAACATCTCGTATGGGTAGCAGTGGGGATCCTATAATTGGCCCTTTGGTTACAGTGGGGAGAACACATCTGCCTGAGGGTACAGGAGGAGGACCAAGTGAATGACAGTATGTAAAAACTCGAGTGTTTACCTAACGCAGGTCGTTGTCAAACTATGGCCCTTCCTCATTCCTGAGTTCGGATTTTAACCTGATACATCTCATGGCAATGGATAACTATAATAATCTTTATTATTGTCACAAGTAGGCTTACATTAACACTACAATGAAGTTACTGTGAAAATCCCCTAGTCACCACATTCCGGCGCTTGTTCAGGAAAACTGAGGGAGAAATCAGAATGTCCAATTCACCCAACAGCACGTCTTTTGGGACTTGTGGGAGGAAACCGGAGCACATGCAGACTCCGCACAGAACGTGACCCAAGCCGGGAATTGAACCTGGAACTCTGGCATTGTGAAGCAACAGTGCGAACCACTGTGCTACCATGGCTGTAGTGTTGGACGGGGTGTAAAATGGACATCTGACCAAATCCAGATGTGACAGGTTTTAACATTATTTGGCAGGCAGATTGAAATAGACTGTTTTCTCTGACGGCGCAGTGCAGGACGAGCAGCCATAATCTTAAAATTAGAGCTGGACCATTTTTCACAGGATCACAGAGTTGTTACGATTCAGGAGGAGGCCTTTCGGCCCATCGTGGCTGCACCGGCTCTCCAAGCAAACATGATGGCTTCGTGCCATTCCCCTGCCTTGACCCTGTTCCCCGGCACGTTGTTTCTATTCAAGCAATCATCGAATTCCCTCCTGAATTTCTCCTTTGAAGCCGTGTCCACCACGCTTCCAGGAGCGCATTCCAGACCTGAACAACTCGCTGAGTGAAGAAGCTTTTTCACACATCACATTTGCCTCTTTGTGCAAATCACTTTAAATCTGTGCCCTCTCGTTCTTGGTCCTTTTACCAGCTGGAACGGTTTCTCCCCGTCTCCTCTGTCCAGCTCCTTCATGATTTTGAACAGCCCGCGTTTTAGCCTTTCTCCAAGGCGAACAGTCCCAATCTCTCCAGTCTATCCTCAAAGCTCAAGTTTCTCACCCCTTGAGCCGTTCTTTTAAACATCCTCTGCGCTCTCTTCACAGAATGAGTAGCGGATATCTAGAACATTCTCTCTCAGAAACCTGTTTTTGATGGGGGCTCGGTCAGTTGCAAATTTTGGAGATCGACAGATTTTTGTTCGGCATGGGTATCGAGGGTTATAGGACGGAGAAATGGACTTCAGATACAATTCAACCATGATCTAATTGAATGGCAGAACAGGCTTGAGGGGCTGATTGGTCTCCTCCTGCTCCTGTCTTCATACGGAGGGCGAGGGATGGGCTGAAGGCGAGGAAGGTGTTGGGGAAATGGAGCTGTGGCTTGTCATCGCTTTTTCTGAACCGTGAACTCTGTCTTTGTCGACAGGCTATTTTTGAAGTGATTTCATCGGAGCACTCCTACATGCTTAGCCTCGAAATCCTGATCCGCATGTTCAAGGACTCGGATGCACTGAACTTAACCATGACCAAAACCGAGAGGCATCATCTGTTCTCCAACATCGTGGAGGTCTACAAGTCCAGCAACAAGTGAGTTGTGCCGATTGTAGTTTCTGTTGCCCGGCCGCCTGCCATTTTGGCCGTGCTCTGATCTGTTTGCTCTGCTCCTCCCTGCTGAGCATCTCCCTGAGCTGTAGGAATGTTAGACCATCATCTGCCCACGCGATGGGCGAGGGGGTTAGCGCATGTGCTAACATGTGAATGTAACCTGCTGCTTTAATGTCTGCAGAAAGATTTAGTCTCGGGGCATTGGAAGTGGGAGCAGACCATTATGAGGTGTTGAAAAAGAAAACTGCGATTAAAAGGGGTGGAGCAAAAATGTCAGCTACGTCCCATTTTGCCATACGTTTTAATAGTGAACACTACATAATTACAGCCACATGTGGGAAGTTCCATTTACCCAGTAAAAATGTACTGTGTGCAATAACAACTTGAATTTATGTAATGCCTTTAAAGTAGCAAAACTTCCCAAAAAGCTTTACAGATGGTTATCAAACAGAATTTGACAACAGATGACTTAGGTAAAGGCACCATAGTCCCAGATGACCACAGGCTGCTTTCCCATTTGAGGGGGGAAAGCTGACTGGTGGTGATTTAACCTGAGGGTCACCACACCTCAGACAAGGGGCAAGGTTGAGAAGGCGGGACCTTCATGAATAACCTCAGCCAGTACAGGAACTGAACCCGCGATGTTGGCCTTGCTCTGCATCACGAACCAGTATCCAACCAATGAGCTAAACCAGCCCCCAGACTACTTCAGGAGATATTAACACAGGTGACCAGCAGCTTGCGTAGCATTAAAGGAATGCTGTAAAGGAGGAAAGAGAGAGATGGAGAAGTGGGAAAGAGTCAGGTGGGATAAGTGAGGAATTGTTGAGCTTTAAACGCACGGTAGCATTGTGGATAGCACAATTGCTTCACAGCTCCAGGGTCCCAGGTTCGATTCCCGGCTTGGGTCACTGTCTGTGTGGAGTCTGCACATTCTCCCCGTGTGTGCGTGGGTTTCCTCCGGGTGCTCCGGTTTCCTCCCACAGTCCAAAGATGTGCAGGGTAGGTGGATTGGCCATGCTAAATTGCCCTTAGTGTCCAAAATTTCCCTTAGTGTTGGGTGGGGCTACTGTGTTATGGGGATAGGATGGAGGTGTGGACCTTGGTAGGCTGCTCTTTCCAAGAGCCGGTGCAGACTCGATGGGCCGAATGGCCTCCTTCTGCACTGTAATTTCTATGATAATCTATGAAACCCAGACAGCCAGAGGCTGTCCAATGTTGGAGTGATTAAAATCAGTGATGTACGGGAGGCCAGAATTGAAGGAACAGCGATTTCTCAGAGGGGCTGTCGGAGGGAGGTTACAGAGATAGCCCGAGCATTGATGTTTTGGGACGTTGACCATTGAAATTTGCTTCTGTTCTTTTCTGAGTTGCATGCAGTTAAAATGGTGCAAATTGGAGCTCTGAACCAGACCCAGTTTGTGTTTCACACAGTGAATTATTACTGAAACATGGAATACTGTTAACATCCAGGACAACATGAACAACTCACATTCACGTCCTGCCTCATGCAGAGCAGACCTTCTCCAAATGCTCCAAAATGTATTGAGGAGTGAAGAACACTGAGATGGATAGAAGCATAAGAGGTGGGCATCAAAAGGCTTGATTGCAGGAACGGACAAGCGGCATCAACGTGTAGTAGTTTTGGGAGAGAGCTTCATAGAATAGGGGTGGAAGGAAATGGGTCATTAAGAAAAGTGTGCAAGTACGGAGCAGGAATTGTAGTGCACAATTGTAGGCTCCTGTTTGGAGGAAGCAACTCGATATTTTGACTGGGACATGGACTGATGAAGCTATGAAAGAATATGAGAAAAGAAGGGCCTCAAAGAATGATCTAGCAGCAGGTACGAGGTTGAAGGATACAAGGGAGTCTTGGGCTATGGGGGGGGGACAGGGGGCAAAGTGGAGTTGAGGTCATGATCAGATTGACTGCGATCTAGTTGAATGGGAGAGCAGACTCGAGGGGTCAAATGGCCTATTCCTGCTCCTAATTCTCAAGGTCTTGGATAAAGGTGGTGCAGGCTCTGTGTGAGAAAGAACTTGCGATTCACTGGAGCTTGTGAAAGTTTGGAGTGGGAAAATCATAGCAACAGCATTTAGTTTAGTATTATATTAAGCAGCTGCGAGAGAGGAACTCAACCTTATCCTGAGATTGTGAAAGTACCAGCGACACTCAATAAAAAAAGTACCTTTTCTTGGGAGGCCAATATGTAAAGATAGTTAGACATCTGGTAGGGTGATGGAGCAGCATCAGCCTAACATTTACGTTGCATTAGAGTCCCGGGCTCTCAAGGTGCTGCGCCTTAGAAAGTTGTGCACGGTGAAATCTATTGTCTGATATGTGCTACTGCGAGCAACTGATGTGTTATCTTCCATACATTAATCAACAATGTTGCCAATGCTCCAGCAGTGTTACTCACTCCAAGGTGAAGGAGTGTCTGTTTCTGGGCGCTCGTGATGGCGGTGGTTAATTAAGTGGGGCATTTGGCAACCACACACTAACCGACCTTAAGGCGCACGTGGGCTGTTGTTCCTCGGGCGACCTTTTTGTACCCGGCTCATCGAACGTGACGCGCCGTGGTTCTGAGAACCAGAGCATGAGGTGTCTTTGTAATGTCCCCTGTTGGCTCAGTCAGCGTTCCTTTACCTTGGGTTTAAATCCCCCACGGATTGCGAGGCATCTTTTCATTGTCGCATATAACGGAGGTGAGGGGGGAGGGAGGGAGGAAAAAATGAGCCGGGCTTGAAAGGAAAGAATAAAACTAAAACAATGTCTAAATTAGTTGTAATTCTTTGTAACTGATTCCTGGTAACTGTGGCAGGGTGTGTGAAAGTGTGTCTTTAAGCATGAGAGAGTTACTTTAAAGAATTTGCCCTTGTCGCATGTGTACAGTGCAAAAGACTCAGCCCTGGGATACAGCAGGGATTTATTTGCCTATTATCTGCTCATTGGACTCATCAATAATCCTTTTGGCTGCAACACTGATGTGAATAGCATTCATTAACATTCTGGTGCTGGCCTGACAATGTTTCCCTTGTCGTTGAGTCTGTGATCATGAATGACAATGAGGTCATCAAAATATATCCCCAATGACTACTGTGGGAAAAAGCTTCCTCCTTCAATAGGTTAAAAAGGCAAACCTTTTCGCCACGATTCCCTATAAAATTCAGCTCCCAATTCACGTCAGCAAACCTTTCCTCCCCACCGACACATTTAGTTCTGCAGGGAGAATGGATTACGGGGCTGGTGTTATGACTTTGCATTTCCTTCGCGAGAAACTTTAGGATGGATGTTGACTGAGTGATGGCGTAAAGAAAATGGATGACAGTGAACCAGCAGACCAATTTGCACCTCTCCCACTTTTGGCTCCCATTGAAATACTTCCTGTAGGGGCAGGAGGAGGCCATTCGGCCCTTTGAATCTGTTCCGTCGTTCATCGAGATCATTTAAAAAAAATACATTTAGAGTACCCAATTCATTTTTTTTTCCAATTAAGGGGCAATTTAGCGTGCTCAATCCACCTAGCCTGCACATCTTTTGGGTTGTGGGGGCGAAACCCGCGCAAACAAGGGGAGAATGTGCAGACTCCACACGGACAGTGACCCAGAGCCGGGATCGAACCTGGGACCTCGGCGCCGTGAGGCAGCAGTGCTAACCCACTGCGCCACCACACTGCCCTCCATTGAGATCATAGAACATAGAACAATACAGCGCAGTACAGGCCCTTCGGCCCACGATGTTGCACCGAAACAAAAGCCATCTAACCTACACTATGCCATTATCATCCATATGTTTATCTAATAAACTTTTAAATGCCCTCAATGTTGGCAAGTTCACTACTGTAGCAGGTAGGGCATTCCACGGCCTCACTACTCTTTGCGTAAAGAACCTACCTCTGACCTCTGTCCTATATCTATTACCCCTCAGTTTAAAGTTATGTCCCCTCGTGCCAGCCATATCCATCCGCGGGAGAAGGCTCTTACTGTCCACCCTATCCAACCCCCTGATGGATAGGCTGATCTGTATGGCTGATCTGTACCTGCAACTCCATCTACCTCCGCCTTGGTTCTGTGACCTTTAATATCCTGGAATTCGATCAATCTCAGTTTTGAAAGTTTACGTTGATCCACAGTTCCAACAGCTTTCTGGGGGTGGGTGGGCAGGGAAGGGGTGATGGGCATGAGCAAGTGGGAGGGAGAGTTCCAGATTTCCCCCGCCTTTTGTGTGAAGAAGAGATTCCTGACATCACACCTGAATGGCCTAATGTTAAGCGATCTCGGGCTGGATTCTTCGATTTGGAGACGATGTCCCCCACGCCGGCGTGGGACGGCCAGGAAAGCTGGTGCAAAACGGCCACCGATTCTCCATTTTGCTGGGGGCGATCAGGAAGGCAACACAGAGCACCCGGCTCTAGATTCCAACACAGCCTGGAGAATTGACGGGTCTGTGGCCACGCATGCGCATGGCGGCCACCTGCAGCGGCCGCGCCGTGCTTCATGGCGGAATATTCCCCCCCTTTGGGTGCTCCGGACCGCCCCACCACAGTGTACCCCCAGCCCGGAATAATGTCCCCCCCTACCCGCGGATTGGCATTCCCCGCTTGTGGCGGCGCAGGACTGAGTCCGCAGCCACCATGCTGAGTACCCGACGGATCAGGCTATACGTGCACTCCGTCGGGTACTCGGGGGCGGAGCATTGCCTCAGGCAATGGCTTGAGGCCATGGATACGTGGCGTACTCTGTCAGTGCGTCGCTTTGTAGGGGGCGGAGCAACACAGAAGCGGCGCCCCCCCCCGCCTCTGTCGGGAATTCAGCCTGTCGCCGAATTCGGTTTCAGAGTTGCCAACCGGAGAATCCAGCTCCTAGTTTTAAGATCCTGTTGGAATCTTCCACCAGAAGAAATAGTTTATTTCTCTCTCCAGTCAAATCATAGACTCAAAGAATATCTCCAGAAGGAGACCATTCAGATATCTAGTCTGCACCAATCCGAGGAAAGAACACCCTGCCTAGGCCCATTCCCCTCAACCTATCCCCGTAACCCAGGAACGACACTAAGGGGCAATTTTTTAATCATAGCCAATCCATCTAACTTGTACATCTTTGGACTGAGAGAGGAAACCGGGGCACCCGGAGGAAAGCCATGCAGACACGGGGAGAAAGTGTAAAATGCACACAGTCACCCGGGGCCGGAATTGAACCCGGGTTCCTGACGCTGTGAGGCAGCAGTACTAACCACTGTGCCACCATGCCACCCTTTAACCATCTGAAGAAATTGCCACGTCTAAAGTTTCTTGTGTTCTCGCTTGCTGGGTTTAAATTGATTAAAGGTTGTGCAGCAGAATCATTGAAGATTTTTTAGTAATGATTGAAAATGATGTAGCCTTCACATTGTATCTTGTAGCTTTGTGTTTAGTATAACAGTTTGTTCTGTAATCAGGACTGTCTGATCCAAGGACCATAACAGCAAAGTTACTGCGCGGCCTATATTTGGGTCTCTTTAGGGCAAGTCAATGTTCCATTGTAGGAGACTGCCTGAAAGGAGAGTGCTCTTTAAAAGGGCAAGCTCAGGCTGTGAACTGGAAACTCTGACTCTTGCACTCCGATGCTGTATAAGTGCCCTGGTGGGGTTGGAGAGAAGTGTTGCTACGGTCACTGTGTGCAGCAGCGCCATAAACATGTTATTTCTCGGGAACATTAACTACACTGGTCACTGATCAAAGGTGAGCAACACCATTTCCACAGCCAAATGGCCACCAGCTGCCATTCTGAAGCCCCAAGGGACCCACACCACACCCAGTTGGTTCGTGGATGATTGACTTCCTCTCTGGTTTGACTGGTTCCAATTGGCTGATCAGTCCAATGTGCGACCTGCAGACTCTGCCATGTGCAGGTTGAAAGGAGCTTGAACGTTCGGCCGATGAGCTGTTTGGAAGTTTGTGCGCTCTGTCTGGCCATTTTAGAGTGCAGTTAAGAGTCAAAACCACATTGGTACAGATCAGGGGCTGGATTCTCCGGACCCCCGCCACGTGTTTCTCGGCGTGGCGCCGTCTGCTGACAGCGGGATTCACTACTTCCGCCGTTTGTCAATGGGATTTCCCATTGAAACCACCTCACTCCACCGGGAAACCCGGGCGGGGATGGGCTGCGAGCGGGAACAGGGAATCCCAACAGCCTGAGAATTCAGGCCCGAGAGCCAGGTATAGGTCAGGCCAGGTATGGGCCACAAATTCCATTCCCTGATTGTCATTAATGAGCCAGATGTGTTTTGAACAACAATATCTTGGTTTTGTGTTCGGTGTTGAATGACTTGGAGGGCTCTCTTCCAGATTTCATTCAACAAACTGAATTTAGGACAAGAATGAGGAGAAATGTCTTCACCCAGAGAGTGGTTGGCCTGTGGAATTCACTAGCACGGAAAGTAGTTGAGGCCAAAACATTGTATGTTTTCAAGATGCAGTCAGATATGGCACTTAGGGCGAAGGGGACCAAACGATATTCGGGGGGGAAACAGGATTCGGCTATTGAATTGGACGATCATCCATGATCATGATCAATGGCGGAGGAGGTTCGAAGGGCCTCTTGGCCTCCTCCTGCTCCTA